>NC_134834.1:192644835-192961990 GCF_004210375.1 Tachypleus tridentatus
AGCTGAGGATTAGAAAAGAAAGTATTGTTCTTAGTGTTAGGTACAAAATGTCCAAACAATTTGTGTCTTATTTCAAGCCTTCTCTTGTTTCTTCTTGTTCTAAATTATTGATCGAAAATATTTCATTTCTGCATGTTTGAAAGTTGAGCTTATAACTTCCCATATTTCCTCCATATTATTGTATCATGCGCGATCTATGGTTTGCGTCTTAGTTTGTAGACCAAAAGATCCAAAGTTCGAGACGTTATTCTGACAAACATAATCCGTACTTTCAGTAGTCGAGTTTTCAGTTAATTTAGTTATTAGGTTCAAAGAGTCAGATAAAGCCCTTAGGAACACTTGTGTGTTTGTGTGTGACCTGGTAACTTTTTTTTTTCTAGTCAATATATCAAAATTATAGACTGTGGTACCTAAAATTCTAGGAGTCTATAACCTGACCATTTAACCAACTTGTTGTAGGAGTCTATGACCTGACCATATAACCAACTTGTTGCATTGTAGATGCTGCTCAGGTTCGAAACTCTACATCTCTTTATTTGTCACTAAAAGCTGTTTGATACCATGAGAAGAAATTACGCTTCTGTTTACAAAGAAAAAACGAATTAAAAACTGTCCCTCACATATTAGGTTTCGAACACTTTATTTGACACATTAAAATGTTACTAGAGATGAGAACTAATAAAAAGAATTTCTTAGATATTCGTTTTGTAAGTTCATAGGATCGTATGTTTGTTTTTACGCTGTTTTATGAATGAAATAAACTTACTAAAATTCTTTTTTTTCTTTCGGATTTTTAGTCGCGGCAAAGTGGCCCATACAATGGCTCTGAGTTTTTTTCAAATGCAAACTTTTAGCTCATAACTCCATAATCTCTCGACCGATTTCAGATCTAATTACAGTTTTGGGCTCAGGGAGTCAAATCATTTCCATAGATGTATTTAGAATTCACTAGGTCTCATAGCTTAATTTGCTCTAATCTTGCCTAAAAGAATTTCAAATGTTACGGCTATTGAGGATTCCCTCTTGTTTTTCTTTATACATCTTATGTTTATTTGTGGTGATGAGAAACTCACTTGAAGTAAAAATGTATCTCAAGATGGCCGGTATGAACATCAAAATTTTTATTAAAATAAAGTAGAGAATTGTTTGTTTGTTTTTGAATTTTGCGCAAAGCCACTCGAGGGCTATTTGCGCTAGCTGTCCCTAATTTAGCGGTGTAAGACTAGAGGGGAGGCAGCTAGTCATCACCACCCACCGCCAACTCTTGGGCTACTCTTTTACTTACGAATAGTGGGATTGACCATCTTATTATAACGCCCCCACGGCTGAAAAGGCGAGCATGTTTGGTGCGAGAGATTACGAGTCGCACGCCTTAACCCACCTGGCCGTGTCGGGGCCTCAAAGTACAGAAGACTTCGACCTTCTTAGATCATCTTAAGGTAAAGAAAGAGAGATTCTGCAACGAACTGAATTAGTTTTGTCAACGTGACCGTCAGATGTCGCTTTATAATGATTTTAAAAGTGAAGAAAGTTCGCGTTTTTGTAGCGGATGTAATCGACTGTATTGACAGTGTTCCTTTTCTCTCTCAGTGGTTCAGTGACAAGACTACAGGTTTACAACGCTAAAAATCGGTTGTCGGTACATGGTGGTTACACCCATGGTGTAGCTTAGTTAACCGCAAAAACTCACAATAGGCTATCTGTGGCATGCTCACCGCAGGAACTGAACCCCAAGTTTCAGCGTTAAAAGCCCTCGATCTTACCGTCGAGTCTTTGAATGGCAAAGTTATTGTCTAAAATATAAATATTTTATGTTAAACATCGTTCACTACACTAGTGACTTTACATAAGATTCCCTAGTTAACTAGATGAAGCTTGTAGTTCATTAGACCACTTGGATTTAAAAAGACTCTAGCCTTAACTAACTCCCCCTATCGTTTTCCTTAAATAATATTACACTAACATAAATAAAAAAAAGACGATGGGAAAGACAATAAATAAATCAGTCAAAAAAAAACGAATTAAAAAGCCATCAACCTAATCACGAGCAATATACTACACGTACCTCAACTTAGAAACTTAAAATTGAAAATAAAAAAATACGAAAAAAGGTTTAATGGTTCCTAAAAATGCGCTTCGTTCTACTACAATTGGTGAAGTGTTTAGGCCTTATTATCGTAATTGCTACTACGTAGAGTTTGATTAAGTTGTCAAATGGACACAATTTTATGAAATAAAAACTTAATCTATCTTCGTCATAATACGTTGAAATAGAGACCAAATAACACAGACACAAATGCCTGGAGCACAGCCGTGGTTCTGTTAAAAATAATGGCCCTACTTGGCCATCCCACTGGAACTGTTCTAGACCGATGCTAAGATCTGATTATTAAGACAATGATGGCATAGCTAGCAACTACTATGTCATTGGGTTTGGCATAAGCTGCTACAGGAAAGGCGGGGAAGACGTTTAATGCTATGGCAGACTTTTGTAACGTGTACTTTGTGTAGGTTTTAGTCCTAGCTCGAGAGACTTCAGAACTTTATTACCGTGCGTAATAACACGTTATTAAACTGCTACAATTTCAGTGGATTTCGTCGTGTTGCAGTCTAGCTGTTTGTGGTTGAGATTATAAGTTCAATCAAACTATGATTCTCGAACTTTCATTGTTAAAATACTTTCTAAAAATACTCCCATTCGGGTCTCTTAAAGCACATATTTCGCTGGTTGATCTCTGTGCGTTAAAATAATCGAATAGTTTTCATTTGAGAGTTTTAAGAAACATAAGTTAGAATGTTTGCCATGTAGTTAGAAATGTTTTTCTTAATGACTTATGATGTTTGCCATGTTGTTAAAGATGCTTTTGTAATGAGTTGGAATGTCTACCATGTTGTTAAATATGCTTTTGTAATGAGTTGGAATGTCTACCATGTTGTTAAAGATGCTATTGTAATGAGTTAGGATGTCTACCATGTTGTTAATTATAAGTTTATTAAAGATTCATATGTCTCGTTACAAGGAGGTAAGTTTAGTGAACATGAAAACTGTAATTATTCCAAGATATTTAAGATCATCCGATGTTGATTTTAATAAATAGGTACAGTAATGAACAAAATATTTAAGATTATCCCAGATAGTGAAGTAACACATTGTAGTTAATGTTAAGTGTTTAGTAAAGTTCGGGTTCATTTAGTATGTTGTTAAGGTAAGATCAAACATTTTTACAGGTCGGTTTAGTGAAGTAACACTGTATAGTAAATTATAAAGAATATTGTTAAACGTAAGATATGGTCTAACGTTATCGTGGGTTTGTTGTACCAGCACCACACATCAAGTCATATTATTATATATTGTACGTAACAGCTGAAACTAAAGCGATTAGGATATAATAGCTCGTTACCGTCTGTGTTCATGTTTCTTATTTTCTACAATTCATGTTTCATTAGAAATAATAATAAAAAAATTAATAACTGTACATTTATCGATCATTTATCTCTAGTTAAATACTTTAGGTTTTAGTCCTGCACGAGATCATCAATGAATGATCCTGAGTACCGTCCTAAACTTTAACCTATAAACCCCAACAGGTCTTGTTTGTTTTTGAGTTTCGCGCAAAGCTACACGAGGGCTATCTGCGTTAGTCATCTCTAATTTAGCAGTGTAAGACTAGAGGGAAGGCAGCTAGTCATCACCACCCACCACCGCCTCTTGGGCTACTCTCTTTACCAGCTTATAGTGGGATTGACTGTCACATTATAACGCCCCCACGGCTGAAAGGACGAACATGTGTGGTGTGACAGGAGCTCGAACCCGCGACCCTCAGATGACTATTCGAGTGCCTTAAACACGTGGCCATGCCGGGTCCTGACAGGTCTCTGTGAATTATTACGATCCTAAACCATTTTAGCCAGTGTATTATTTCCTTTCCTAACCATATTAGTCAAAGTATGTTATTACTGTTTTAACAATTTTAATCAGAGTATATTATTACTGTTTTTAACAATTTTAATCAGAGTATATTATTACTGTTTTAACAATTTTAATCAGAGTATATTATTACTGTTTTAACAATTTTAATCAGAGTATATTATTACTGTTTTCACAATTTTAATCAGAGTGTATCATTACTGTTTTTAACAATTTTAATCAGAGTGTATTATTCCAGTTTTTTTTTATTATTACTATTCAAAACCATTTTAGTAAGTGCATTATTTCCTATATTAACCATTTTAGTAAGTGTATTATTTTCTATATTAGCCATTTTAGTAAGTGTAATATTTTCTATATTAACCATTTTAGTAAATGTATTATTTCCTATATTAGCCATTTCAGTAAGTATATTATTTCCTATATTAACTATTTTATTAAGTGTATTATTTTCTATATTAACCATTTTAGTAAGTGTATTATTTCCTATATTAACCATTTCAGTAAGTGTATTATTTCCTATATTAACCATTTTAGTAAGTGTATTATTTCGTATATTAACCATTTTGATAACAATGCATTCTTTCTAATCCTAAACATACAGTTTCACGCGTCTTAATAATTTATTCAGAGTAAAAGCAATTTTACATTTTATTTTTTAAACCTTTGTCTGAAATATCCTTTTATATTTTATATTTTCAGTTTCTGAGTCTTCTAGTAACCTTTTCCAGTTTTCGTTTTTAAAATTCGCTTTATCAGAAGTCAAATATCCTTCTCTATCTTTACCTCTTTAGTGTTGTCCAAGTTTTGTTTATTTTTAACTGTCTCTATTCATAATTATAATGTTTTCTCGTCTTTATTCATTTATCATCTTAATAATTTTTCGAGTTTTCTTTACTTACCATCAATTAAAGTCAAATATAGCGTTTTTTTTCTTCTAATCTGTTTCATAAACGTCTAATTAAAAGAATAATGTTCAACTTCTAAGCAGTTATGAACACAGTTAACATGTTTATACTTTTGACACGATTATTGTTCTCGACCGTGAATGAGACCCCTCGTCTAAAGAACTCCCAACTATTTCACCCATCAACTCTGGTTTTTCGTTCTCCATGGTTCATTAATCCCCCTCTATTGTCAAGTTGTCAAGTTGCACACCTGGGGTCTCTTCCTCGGACGTTATTTCTAGGCATTGGCTGAACAATTAAGTTTCTTTGTTATAATGCCACAGAAGGAATTATGTTCTAGGTTTCACTGAGAGTCAAAATGATATAAGTGCTCCATTTCTCAGAAAAAAAAACCCAACCAAACCGAACCTTTGTCGCCACAACAGGGGGAAGACAAAAACAGGAGAAAAAAGATACGTTATCGTGTGATAGGGGAATGACCTTTACAATGTTAAATAACAGTTATGAAAACCCAACAAATTATTGAGTGAAATAACAATTCGTTCTCGTAATTATCCTGGAGTAACACAGCAATAATAAACAACAAAGTTAACTTAAAACGTTGTGTCGTAAATTCTCCATAGTTTTTGGATCAACGTTTGCAAAAGAAGCTTTGTCTATAAAAATCAGTTAGAAATAAGTTACTTATTAGTTAGGTATTGATTAAATCATGTTCAAGAACATTAAACAAATTATGTACTAAAGATAAGTAACTCTTATTCTTATTACATTTGGTCACTTGGTCTAACCCTAATATATTGATTTAGTCCTAGACGTCGGCCCGGCATGGCCAAGCGTGTTAAGGTGTGCGACTCGTAATCCGAGGGTCGCGGGTTCGCATCCCAGTCGCGCCAAACATGCTCGCCCTTTCAGCTGTAGGGGCATTATAATGTCACGGTCAATCCCACTATTCGTTGGTAAAAGAGTAGCCCAAGAGTTGGCGGTGGGTGGTGATGACTAGCTGCCTTCCCTCTAGTCTTACACTGCTAAATTAGGGACGGCTAGCACAGATAGCCCTCGAGTAGCTTTGTGCGAATTTCCAAAACAAACAAACAATCCTAGACGTACCAATATATGCTTTCATTTCTTTTATAGAATACTGGGAGCTTACGCCAGTAGCAGAGTCAAACCACTTGCTGAAATTACTTCTCCGTTATACCTAAACGATTATTACTTTCATGAGTAATAAAAAGCTGAAGTTTGTTCGTTATTTTGGAGGTAGGGGGCACTGTAGTGAAGCTCTACACTGCAGCCTATCTTTCATTGAGAGGATTTTGTACGAGCCTAACATAATACGAGGACAATATCTAGAATAATTAATTAATGTTAGAAGGTATCGATTCTTCTTCGTTAGGAAACTGAAACACTGCCCTCAAATATGAAGTTTCAAATTTGCTTGCAAGTATTTTTCGGGATACTATGGGATCAGGATACTATATTATTAACGATACGTAAAACAAAGCGAGTAAATTTTAAAGCTTCCAAGGTATGCGAACTCACACGGGTAGAGGGCCCAGCATGGCCAGGTGGGTAGAGCGATCGACTCGCAATCTGAGGGTCGCGGGTTCAAAACCCCACCACACCAAACATGCTTGCCCTTTCAGCCGTGAGGGCGTTATAATGTTGTGGTTAATCCCGCTATTCGTTGATAAAAGAGTAGCCAAAGAGTTTGCAGTGGGTGATGATGACTAGCTGCCTTTCCTTTAGTCTTACACTTCTAAATTAGGGACGGCTAGCGTAGATAGCTCTTGCGTAGCTTTACACAAAATTAAAAAAACAAACAAAGAAGCACACGGGTAGAAAACGGATTTCGATACCCGTGGTGAGCAGACCACAGATAGTCCATCGTGTAGCTTTGTGTTTAATTCCAATCAAGCAAATTAAGTTTAAACACGATGTAGTTTGTTAAGATCGTCAGTTGTAAGAAACGATTAATATTAAAGAAACAAATACTTGTGTGTTGTATTTTTCTTATAGCAAAGCCACATTAGGCTAATCTGTTGAGTCCACCAAGGGAAATCGAATCACTGCTTTTAGTGTTGTAAATCCGTATACTTATTGCTGTACGAGCAGGAGACAAAAGAAACTTCTCTGTAATTTTATAATGAGTGCGTGAGTTGATTAACGCACATGTATCCAAAAACAGTAAAGGCGGGTCTATTTTAATGTAGTAACCAATTACATGTTGATAAAGTGATTGTTGAGTCAGTAGATTACGTTATATAAATAAGTGCCGTAATGGCTGATGACGAAACTTCGTGCAAAAGCCTTGCGTGAGCTCGTTTGCAAAAGAACGTTCTGGAAAATACATTCTAATTACAAACGAAATACATTTTTTTTTACCCATATTCTGCTAAAATGGCTGATGACTGCATGCCGAAAGGTATTGTTACGCCCCCTATAATTTAAAATCGCTAGGAAACCAATAGGGGTCAACTCACGTCACGCTAGGTAATATCAGCAGTGATGTAAATATATCGGAAAAAAAAAGGAAAAATGAGAAAACAGATATAGAAGAAGCGATAACAACTGGAAATAATCAACTCACTCACGATGCTTGACTTAAAGGTGCCCATAATCACACGCAACATTTATGGATTACCACGTGGTGGTGATAAACGACCCCATCTACCTTTTCTTTTTTATTATTCACAACGTGGACATCGTGCAGGTCACCATTCGTCCATCCTTCTCAATGGGTTTAGAAGAAAGCCGTGAGAAACGTTTCATCAGGTGATTGTTGTTAATTCTCTTATGCGGTTTTCAGGTTACCTGCAAGTTAAATGTGTGATTTATCAACAAACTCAGTTGATATAAGTAAAGATTATAATGGAGTTTCAACAGCAAGGTCTGACTGGTAAAAGCATGATTCTCAGAGTTAGAGAAACAACGTTTCAGCATTAACTTGGCTATTTCTTCCACAGATCGATTCGAATCCATGACATTCACATGCATTAAATATGGATGTTAAAATTAAGGGACCGTTTATAAACTGAAAACTGGATGTACTTGAGGATGGTCCACGAAAGTGTTCTGTCCCAAAAGTAAACAGAATGAAAATTACAAGTGAAAAATATTTTTATTTCTTGTTTTTAAAATTCATGTGTCATGCCTAGTTTTCGCCTACAGAGCGCATAATTCTTCTCGTGGTTCATGGCATGCGCACGTTTCATGACTTCACGACAGTACAAATTAAAATGTTAAGAATCCCTTATGGGACATCATTTTAGTGTCTAATGATTGACTGACATAGACAATGAGTTGTGTTATTGTTCTTCATACACTTAATTGGAATTCTACTATTTTATAAATAAAACCTAAATTTGTGCGTGTTTCACTAATTTATAATAGTAAACTCAAATAATACAATATGTATTTCAGTTATTCATAACATTAGCTAAATTTAGTATGTAATTATTACTGTTTAATTCAATTACTTATTCTGGTAGAAGGTATTACATAATTTACTATGTTCCTTATTTTAAGAAAAGAGTTTCTTGATTTTAGACGAACATTGTCGATGAATGAAATGCATTATGGTAAGTCCTTCAAAATCTTAATTTTCATAATTAAAACTATTTATTATCCACTCCAGTGGCACAGAGGCATGTCTGCGAATTTATACTGCTAGAAATTGGTTTTCGACACCCGGTGGACAGAGCAGATATGGTTCTTTATATAAGTTTGCGCTTAACTACAAACAACTTGATTATATTTTACCCACGGTTTGTAGAACACGGATAGCCCTTTGTGTAGATAGCCCTTTGTGTGGATAGCCCTTTGTGTAGATAGCCCTTTGTGTAGACAGCCCTTTGTGTAGATAGCCCTTTGTGTAGATAGCCCTTTGTGTGGATAGCCCTTTGTGTAGATAGTCCTTTGTGTGGATAGCCCTTTGTGTAGATAGCCCTTTGTGTGGATAGCCCTTTGTGTAGATAGCCTTTGTGTGGATAGCCCTTTGTGTGGATAACCCTTTGTGTAGATAGCCCTTTGTGTGGATAGCCCTTTGTGTGGATAACCCTTTGTGTAGATAGCCCTTTGTGTGGATAGCCCTTTGTGTAGATAGTCCTTTGTGTGGATAGCCCTATGTGTGGTTTTGCGCTTAATTCCAAAAAATCAGTCAATCAATGATTTTATTATAAATCGGCATGGTCAGGTGGTCAAGGTACTCGACTCGTAATCCGAGGGTCGCAGGTTTGAATCCCCGTCGCACCAAACATACTCGTCCTATCAGCCGATGGGGCGTTATAAAGTGACGGTCAATACCCATTATTCGTTGGTAAAAGAGTAGCCCAAGCGTTAGCGGTGGGTGGTGATGACTAGCTGCCTTCCCTCTAGTCTTACACTGCTAAATTAGGGACGGCTAGCGCAGATAGTCCTCGAGTAGCTTTGCGTGAAATTCAAAATAAACGAAAACCAGTTATTTACTGTAATTATTATTATTATTATAACTATTAGTAGCTCTTCTGACACATTCAAAGTACAGAGAATTTAGTTCACAATTTAATGATACGCGACAAATGTTTGTACAGCTTTACATGTGACAAAATTATTTAATAAATATATTGGTGTCATTAGTTATCGTTTGCACTTAATAAACGTTTCTATATATATATATATATATATACTGATGAAATAAAAATGTTCTGTAGCATTTTAACATACATTTATCTCAGTCAATTGTCAGAGATGTAGGCTACGTATGCGTCCAGTTCATAAGAACATTTCATAAAAATTATAAACAAGTAACTTCAAAAAATACGACTCACCAAGGGTAGTGGACATAAAAAACAAGAAGAAGGAAACACATAAGTGATTGTTATAAACAAGGTACGTCAGTAATTTAAAGCTAGTATAATTTTGCTTCTAAAACACTAAAAATGTTAAATTTATTTTCCATACAAAAATTAATCTATAATGGCGCCCTCTACATCGTAATGGCTCAACGGTTTATAACGACTTTGCACGGCAGCTGTGATAAGTATTATCTTAAATTGGCTCGGCATGGTTCGAATCCCCGTTACTGCACACTAGTTCACCCTTTCAACTATGGGGGAGCTATTATGTTCGCTCAATTCCACTATTCGTTGATAAAAGAGTAGCCTAAGAGTTAGTGGTAGATGGTGATGACTCTAGTCTTACGCTGCTAAATTAGGCCCCGCAGTCTTTGGATGTAAACCGCCATAAACTGGGTTTCGATAGCCGTGGTGGACAGAGCACGGATAGCCCTTTTGTGTAGTTTTGTGCTTAAGTACAGACGAACAAAAAATAACATATCGCTACAGTTTCTGTGTATGATTTCTTGTAAATTCATCAGTTTTTTACAAAATCTCTTACGATTTTTAAGTTATTCTTGGATGATGAACATTGATTTAATTTCTAAAAACATGTCTGTTTTCAACAATCTACTTACAGAGTTTGCCATCATACACGATTTTAGCACGCACCTGTGGGTTCAGTTTAAATACGAAGCTGACCAAATTCGCAAATATGCGTATCGCCTGTTCTGGGTTTAAACCTTTGTTTGAAATACCTTCTTTGCCAGCACTTGTCTCAGTTATGCATAAATTATTGAGGGGAGTCATTTGGCCTTGTTCTATTTTTCTGCATCCTTACACTGTTTGAAGTTAAACATTTTTGAGACAACTAAAAAAAACTGTTCTTGTTTGATGACGTTCTCGTTGCTAATGGAGATGTCAAACGAGATAAATAATAGATACGTCATCGAGAATGTGAATAGGTAATTAGGAGTGTACATAAAAAATGTCACTTTCAAAAACCTGTTACAGATAATATTTGGTTGTCACATGTAGAGGCGTTATAATACATAAAGTAACAACAGATAAATATACGTATTAAAATAGAATACTTGTGTTTCATCCAAGTTATGAACTCGACCTGTACTTTAGTGGGTATTTATTTCTTTAGAGTTACATTGTATATTCTCACCAAATTCTGCTACGAAAAAAACTGAAGTGCACACGGCCCTTATGTGACTTGCGCATGCTCAACAAGGATTAACGTGCTTGTTATTGAGAATTATGTTCAAATCGCTTAACTTAGACATTTTATATTATTTGATAGGAGTTTAGGCATGGCGGAGTAGTGATGTTTAATGCCCAGATACTTCCTTAATGACTAGATTTGACATGGTGTCTCGAGTATTTTAGAGATTTAGGGTTAATTATCGGAAAGATATAGAAATGAAATAGAAACCCTGTAACCCGAGCGCTTTCGAATGGTGGATCTTTCTTCTTCAGGGGCAAAACTGACGAAGACAGGTCTACCTTTCGAAAGCGCTGTGTTATAAGGTTTCTACCTCATTTTTATCAAGACTTCTTGGACCTACGTGGTTTTAGAACATCATGAACAAAAATAGAAGATAATTTTTGCTCATGTACTAATCAGATCGGTAATCGATCCGTTAGTAAGAGATAATGATTCAGTTTGTCATTTCAGTGCTGTACATTTAGGGTTAATGCCGTGGGTGGAGAAAGAAAGAAAGGAAGTCACCATTGAATTTTAAGATAATTTTCCTTTTTTTTGTTTGTGTCCTAGATGTGAGAGAAAAACTTAACAAGTGAGTGCTTAGTTTAATAATTCAATGTTTAAATTTCATCGCGAGTCAGATCTGTCTCAAAACGAACTTGTTGCATTTGTTTAAGGAGAAACTTTTCGTTATGGGAACTGAACTTTGTATTCTTTCTACCGAATAATCAGAAAGTTTAGTTTAAATTTTGCGCAAAGCTACACGAGGCTGAGGATTCTTTGGCGTGAAAAAGTCTCCCGCTAAAATCAGGGTCGCGATTCCCCTCGGTGAACTCAGCAGATAGACTGATGTGGCTTTGATGAGGAAACACTTGCACACACACTCACGAATAAAAATGCCTTAAATGTGATTTATCAATTCAAAATAATAATTACTAATGAACTTTGATGAAATCTATGAAGCACCTTTTCTATTTAATCATATGTTTGTAATTCAATGTGGCGTTTTATTAATAATTTATATTATTGTAATTAGACCCTTAGCAATATATTATGTTTGAGTTAAATCTACAGACTGCTTTGCCATTAAATACAAAACGTTAAGTAAGATTATCTTATTTTAATTTTAAAATATGAACCAATCCTCTAATTTCATTAATTTGTGTCGGATTTTTGTTTATTTAGCATTAAAATTAATTGAACATCTTTGTTTTCGACCTATTTTAGACGCCTCCCCAGGAAAAGCTTCATGGCCTCCAAGGGGGGACCGCAGCTCCCACTTTGGGAAACACAGATCTAGTATATTTATGTTTTTTAAACAATAAACATTCTATTGTTATAGTTATTTTTAATTGTAGTAATACGAACAGAAAGCAAGAGTCCTCTCTCTGAATTATTTTGCGTTACAATCTCAGGTGTAGAAGCCATTAAAACCAATAATTTCCGCTTCCCTTAGGCTCCATCCATGTGTCACGAGCACAACATCACGGGCTTGCACGCGCGTTAGCAAGGCGAAACCAGTCCGTAGGTTATTCGTGGGCGAAAACTCCCCCTATTGGCATGTGACATAAATCATTTTTATCGTTTTACCATCAGGCCTCGCAGGCACATCTTGCACACGCATGAGCTAACTTGCCCAGCTCATGCTTTCCAACTGAAGTTTTAATAACCGCTCAACAGTGGATGGCTGGTTTCTGCTGCTAAGCATATTGTCTTTACTGCGAACCAAGCCTAAAATAAGGTATGGTCGCGGGGACTCACAGTGAACTCCAGTCTTAAAAAAAAAAAGAAGAGAGAGACAGCAGCCACGTGGCTGTTTTATTGGAAACAGTAGTGCATAAGCGATTCCTGCAAGAATAATTGCTTCCAATAGAAATGAAAGAATTAACAGCTACACAGTTATAATATAAGATTTCCTGGTCTTACTGGTTGGTTAGTGTTTTGTGTGTGGCAAAAATACAGAAGTTTAATATTATAAAAATTAAAAATAAATCGAGTTAAAAAAACAAATACTTTCAAAAGCAGGTCAAAAAACTTGTAAAGAATAAAAAAGCCCTGAAACCCGTACATAGCATGATCAAGGTGGACAGTTTTGCCATCGCCAGTGACACTGTCCAACGTCAGGGGTAAACCCGTAGAAAAGACATTTCTAAAACGGTGCCACCGTTCACCGTTGTAACAACGGCATGACATGAGCACGTGGGCTGTCGTTATTTAAATGGCAGAACGTCCACGCACTGGTGCATAAATGCTAGTTTTACCGTATACCAGTAGCATATTTTTTATAATAAGTTTGTTGTTGTTCCTGTAAACGCAAACATAAATTTGATGCAACCATTATATGTTTATTCAGTCTAGGAAGAAACTTTTAACAAGTCAAACGAATGAACCACGTTTCTAGTAATAGTTCGTTTTTGAATTTCGCGCAAAGATACACGAAGGCTATCTGCGCTAGCCGTCACTAATTTAGCAGCGTAAAACTGGAGGAAACACAGCTAGTCATCACCACCCACCGCTAACTCTTGGGCCACTTTTTACCAATAGCAATAGTGGGATTGACCATCCCATTATAATGCGTCTACGACTGAAAGGGCAAGCATGTTTGGTGCGACGAGGATTCAAACCCGCAATCCTCAGTTTACGAGTCGAAAGCCATAACTCATGCCTAATAACCTTATGTGCCTAACCACAACCATATTGTGCACTACTGTGACTTTATGTATAGTATGTACCTGTTACAGGCACATGGTGCACTATGTGTGGCTGAATGTACAGTATATACCTGATCACAGCCATATGGAACACTAGATGCGACGTTATATTCAAGAAATTTCTCTTACAGCGATATGGTACACTTGTGTGTCAGTTTTTACACAGTATATACTCAGGAAGTGGGTGCCTGGATTATCTTTACCCGTATTAGTTTCGATTATTCGCGGTTTCTTTTTTTTTATTTTTCGCCACATCCTCTCAATAAAATTGTGCCATAACAATTCTAGACAATACGTTGCGTTTTGGAGAAATTGTTGCTCAGAAATTAGTTTTGGTTGCAACAGCTCAGCTGTTGCATAATAACCGGAGTTCTCGCGTGCTGGTTCTGATATGCGTTCAAATCTAAGTCGGACGGTTCAAGCCTAGCCTTACCTCTTTTAGTTTTAGCTGTTAAGATAAAAATACAGAATACTCGTAGTTTGGTTATCTTTATTTGATTAGCGATTTGAAACACACACAATTCACATTAAGGTTTCTTAAAATATTTGACTCAACTTTAATTCTCGTCTGCTGTTTATGCTGGCAGGTGGTTAAGGCACTCGACTCGTAATCTGAGGGTCGCGGGTTTGAATCCCTGTCACACCAAACATGCTAGCCCTTTCAGCCCTGGGGGTGTTATAATGTGAGGGGCAAAATCTCAATATACGTTGGTAAAAGAGTAACCCAAGAGTTGGCGGTGGGTGGTGATTACGAATGGTGTTCCTAAACCACCTGCCCATGCCGGGCCAGGATGAGTCCTATAACTAGTAGGATTAAGGTAAGGGAATAAAATGGTTGAATTTTATAGCTGGTGTGACTGGGATAACAGAATAAAACTGATTTGATCATATAATTCGTTTGGTTGAAATAATAGAATAAAATGGTTGAGTCTTGTAGCTAGTACGACTAAAATAATAGAATAAAATGGTTGAGTTGTATGGTTATTATATGTTTTCTTATAACAAAGCCACATCAAGCTATCTACTAAGTTTACTGGGGAGAATCGAACCGCTGATTTTAGTGTTGTAAATCCGTAGACTTACCGCTGTACTAGCTAGGCGCTTCATGGCTCCTATGACTAAGATAATAGAATAAAATGGTTGAGTCTTACATTACTGAGTCTGAAATAATACAATAAAAACAGATGAATCGATGTGTTGGATCTAAAGCTATTGTTTCATTACTGCTCAAGATATATGAATGGCTATACTATTTTTTGATGTGATTTATTGCACAGTACACAGTACACAGCAAGCTAGAAAGAAGGTACGCCTACATTATTTCTTTTATCGATGTAATAATATATTGAATGGTTAATCCATTACATGTTTTACACTATCGTCAAATCAATAAAATAAACACTGAAAGGACCGTTTTAAGTATGATGCAAGTTTTAGTCTTTTTTATGATGTTAGAAAAAACATTTTAGTAGGATCAAGAAGTCTTGATAGAAATTAATAAAAACCCATAACACGAGCGCTATCGAAAGGCGGACCTTTCTTCTTCCCGAGCAAACTGGAAATACTTGACCCTAAAGAAGATGGTGCGTGTGTTTTTTCTTATAGCAAAGTCACATCGGGCTATCTGCTGTGTCCACCTAGGGGAGTCGAAACCCTGATTTTAGCGTTGTACATTTGTAGATTTACCATTGTTCCAGGGAACTCCTGAAGAAGAGAGGTCCACCTTACTAAAGCGTTCTGGTTATAGGGTGTTTATTCATTTCATAAATTATAGGCCTGTGTAAAGTCCTTACAGGATAGAAACATATAAATAATATACTGCAGGTGTAGTTTGTTTATTTGCTATAAAATTTAGAGCTACATCTGTACCCTACCCACCGCGTGTGTTTAAAACCCGAATTTCAGCGTTAAAAGCCCACTGAAATATCATTGAGTCACCAGGGGGCAGAACAGATGTAACTTTCAGCAATTGGTAACATTTGTGGTCTACTTTTCTTTTTTTAACTATACAGCAGATGATATTTAAACTGTCAAAAAGTAAATACTGTTTTCAAAATGTGTCGGAATCAACTGTGTGCTCTGGTCAGAAGTAACGTCCAAGAGGAGTTGAGTTTACTATAAACAGAAATATAAATCTTAGTAACAGAAAGGAGTCGTGTTGTGAGAAGAAGTATCCACGTGGTCACTACGGGCGACCAGAAGCTGCCAGCCACGAGCATTTAGTGCTTGTTCCAAAGGATAACAAGTAGCTTCATATAACAGCCATCTTTACATCCTCCTCTGTGCAAGGAAAGCTAGTGGGTGGGGGAACAACAAGGAAACAACGCCCTAAAGACAGGGGAAAACTTTAGATATATATAGTTTGTTATTATTTGCCATCATCCCGGTATTTGCATCATCTTCACGTTTTACTTCTAATGAAGTAGGATGTCATTGCTGAATGTTATCTAGTCTTTGTCAGAGCCCCTTACTATGAACAGCGTTTATGTAGTTTGAGTCTTCAGTATGGACTCGAGGATCAGTATTGTAGTCACCAATTGATCTAGACTCGACCAAAGGTTAAAAAAAAACCTCCTGGACTTTCAAAATACAGTTGGACAGCAACAACAACAAAACTGATACCACTGCTACGTCAGATGGTAAAAACCAAACAAGAGTCTCTACACAGGAACTATGGGAAGACGGAAGTATAACCTGAAATAAAATATGAGATCTTCCTTATCATGAAATCAACAAAAGTTTGAGAAAAAGAAACGGCAAGTCCACATGATATGAAACGTTTAAAAACTTAACAAACTGTGTCACTATAAAATCTATGAAGTCAATACGTCATTACTTTGATGATGGTTAGTAACACTGGATAATCAAATGCATATTTCTAATCAGAATTTACCAAAATAAATGGTCGATAAAGACAATATATCATCTTTCTAATGCGGGGTAATAAACACTGGACAGAATTTACTTTGATAAATGGTTGAGGAGAGAAACAAAATGAAAGTTATTAGTCAGGAACTCAGAAGGTGAACGAACATGTGAAGAAATTGTTTGAGAGACTAGAATAGGCCTTTAATTCTATATGTATACAGAAACTAGAATAGACCTTTAATTCTATATGTATACAGAAACTAGAATAGACCTTTAATTCTATATGTATACAGAAACTGAAGTATGAATAAACTAATCGTATGTGGATGAAAATTTGTAACAAGGAAACCAAAACATTTCTATTGCAAACTACCCTGACAGACACGTGAGGGTAAAACGAAATAAAACAAAATACATTGTACTGCACACTGAGACTTAAAGTGATGAAATACAAAAGTCTAAAAATATACATCAGTGATTAGAACAAAGAAAAACAGTAAGCAATCTTGACTGCTTTGTAAAAAACACGAGCCACTGACTTTAGGTAGGCGACATTTCATCTGAAGGACACTATCCACTGACTTTAAACAGGCAATATTTCATCTGAAGGACACTGACAAGGGATCTATTCATCCGAAAACACTAACCACTGACTTTAGGTAGGCAACATTTCATTTGAAGGACACTATCCACTGACTTTAGACAGACAACATTTCATCTGAAGGACACTATCCACTGACTTTAGCCAGGCAACATTTCATCTGAAGGACACTATCCACTAACTTTATACAGGCAACATTTCATCTGAAGGATGCTGACCAGGTATCTTTTCATCCGAAGAACACTAACCACTGACTTTAGGTAGGCAACATTTTATTTGAAGGACAATGACGAGGGATATTTTCATCCAAAAATCACTAACCACTAACTTTAGACAGGCAACATTTCATCTGAAGGATGCTGACCAGGTATCTTTTCATCCGAAGAACACTAACCACTGACTTTAGACAGGCAACATTTCATCTGAAGGACACTCACTATCCACTAACTTTAGGCAGGCAACATTTCATCTGAAGGACACAATACACTGACTTTAGAAGGGCAACCGTTTACCTCGATTTGCGCGACACCCCACAGAGTTTTTATTATGTTCTTAATTATTCTTTGTTTGGTGAAACATTTGCCACATCTCTAGAAACTTGATGTATCGCACAGTTTGTAAAGACGTATATCACCAGGCAAGTGCTATCTTGGTCAGTAATTAGTAACACGTGTGTCTCAACCACTAACTTGGCTGTTTCATCCAAGTTTCGCGTGAGGTGCCGTCTTGTTGAAAATATCAAACATACTTACAGTTATGAAGTAAGTAGTAAAAAAACAACAATTCTATCAATACAATACGTGTTCTTAATTCTAAACAATATTGTAACATATATTTATCGCTAAATGAATGTGCCAGGTGTAACTAGAGTGCATATCTGAAGGGTCAAAGTTTGCTCTGTGATGTTACTAGTCATATTTTGCATTTTCAGCTGTGACTGCGTCACACGAGTGACAGTCAGGTTTCAATCCCATTATTCGTTGGTAAAAGAGTAGCCCAAGAGTTGGCGGTGAGTGGTGATGACTAGCTGCCTTCCCTCTAATCTTACATGCTAAATTAGGGACGGCGAGCACAGATAGCCCTTGAGTAGCTTTGCGCGAAATTCCAAAACAAACAAACAAACAGTCAGGTTTGTTTGAATTTAAGCACAATGTGGTATGTCCATCACGAGTGTCGAAAGCCGATTTCTAGTGTTGTAAGTCCGCACACACTACGCTGTGCTACTAGAAAGAAAATGACGTCAATCCGTTATTCGGTTCAAATCCGAAGACATTTCTTGTGGCGAAAAATTGCGATTGGCTGGCTGCCTTTCCCCTGGTAAGTAGTCCAAAATTAGGAACGACGATACCCAAACGATAGCCGTTTATCGCACGTACGTGCAAAGTGCAATTCATTTTTAAAATACCAAATAAATTACTGAACATTGTTTATTAAAAAAATTAAACTTAAATATAGATGACTGATAGAAATAATATATTTTTTATGAAGTATTTTCTTACTGTTCTATAAACGTCTCAAATTTCAGAAACGTGAAGTGTCTACATTCTTTTAAAAATTACTAGCGAATTATTCAATCGTAACAAAAATCAGAGGGCACATAAACGATAGTCGGTCAAACCATAAAATTGTGCGCATGTTTTACCTGTCTGAATTTTAATACTGATAAGCTGAGTTCCAACCTGTGCGACACCATAAAAGTATCCGGCACGTTAAACTGTGAGTGAGTTAAAAGAATGACAGTCAATCCTTTATGATGAGTGGTTGTTGGTAAGGTGCTTCTGATTGGCTGACATTTTTCTGGTCAGTGATTAAAAATTATGGACGGCGGCAGATGAAAAACAAATACTTACTAATAAAACCAAAACAACAACAACAACATAATTCCTGAGGGTTAACTATTTCAAACAGGAAGCGAAACCATAACAATGGAGATGGTTTGTATATAGTTCTAAAAACAGTTTACGTTCGGTTATTTCTAGGATTACGCAAGGTTGTTCCACAATGTCCTGGGCTGGCACGGCCAGATGGTTAAGGCACTCGATTCGTAATCCGAGGATCTCGGCTTCGAATCTCCGTCATACCAAATATTCTCGCCCTTTGAGCCGTGGGGGCGTTATAACGTGACGGTTAATCCCAATATTCGTTGGTAAAAAAAAGTAGCCCAAGCCTCTGTTGCGTGATAAATATTCAGCATCTGCAAAATCTAAGCATGAAAAATAAATCGTAAATGGTGATTGGTTCGTTTATTACATAGTTTCCCACAAAGCAACACTAGGGCTATCTGCGCACGATTATTCGTCATTCCTAATTTCACACAAAACTACATGAGAACTATCTTCGCATGGCCATCTCTTATTTCACACAAAGCTACACCAGGACCATTTGTGCACGGTCATTCCTAATTTCACACAAAGCTACACGAAGACTAGCTGGGCATGGCCATCTCTTATATCACACAAAGCTACACCAGGACCATCTGTGCACAGTCATTCCTAATTTCACACAAAGATACACTAAGTTTATCTGCGCACGATCATTCGTCATTCTTAATTTCACACAAAGCTATACCAGGACTATTTTCGCATGGTCGTCCCTAATTTCACACAAAGCTACATCAGGACGATTTTCGCATGGTCGTCCCTAATTTCACACAAAGCTACATCAGGACTATTTTCGCATGGTCGTCCCTTATTTCACACAAAGCTCTACCAAGACTATCTGCGCACGGTCATTCTTAATTTTGGTCTGGTAGACCTGATGGAAAGCAGTTAGCCAAAATTATCAAAAACTTACTTGTGTTAATGTCGTATGGCCGAATATAGTGGGATTCGACCTTTGCTCTTACAGTGTACTCCTGGCATTAACTATAGAGCGCTTTTATACCCGCAACGGGACGCGAATCAGAAACCCTCGAATTTACAGTTCAGGCACTTCCGGGCCATATCAACTGAAAGTTATTGAGTGTAATGCATTTGAGCTCTCAAATGAATATAATAATATAGTAATAAATCATAAGCTCTATTGTTTATGTACAATAGTGTAAATAAACATGGAAGACATAATGAACTCATTCAGAGTTACAGGTTTAAATTTTATGACGTCATAATTCCCGAACTGAACTTATTATTACAGATGTTTACTAATTAACCGATGTAGGTTAACAGGTTAACAGCTATTTTAAAACTGCGTTTACCAGCATAGGACTGACCGTCATATTATAACGCCCACACGACTGAAAGGGCGAGCACGTTTGGTGCGACGGGGATTTGAACCCGCGACGCTCGGATTACGAGTCGAACGTCTTAACCCACCTGGTCATACCGGGCCTAACAATAAAGTAAAGATTGGTATATATACGTATATTATCTTTGATCTAAATGTCTGTCTATTGTCAGTCTGTAAAACATGGGTAGAACCAGGTAGGGGAAACCTCATTCCTGTTTAACAACAGTGTATTTAATTTCTGACTTAAAAAAATCTCATAAGAATTCAAACACTTGTTTGATTTGTAACTTATTTTGTAAGGTCAAGCACGCTAACCACATCGAACAGGAAGGATCTCCCGGTGTAACAGCAGCAAGTTTACCGAATTACACAGATAGAACCCAGAGTAGGATTTCCCGGAATGGACAGAGCACGTGTAGCCCATTGTATAATATTCCTCCTGTACGGTAAACGAATCCGCAGAAGAAAACATAAGAAATTACAAATTTAATTATAATAATTAAATTTAATTAATATAAGAAACGTCGAAACTTAATTAATACTTCTCATTGATTCGTCGGTAAATAAAATAAAATTCCTCCAAAGATTTTTTTTTTCACTCACCTGGGGGGCGTTATAAAATTATTTCAGTTATCCCAAACTTACGTGTCAGGATCGCTTTGTGACCACATATGAATGAGCAATACCTTGGCATGGACAACGAAAAGAGTTCGTCCCATTCTTCAGCGTTAATGTTCAGTTCCAAATTATATCAGTCAACGAATCTGACCAAAGAATGTATTTAGTATTGCATTTCTTTGGGTAAGCCTTTTATGATAACGTTTCTTAAAACAATACTTCATGAATTTAATCCGACGCACGAGTGGACCTTTTGATGGGAAAGGTTTTAAATTATAATTTGTAAGTTTGATGTTTGTATATGTTTTCTTTGTTGTTTTTTCGTATGATACATAGAAATAACCCTTGGTAGTGTTCATAAAGTAAAGCTAGGCACATATGTGTTTGTTAATTTTGTTCATAAAGTAAAGCTAGGCAAATATGTGTTTGATAGTTGTGTACATGGATAGGAGTTACACACATTGGAAAGTTAGCTGGTGCCAAGAGGGATTTTAATATGTTGGAAAGTTATTTGGTGCCAAGAGGGATATTCAACATGTTGGAAAGTTATCTGGTGCCAAGAGGGATATTCAACATGTTGGAAAGTTATCTGGTGCCTCAGACGGATGTGAATTCTGATATTAAAATCATTTTACCGGGTGATACTTAACCATTAGTAGCTTAACCATTTGGCCATGGCAAGTCTCAGATAAATAATTAGAATATCAGTTTTTTTACATTTATTTGTGACAATGCTTAAAGTGTCACAGTAAATCATTTGTCAAAATTCCTTCAGCTTTTTTGTTTTCAAAAACACATGGTGATTAGTTTTGCAAGTTTTCAAATCTCGTATAATGACTTGCTAAACATATCAATCGCTATGAACATTTTGTTTTATTCAAATCATTGTTTTGTGTTTCAAACCCATAAATTCCATACAAGGTAATAAAAAAAATCTCGTTTTGAAGCAATCAATAAAATATACCTCTTCCAATTTGTCGTTCTTGTTTATTTTGTGTTGGACAATGATACAACCTTTCTTGGTTCATTAAAACTTTAAATTAAAGAAATATACCCATTTTACTGGTTTTACTCGTTTCGAAGAAGCTGCCATAAAATATTACAAGTCTTTCAATTACAGACTTTAACAAACAACGAAAATTTAGAATAACGGCTTTTGTTCTTTGAAAACTGAAGCAAAAATAGTTATAACTTATAGAACGACTTCAAAATTCCATCAAGTAGCGACGCTCATAAATATAGATAATTATAGTAATTTCACCTTGGTATAAAAATAAATCGTGCACGAGGTTTGAAAATCTGTTATTTATGCTGAATGGGAAAATATAGCTCACTTGGAAAACAAAAACAGTCATTTTTTAATGACAGCGTTTTATTATAAGCGAAACGTTTTTGCATTTTGCTGCAATGATTTTTTTATAATTCTCGTCACTCTTTCTCGACATTACGTCATCAGTTTTACTGACACCTAAGTCCTGCAGGATATAATTTAAACTTAGAACATAATGGTAAGTATTGTAGTTTTTGTGTTTTTTTTTAATTGTAAAAGGGGCAAAAAAAAAAACACAAAACAACATATGAGTTAACTTTCAGATTCTAGACAGACATATTTTATGCGATTGTAAATTACAGTCTATCATTAGGCCTCTTTTAGCAGAGGCTTTCTGATGACAATAATGGGGAGTTGTCTTGTTTGTTTGTTTGTTTTTTAATTTTGCACAAAGCTACTCGAGAGCTATCTGTGCTATCCATCCCTAACTTAGTAGTGTAAGACTAGAGGGAAGGTAGCTGGTCATCACCACCCACCGCCAACTCTTGGGCTACTCTTTTACCAACGAATAGTGGGATTGACCGTCACGTTATAACGCCCCCACGGCCGAAAGGGGCGAGCATGTTTGGCGCGGCGGGGATGCGAACCCGCGACCCTCAGATTACGAGTCGCACGCCTTAACCTACCTGGCCATGTCGGGCCTAGGGGGAGTTGTCTCTGATGGAATATAAAGTGACTATAAAGGTCAAAACTAAAATCATTTAAAAAGTAACCTATATTTCATATATTATGAAGAACACTCCACAAAACCGAATAACAAATGACAAACTGAATAAATATCATTGCAAACTCTCGCTAATAACGATGTTTACAGCCATAATCCCAGTAGGGTCTCACGCGATTCGGACAGTTAAGGAATGTATAGGGTATAAACTGTAAATTTTATTTCTACGAAAATTTTTGTCTTTTTCTCTATGCTGAAGAGTAGCGTCTAATACTACGAAACTGGCAAAATAAGGAGCGTACAAACTTGCAGAAATTATGAATGTTTACGTTCGAACAGACAAACATACACAAGCATACATATATATATCGTGTAAAAATGCAAATAATTGTTATTACTTATATTAAGAAACACATTAGCAAGTGTATTATTAAAAAAGATCACATTTTACAAGAATCTTTATCCAAATATTTCCGTGTTGGTAATCTTACCAACTGTTTTATGAAAATTATTCTATCAATAACTTAAAATGCCCGGCACGGCCAGGTGGTTAAGGCATTCGGCTCGTAACTGCGGGTTCGAATCTCCGTCGCACCAATCATGCTCGTCCTCTCAGTCGTGGGGCGTTATAATGTGACGGTCAATCCCACTATTCATTGGTAAAAGAGTAGCCTAAGAAATGGCGGTGGGTGGTGATGACTGGATGCCTTCCCTCTAGTCTTACACTGCTAAATTAGGGACGGCTAGCGCTGATAGCCCTCGAGTAGCTTTATGCGAAATTCCAAAACAAACAAACAATGCATAAGTTGACCCAACAAATACCGAAACGTTAACAATGTTAAATACATATTTAACCAAACAAGTGAGATTATGTTTTTTCGTAATATTAATGGTCGATATATTTTTATAAGGTCTGTAATGTAATCAAAATGAACGTAATGAAGGATAAGTGGAGGATTTTTTTTAAATGTTCACAACGCTTTAACTCTGATGATTTTAAGACATTGAATTATTCAAGCTCGAGACGTTGTGAATATATAAACACCAGTTTCTCAAATGTATTTGCTTGCAATGAGGGTTTAACTTTTTTATTTCGGTCTCCGTGCAATAAGAAAGTGGTACTCTATAAAATTAATAGTTAATTATGAGCTAGTTTATCAGATGTAGTTAGTTCTATTATAAGCGTAGCCTGAACGCAGCTAACTATGAGAGCTAAAGAAACTAGTTTTGTGGAATGTGGTATTAGATAAAGTTCAAAGGGCAGGTACAAAATACACGCGTATGACTGTGTGAGATAATATCTTTCTAGTTATTACTGAACGAAGGTACCTACGTTTGAGGTGTATATTTTCTTATAGCAAAGCCTCATCTGGCTATCTGCTGAGTCCCCCGAGGGGAATCGAATCTCTGATTTTAGCGTCGTCCGTAGACTTACCGCTGTACCAGCGGGGAACCCGTACGCTTGAAAGAGTGACAAACAGTTTCTTTTGAACTTTGCTGATGTATAATAGCTATATATTAGCTCTTTGCGACGGGGATGCGAACCCGCGACCCTCAGATTCAGATTACGAGTCGCACGCCTTAACACGCTTGGCCGTGCCGTGCCATGTGAGGGAAGGGAGGTGTGTGTTCTGAGGCAAAGGTTCCCATTCTTTTTTTCAATTGATGATAAGGTAATTCAAATTTCCAAGTACTCGGCATGGCCAGGTGGTTAGGGCTCTTGACTCGCAGTCTGAGGTTCGTGGGTTCGTTTTCCCGTTACACCATACTCGTTTTTTTAGCAGTGGGGCGTTATAATGTGACGGTCAATCCAACTATTCGTTCACAAAAGAGTAGCCCAAGAGTTGTCGATGGGTGGTAAATGCTAAATTAGGAACGGC
This sequence comes from Tachypleus tridentatus, assembly GCF_004210375.1. Lineage (NCBI taxonomy): Eukaryota > Metazoa > Arthropoda > Merostomata > Xiphosura > Limulidae > Tachypleus > Tachypleus tridentatus. The sequence goes on from NC_134834.1 coordinate 192,669,593, forward strand.
TAGCTCAGATAGCACTCGGTAGCTTGGCGCGAAATTAAAAAAAACATACAAACAAATTCACCAAATTTCACAGACAGTTTAGTACAATTAACTTTGACTTCAACGACAAGTGTTAGACCCACTACTTTATTTTTTACGAGTAATTACAACAGCAATATATTTTTCATTGCACTACATACGAACAGTTTCAGAGTTTATGCCGTATAATCCACCCATTTTACTACGAGAGGTTTCTAGCCATACTATAGAATATAAATAATAAAAAAAACTGGAAAGAATAAGGCTTTACTCGCTTAAAATTGTATGTCACTCCTCATTGGTTAATCTATTAATCTCTGTTCTTTAGCCTATACTTATTGGTTAATCCATTAATCTCTGGTCTTTAGCATATCCTCATTGGTTAATCCATTAATCTCTGGTTTTTAGCCTAAGAACATATTGTTAGCTTTATTATACGTCACTTTTCATTAATTTAACTTTAATATGGGGTCATTGCTGATTTTTATTAGACTTCATTACATACGTAAAAATGTTATTTTGAAAAAAACAGATATGAAAATTAATCAAAAATCAATAAATTATTGATAATCGATAAGGTGCGACTGTACTTCTAACAATCAAGGTAACCACTCTTAAGATACATCGTGTTTGTGAATAATTTTGCCTGAAAGCTACTCTAACAGTTTTGGGGCCAGAAGGACCAAACTTGACTTGCAGATCTGAGGTGGGTCGAGGTACGCCCTTATCTACATACTTTATCCCTCTTACTAATAGGGGATGGGGGACAAACTTGTTCGTGATGGGAGGTCTAGATGTAGGTTTCAAGGGTCGCTTAACCCGAATTTGACTTCGAATAATTTGTTTAAGACCCCCCCCCATTATTCTGGGAGCGCCATATTTGAAACTGATTTCAATACACCCACTCTCAAAATAATTGGATCAAACGTGACACACAAACTGAGGTACCACAGGTGGGTGGCCTGACGAAGTTTTTTTTTTCTATCGGGTTTGGAACCCCTTGGGGTAACTATGAAAGTAACTGACGAGAAGGGAGGAACTTGATCGGTACATTGGGACTTCTGTGAATCATGAAGGGGTCTTGGAACCCCGCAGAGTGCTGGAACTTAATGTTAGGTCTTTTAAACAATATTGTCAGTAATGTTACACATTAGTAAGTACAGGCCTGTCCGTAATATGTTTTGTATGTTGTCTCTACAGAAGCATCATTGTGAATTTTGCTGTTCTGTATTTTTTTATTTTAGTTACGTTGTCTTTATACCAGCATCACTATGCCAGCCTTCTTAAATACGATTTTTTTATACGTAAGTTTGCTCTTGTGAAGCTATTTTTTTTCACATTTTTTCTTATGTGATGTTCATCTCATCGAAAAATTACATGCTTGCGATGTTAAATTGTAGATGGCGCTTCTATTCGATGTAATAAGCTCGGTTGAAACACTCGACCAGATGACATTCTAGATGGATTAATGGATGTCATCTGGGAGGTTTAGCGACACTTCATACTCAGCAACGCTCAAATTCTTTTGATCATTCTTGTAAGCCAGTTTATTTCCCTTGATTGTTTGATCCAGTTAAAGTATTTGACTACAATATAGATATGTCATGCACCCTCGCTGTTTTATGACATTAGTGTACCATTTCAATATGAAGAACAAAAGCTTTATAGTTGTCTCTTATAAGAATTATACTTCATATAAGAAAAGAGTCCATCCACCACAGAATGTCGCCCTCTGTGAGACTGTTATAATCACGACAGGGTGTTTTTGCTCATTACTTACGCACTGACAAAACGTGCTATGGGCGAGAATGTTTGGTGGCGAAATTCAAACCCGCGACCTACAGATCTTGGGTCTAGCACCTCTAATTAATTTAAACTATGCAAAAATTGCATGGATGGTAACATTTTTGTAGAAACGTTTGTCATCCTGGTAATACGAAGGTTAAATGTTTACAAATCCATTAAAATACGTCAGTGTGGAAATAAGAGGGAAGTCAGCTGTTAGATCCGCGTGCATCCGAATGAATAAACGAGTTCGGAAAGGTGAGATATTTATTAATACACGAGTGTATTGAAGTATCTAATATTTATTGAAGTTAGTTTTTTAATAAAAGAGAATGTATTTTAATTGAAAACAAGTTGAACTTTCTCACTTATCTTTTAGGCATCTCTACCTTTTTCAAAGGCAGCTTAACGACGTTGGTGGTCTAGCAGGCACGTTTTACCATGTTTTATGGGTATACAAGTGTTTCGACAATGAAAAGAATAACATAAAGATTATATAGCTACAGCCTGTTACCTAAAGGCATCACAGTCTGACTGCATGCGAAAAAGTTCACAAGAAACATGTTTCGAAACAAATATTTTATGATGGGAATAACATGAAAACATCTTTCGATTGTTTTGAATTTCGCACAAAGCTACTCGAGGGCCATCTGTGCTAGCCGTCCCTAATTTAGCAGTGTAAGACTAGAGGGAAGGCAGCTAGTCATCACCACCCACCGCAAACTCTTAGGCTACTCTTTTACCAACGAATAGTGGGATCGATCGTCACATTATAACGCCCCCACGGCTGAAAAGGCGAGCATGTTTGGTACGATCGGGATTCGAACCCGCGACCCTCGGATTACGAGTCGAATGCCTTAACACTCTTGGCCATGCCGGGCCAATATTTATCGACATCAACAGAACTGCAAAGAAAAGTTTTCAGGATAATTTACTTAGAGTTTTTCTTATAAAATCTGAATATCCTTAGGGAATTTTTAAGATGGAAATTGAGAAGTTGGGACTTTAAATCTTTTGTGTGCTAAATAAGGGCCTGAATCCACGTGCAACGTTTAATTACGTCAGAAGACCCATAAGGAATTGAATTTGTGAACGACGTTTCTTTGTATCGTAATACCAATGAGGAATTGAATCCATGAAGGATCTTTGTTTGTATTGTAAAATCAATAAGAAATTGAACCAATGAGTAACGTTTGTTTGTATTGTTAAGTCAATAAGAAATAGAAGATATGAGCAATGTTCGTTTTTATTGTAACATTAATAAGAAAACGGAATCCATGAACAATATTTTTATGTTCACGTAGTCTCGCGCTTCCCCCTCCCCCCACCGACTCCATACTCTCAATGGGCAGAGCACCGATTGCTCTGATTGTATAGCTTTGCACTTCACAGCGAACAAACAGAAGCTTACTCAGTCTGCTAGTCATAGGAAATGAATAGAGATGTCCACTAAAGGGCTTGCCTTAAAACATGTCATAGTAACGTAGGCACATAAATGTTAAACAACCTTTTGAATATTTACTAAAACCTCGTGTAGAAATGAATTTTCAGCGAGAAAGAATGGAACAGCTTTGCCCCTGTTTCTAACACAACGGAGAATAAAGTATTTTGACGAACGAGTGTGTGTGTGTGTGTGTTTTTCTTATAGCACAGCCACATCGGGCTATTTGCTGAGCCCACCGATGGAATCGAACCCCTGATTTTAGCATTCTAAACCCGTAGACTTACCGCTGTACTAGCGAGGGGCTTAACGAACGACGCTGCTTATTATCTTACTTACTTCTTTGTCAAGTTCTTTAGATAATTAATTAATTAATAATTAAATTAGCACGATTAGTTGTTCTCCTTTTTCGTCAAATTAAAAATGGAGGAATAATGGCTACTATGCACAATAACAATAGAAGTTATTATGTTTATGTTTTTTTTATTTTTAGTGGTACTCATTACTACAGTCAAACAAAAGTGTTAGGAATAAGGTATGTATGTGTGCTACACAATGGGCTGTCTGTGATCTGTCTGTGATCTGCCTACCATGGTATCGAAACTGAGTTTCTAGGGTTGTAAATCCATAAACATTCCGCTGTACCACTGGTGGAGCACCCTTCGATCTACGTTCCGACATGCTAATTTTTCTTTTACTCTTATAGTGAGAGATAAGAAAAAAACTTTACATCTAAGTAGTAAAATGATTAAAATAAGATATTAATTTTAAAGCTAGGCTTAGTTGTTGTTTAAAAATCGTTCTATAAATTGATATTTTAAACCACAACAGCACCTTATGCTATATACCTGTACGAAATGGACACATTACAGAGTTATAAGATTCAGTCGTAGTCATCAGTTATTTACAGTTGTTAACCAACTAGTGAACAACCAGCCATTAGTAGTCACTATATATACAGCTAGACGGATAGTGAAATTCAAAACAAACAAACAAATATTTGATAACAGTGTTTTTCAGAATGATATACGCTGATAATTTACTGCAGATGTGATGAACGATCATAGGAAAGTGAAGAGGAAGGAGTCGAGTGTCCTGTAAGAGCTATTTCCATCATACATTTAAAAAATGCTTTAAAAATACCTGCTTTACGACGGATTTCACAAGCTGAAGTCGAAGGCAAGCAGACGAAATGTAATTTGGTTTGTTTGGAGTTTTGTGCAAATCTCCATAAGCGATATCTGCGCCAGTCCTTCCAAGTTTCGAAGCGATAGATCAAAGGAAAGGCAACTAGTCAACACTAAACACTTTTTTATCAATGACTAGTGGGATTGACCATAACTTTATAACAACCTCACAGCAGAAAGAGCATGTCCTTCATGGAGGTCTTAAATCTCAGATTGCGAGCCAAGGGCTTTAACTAAATAGGCTATGCCAGGCCATAAGAGATGCGATTTACTAAATATCACATACATAGCTTACCTTTTCGTAATTCTGTAAGTGATATGTCGCAGACCGTGAAATATCTGGTTGATCATAGCCTATTAAAGCGATAGCATTCAATGAATAATCGTCTTTCAATCATAGCTTTTAAAATCATAGCTTTCTTATGGTGAGCAAACCTGGTGTGATTCTCTTAATCAAAACACCAACGCATTATATAGCACCATCAATACAACCATGATCGATTTGTAGTTACGTGCATATAATGTTAAAATGTGCTTCAAATATTTGGACATCTGATACCATTAGGATGAGTACGTGTGTGTGTGTATATGTGTGAAATGTTTAAAGGTGTTTTTATGTTACAATCTTAATCACAAATCTCAGTTATTATTAATAGGCGATCTTAACTCAGTTGAAACCCAAGTCATTTTATTTATTTTCTTAGAAGCCACTCTATATGATGTCAGACTCCAGCGATTTCGGCCACTCCTCACATCCCGTGAAAATCTCCTGCCTCACTTCAACCGAGGAGAGGTTTCTCAAGGACCTCTTTTGTCCAACTTTCGATTTGATGTCGTTCTCGTTTACCACCAACAGTTTTATGACTTCTTGCTATCTCCAGAGCTTGATTCAAGGTTGCTGTGAGTTGTAAGAGGCAAAAAAGAAGTCCTCAGTATCGAACTTAAAAAGATCTTAAGACGTCGATTTAAAACCTTGCTATAAACAAAAACCGACTTTTTCTACTTTCTTATCGTATCTTTTTATATCAGAGCAGTTAAATGTTACAGGACAGTAATATTACATTATTTGTCACCGTGGTTAAGAACAGTACGTGTTTTGATAATAAATATTAATGACATTTAAATGAATGGAAATATAAGAAAAAGACAGACATGTAGATTATGACATTTAACATCCTGATTGTAGAAACGCTAATATGTAAACACAACATCAACTTTGTCAATTTCTAAGCCTTTTGCCAAATTGTTGGTTTTTGTTTTAGCATTGTAATTACACAATGTTGTGTTCAATGCGGAGAATCGAACTCCGAATTATATCTCAGGACGGCTGGTATGGGTATTAACACTTTTACTAATAAAGTAGAGAACAACGTTTCGACCTTCTTAGGTCATCTTCAAGTTAATGAAGAGAGAGTTTGCAATCGACTGTTGCCGGGCGCATGTCCTAAGAACGAGAGTGTAAACAGGTACGGGATTGTAGGGGGCGTTGCAGTATATGTTAGGTTATTAATTAGTATAGGTATAAAGGTGTTCCTTTATATTGGTTTAAGTTTGGTTTTAGTTGTTGTTTTAGTAGGGCTTCTTTGATTTTGCGTTTGTTTATATTTGTTTCCCTACTTAGTATCTGGGTGTTTTCTATGGATATGTCGTGTGTAACTGAAGATGACCTAGGAAGGTCAAAACGTTGTTCTCTGCTTATCAATAAAAGTGTTAATACCAATACCAGCCGTTCTGAGATACACTTTTAGGCTTCTTGTGTTATTTACCATAGCATCCACCTTCCACATTTTTTATAGTTCGTAATCTGGACAAAGGAAGAGTATCTCAGCTTGTTTTTATAATTTTCAGTTTGTATGCTTCTTTGATCGTAATCAATCCGATTAATAAATACAAATTACATACTTCTGAGAAACACAAAACTGCTGTAAAAGGCATACTATAGCTAACAGTGTAGTTACTGTGAGGTCAGAGCCATAACTTGGGCCTTCTAAATGAAGAACCTACCTGAAGTATTTCTCCACTTAGAAAAACTGAACTTTCGAATGTCCCAAAAATGTTATTTCACATAAAACGAAACACAAACCTCCATAGAGAGCTTTCTAATAAGACCGAAAGTGTGAGCTGTTCGAATGAACCATTTGAATCTTACTGGTCTCACTTCTGCTACGAGTGTGAAGTCTTAGCTTGTTGAAACATGGTTTCCGTCCCTTAACCTTCTTGTTTCATTAGCTAATGAAGTTACAAAGGATATTCTGAGTTCATGTAAATTATAAACAAATTAATACAATTATCTTGATTTTCCTTACTGAGAGAGCTGTTGGCCAACAGATAAGGAAATAACGTACATTTTCTAGATGCAAACCACACGAGTCACTCGGTTACTTGACCAAAACAAACGGCATTTAAAATTGCGTTTTGCTTGGCAAACACAGTACAATTTACTGTCACTTTTTGATTGTTTTACTTTTCAATAAAGTTTGTTTTAGAAAAAAAAAGAAAACATTATTTAAACAAAAATAACCCTAAACGTTGATAAAATGTCCATGTAATTTTAGCTCCATTGAAATGTCATGCACATTGATTTAAATGTTTACGGCTATCACTTTCATATCCTATCTGAGGATTGTAATAAATGCAATCTTAATTTCATATATTATTTCCCGACGTTCGGATGGAAATTTTCCTTATCAATGAAAACTAATGCTGTGGAAACTGGCGACGGAAATAATAACAATTGAAATAAAAACGTGGTTTTTTGATGTGATGGAGGTTTTCAATTTAACTCACAGGTAGTGATTTACGATTACTGTTTCTAACTGACAGGTACGCGTCGTGTTTCGTCTTGGTGATTAATTTTATGAAGACGTTTGGACAAGCTTACCCTAACTATGTCCAGTAGTCTATTTAAGCTTCTTAGGTCTTAAGCCTCATGGATAAGATAATAAATGAAATTTCAATGTATTTTGATTTCTCATTCTAATTTCTTTTTGCTTTTTTTGTGGGCACCTGTATATTCATATAATATTTTATATTCTAATTACAAACGTGTCACAGTTTTATCTTTATAATTGTTTGATAAAAATCTCAATTCTTTTTAGTTATTCGTCTGCTGTACTAAAGCTATTAAAATATACAAACTAATTAACATCGGTTTTGAGAGATATGTATTAGAGTATTAAAGCAAATAAATATACTTTAGATTTTCTTTCTATTGATATTAAATTAAGTAAACAAATTGCAAACGGTCAAAACCTCTGTGAAAAAATATATTCACCTATCGTCAAAGTTTTTAAGGACTTCGGTTTAAAACGTAGACAAAATACGATAGGCCTAAGTTTTGTAGCTATTTTTCATTCTTAGATTTAGATAACTTGTTTTAATTAGTATTGGATGAGTTAATGAGTGGTAAGAAATAACCAGACTTTACTTCATGTTTTTGTTACGTTGGACGAGTCAATGAATAATACCGAATAAACATTTTTTTTTTTTTCATATTTGAAAGACGAACGAGTTAAAGACGTAATGTGTGTTGTAGTTATCTATTCAGTTCTTAGTGTATAACAAATTAAACCATTCTTGTTTCAAAATTAAATCTAGAAATGCCTTTTTTAATCTATTATTAATCTATCAATACGTCACATTAATTTTGTAGTAAATTTGTATAATTACGGGAAACAGAAAACTGTATCATTTTAGATTTTAAAGAACTTTGGAGGTGAAACGTCTACCGTTTAACTCTACAATGGATGATGTTCTATTATACTATTAGTGTTCTTTTGTGAAAATGTGAGATACATATTTACTGCTATTCTTATCCATTTCCGGCCTAATTTCATTTCGTTCGAAGCATTACTTGAATATTGCTGAGAGGTGTAAGTAAAGATACATGTGCGCGTGTGTGGTTTTCTCATGGTTCATTGACGTGTTGTTCTAAATATTCTGAAAATAAGATAAAATACATAAATGGTTTCAAAAAACTCCGGCTCACGTGGGTGGGCACGTTATCTGACCTCCTGACCCTTTTAATGTCGTTTTCTCTTCCTACACTTGGGCAAATTATCTGACCTCCTGACCTTTTTAATGTCGTTTTCCTCCTACAGTTTAAGTACCGCCCAGAAAAAAAATACGTTTTCAGTATATCTTTACAACTATTAATATAAAGTGGTATTTCGTAAAGACATTAGTGAAAGAAAACGTGAATGTTTTTTGCAGTTTCGTTATCGGATGGTGAAAAGACGACTCAGAAAGGGAATAATAGCTGTTCATAAAAAAAAAACGATCAGTTCGCAAGTCTCGTGCTCCCATACGTTATAATTACTTGTTTGGGTCCTTCGGTTTATTTTAAAGATCTAAATATCACTCCGTCTCTCATTCATGGACGAAGTCTACAGTAGTTTTACATAATTACTAATAGAAACAGGACAACACAAAAAAGTATTATTATCAAACATTTTCTATTTGTAACTTCTTTTGGACCACCTTGAAGAAGTTTAAGTTGCAGCGACCCCTACATTTTGATGAAAATCTGAAAAAGAGAAAGAGAGAGGGAGAAAGACAGAAAACTTGAAAATAATAAAACCACGAATTACGATGTTTTCCCGTCATTGGACAGCTCTTACATTTTTATAATATATTTGCTTCACAGCAATAAAAGGAAAAAAGAAACGTAATAGGAACAGTGAACACCCCTTTTCGTAAAGAGAGGTCAGCATCTTCAAACGTATGTTTCTGTCAGTACGATAAAAAACAGTTGATACATAGCAATCGTAGCATGAAGCTTGTAGCCCGTTGTAAATAGTTAGCTACATTTAAAGTCTTTTATTGTGTTTCGAATGAAACACCTAAATTGAACAAACCTGAATTACTAACATGGGATCTGCAAGGTATACACTGTTAATATCTGTTGTTATTGTTTATAATGTATTTTCCTATCGTGCATGCGTTCGTTGCACAGGGTTTTAGACCTAAATGAGCTGTTACTGACGAACAGACAAATGACTGTGCTAGAACAAAAAGATTCTATTAACTGCTTACATTTTTTTACGTACATTGAAGAATTACAAAATGGAATTTTAAATACCCACCAGAGGGCTTTCGCCAGAACAAACAGATTCTGTTAACTGCTTACATTTTTTATACCTACATTGAAAAATTATAAAAATTATAAAAAGGAATTTTAAATACCCACCAGAGGGCTGTCGCTAACTCTTAAACAGTTCTGTTCCCTCCCCTCCAGCCAAACTTTAAAAAAAAACAAAAACGAGCTTGCTGGAGAAGAAAAAAAAACTACAACTATGCTGTACACGTAATTAATTTCACGAGAAGTTCGATCATTTTTGTGAAACAAATAATTGATTCATATTCAAGTCTGTTTTTTTAAAAATTCCGAAATTGCTGTTTTCAATGCATTAATAACAACAACAAAAAACAATAAAACCCCTAAAACTTAAACCAGTCCAACATGACTAGGTGGGTTAAGGCACTCGACTCGTTATCTGAGGGTCGCGGGTTCAAATCCCCCCACGTACCAAACATGCTCGCCCTCTTAGCCTTGGGGTGTTATAATGTGACGGTCAATCCCACTATTCGTTGGTATAAGAGCAGCCCAAGAGTTGGCGGTGGGTGGTGATGACTAACTGCCTTTCCTCTAGTCTTACACAACTAAATTAGAGACGGCCAGCGTAGATAGCCCTTGAGTAGCTTTTCGCGAAATTCAAAAACAAATAAAGAAAACCTAAACTCGTGACTTTCAAAATGTGAAACTTTCACTCCTGAAGAAGAAAGGTTAATTTTCCGAAAATTTTAGGGTTTACAGTTTTCTATTTTTTTTATTGCCTTATATTTATGATCGAATGTTTTTCTAAGGTGATGGTTTCTTGTACATTGCACGTGTTCATAAAGTTTAAATTAAACAGCTAATTTATATGTTTAAAATACTCTACATATGACCTTGCCTACATTCATCATTGCCCCCCTCCAGTGGCTCAGTGGCATGTTTGCGGACTTACAACGCTAAAAACCGGGTTTCGATACCCGTGGTGGGCAGAGCACAGATAGCCCCTTGTGTAGCTTTGTGCTTAATTCAAAACAACAACATTCATCAATAGAAAAGTGGATGAACTAAATGATATGTTGTTGTGTGTTCTAAATGGCAGCCCGTGACTAAAGTGACAAAAGAATTATAATCGCAGACATCGAAATCTGTAAGTCTACTTGTCTTAGGCTTAACGTTTACGCCTTTATTAAGTACAGCCGATATTCGACAAAGAGGTAAATTTACACTGAACTGGCGTAAGTTTGTGCTGTGGTTTCGTCAGGGTTAAACTTTACCGTGCTTAACCAATGTACTGCTGATTCGCCGCGTATGGTACTGTCTGCTTCCGGCAGGTGAATGCGAGTGCACTGTATACAGTGTACTGTCGCAAAAGTTCCACGCGCGTTTAAAGCAATTGCAATCAAATGGTTAGCACAATTAAAAATTAAACTTATTCTGTTATTCTAAGATCTAACATTAGACCTTTTTTAATCTTCTATAAGCTCTTAATAGGTTGTGCTAAACGTCTGCTAAGGTATGTTTACATTCGCTTGTTGTTTATATTCGGTAAGTGTGAGCGCATACAAATTTAAATAGCAAAGTGCACTCGCGTTTTCAGGACAGGCAAGAAAATTACGGTAATTATAAAATATGAAATTCAAATTTATGAATTAGGAAACGTTTACTCAGAAATTAAGACGTTCTCATTCTAGTTGGTCATATTAAGAAATATTATTAACATTTAATGTTCCACATTCTACAGTGTGGTCCTTCCTAAACTCCACATTCTACAGTGTGGTCCTTCCTAAACTCCACATTCTACAGTGTGGTCCTTCCTAAACACAACGTTAAACATTCCATTTATATCCCGTTATCTCTTTTTTTTCAAAATATTTTGTCGAATCTCATACCACGTTAATTTGCTTGTTTGAAATTAAGCACAAAGCAACACAATGGGCTATCTGTGCTCTGCCCATCACGGATATCGAAACACATTGTAAGTCTGCAGGCATGTCGCTGTACCAAAGGGGAGAGAGAGAGCAGGTTAGCAGCATTGTAATTGTTGCTAAGCCTATGTGTATTACCTGGTTGCCCCCCGCTAGTACAGCGATATGTCTCCGGATTTACAACGCTAAAATCATGGGTTCGAGTCTCCTCGGTGGGCTCAGCAGATCGCCCAATGTGGCTTTGCTCTAAGAAAACACACACACACAGTATTACCTGGAAAAGAACAGTCCTTTGAGTATCGAACTTTTACACTGTAGTCAGAGATGTTCAGGCTATAAAACTATATAAATGAATGAAATAACAGTTTAAACCTTTTTTTTTACATAAAACCCAACATTCTAAAATAAAACATAAAAAATTTAAACCCGAAAGTTTTTCATGTAATAAAAATTAAATATCACGAGAAAGGGTTAATCAGATGCAACTTTCCTAACTGTGTCGCTTGAAAACACGAACGTTTAAAAATCCTATTTTGGTTATCTTCGTTGCTGCGAGGATTGTAATATAAGCGAAACTAAGGAATTTTTATTTCATAATAGAGATATACACGTTAAAAGTTTAATCAAATCTTCTAAATCTATGGGCTATCGATGGTTAAAATACTGAGTTAGTTAAAAGTTAAAGACTTGATCGTTAAAATTCATAAAATTTATTTTTAAATCTAATTTTCAACCTGAACTGTATCGTGTATGATAAATGGATTAAACAATCAGGTCAGAGGCCCTTACAGTTGTTCTTAATTTTGAACCAATGACCACGAGGAAGCCAGCCAATAGCACGGCCCGCATGAACTTGCCGATCTCTGAGTGCCTAATAACGAAACTGGTTGTCATTTTTGTAATGTGTCCACAACTGAAAGCGCACAACGAAATCTATAGCATGACGTCTCGAACCTTGGATCCTTCGACCCATAGCCAATTTACAATATAAAAGCAGGTTATTTTCAGCTTCAAGTTTAATTAAATACACTGACCGAAGATTAGCCACAAAATAAATTTGTTTAAAAAATCAACAAAAACATCTTCTAGTATTATTTGAAAAAAAAAAAAAAAATCAGAGATGACTTTAAAGCTTCATGTTCGTTTCCATTCCTCGGGTTTCTGACTCAGTTTTCGTTACCTTTAATGCTTCATGTTCGTTTCCATTCCTCGGGTTTCTTACTCAGTTTTCTTTACCTTTAATGATTCATGTTCGTTACCATTTCTCGGGTTTCTGACTCAGTTTTCTTTACCTTTTTTTATACAAACATACACACACGTTGAGTCTGCGTATTTATCTTTTAAAGCAACTATCAATACCAGTGCAATTATCAAATAAGACATTGTCGTGTCTTAAAGACGCATTGCCAAGACGATTTTTCCTTGTTTGTGGTAGACAGATGGGAAATAATCTCATTGATAAAACGGAAACAAAGCAGAAATGCAGGTAAATAACAAATAATGTAAGATAACAAGACAGAATCATGTATACTGAGATTGCATTCATTGTAATAAAATGAATTTGAAGCTTCACTATGTCTTTATCATCTGTATTGTCACTTCTGGTAATGCTGTATCTCTAAGATTTGACAGTAGCACCGTAGCGTAATTTCTATTGCTGTCATGTCTAAAGCGCACCTGTCCTCCCTGATCACTTTCCAAAAGCACCTTGTTTACGAGGATGACAAATTCCCATCATTCGTTTCGATAGTTTGTTCGTGCAGATAACCACAGACTTTGTGTCCGACGATCTAACTAGTATGTCTCCTCATGAATCAGCATGAACACACGTTTCGTTCTCCAAGTGCTCGAGGTACGATACAGTTAAATAGATATGTTGTGGAAGCAACTTGTATATAGATGACGTGTGTCGCTTTTCCAAACGAAGATGCTTCTTTATTATGTTGCAGTGGTTACGTGAATGACTTTTGCCACTGAACTATGTGTTTGTGGGTTCTCACAAAGTAAAAGAAATCTAACTTTTCCTAACATGGCTGAAGTTTGACCTGTTGCAAGATTATTTCTAAATAGTCCTGGTTCCACATTTTGGTCCATATTCTTTTGTTTGCTAGTGCCACTGGGTACGAGGGATATCCTTATCTCGAAAATTATAAATCCCCAACCTGAACACATCTTTATTTCCTCAGCTTATAAATATTTGCAACCGAAAGGTTTGTCTTTTGTTTGTTTGTTTTGGAATTTCGCACAAAGCTACTCGAGGGCTATCTGTGCTACCCGTCCCTAATTTAGCAGTGTAAGACTAGAGGTAAGGCAGCTAGTCATCACCATCCACCGCCAACTCTTGGGCTACTCTTTTACCAACGAATAGTGGGATTGACCGTCACATTATAACGTCCCCACGGCTGAAAGGGCGAGCATGTTTGGCGCGACCGGGATGCGAACCCGCGACCCTCAGATTACGAGTCGCACGCCTTAACACGCTTGGTCATGCCGGGCCTGAAAGGTTTGTCACGTACCAGTACTGAAATTATTAAATTTCAGTATTATCATACCAACTACGAAATACCGAACAACAGAGATCTGATGTGTGTTGTTCCATTGCGAATTCATGTTGGCTGTGATTGTTACGTGACTTACTGATTTGCATATTCAAAATCATTTTAACATAATATACTCAGACCTCTGTAGCGTCATGCAAAGAGTCGGGCAACAAAACTGAATCAATTTGACATTGCAATTAGTTATTTAGGGTTAAATAACACGAGAGAACGACGTAGAAACACTAAATCAAATATGTGAAGAATTTGCTAATAAAACAGTCACATATCGAAACAGTAAAGTGTGTTGAGATTTAGACAACGCGACAGAATCACATTAAAAGACATTAAAATAAAAATAAGTTACTCCAGTTAAGAAGAGAGAATGATATATGGACATATCAAAATACCCACATAAACTAGATAACAACACCGAAACGGCTTTAAAGATATGAAAGAGATATGGCTAGATAAGAAGACACAGTCATGGGTAAGACGTTAACCACACACACACAGTAGAGTGATTAAAAACAGGAAAATTGTTTACAGTTATGCAGGCAGATACATAGACAGTTTAAATCTTTGTTCATTCAGTTGTGACGATTGTGAGAATGATGCAGTATTCCGGTGGTTGAAACAGAGGACTTTTTTCAAACTAAATATGATTTTTGTGTTTTTTTTTCGAATATTCATTTGAACACAATCAGTGCATAATTTTTTTTCCAACACTCCAGCATATTGTAACAACGTATGTTATTATTAGACGCGACCCTGCATGGCCAGGTGGTTAAGGCAATCGACTCGTAATCCAAACATGTTCGCCCTTTCAGCCGTGGGGGCGTCATAATTTAAAGGTCAGTCCCATTATTCGTTGGTAAAATAGTTAGCCCAAGACTAGCTGCTTTCCCTCTAGTCTTACATTCCCTAAATTAGTGATGGCTAGCGCAGATAGCCCTCGAGTAGCTTTGCGCGAAATTCGAAACAAGCAAACAGTTATTAGACGTACTGATGTACTAATAATATCGTATATTCTACTCTCCTAATTGGACGACATGATAACAAAACGTTGTAGAGAAGGCCATATCTGGTGTCTTTTTGGTTTTTTAATGGTTCCTACTTACTGGGAGAGACAAAAATCTAGGATTTTTTTCCAGGTCAGAATTAATTTCTTCCGCGTTTTATGGCAAGACATTTCCCGGTTTTTAATGATATTTGGGGTGAATGTTACCGTATGCACGTCTGTTAACCTGATGGTAATCTTTGAATCGATTACCCTTAATACTGATTTCTCTTTAATAACAATGACTTGTATCTAATGTTTACTCGTCTTCCATTATTAGCCTACGGGCTCATAATGTTACAACCCCCGCGGATAACACAGCAGATAGTCCATTGTGGTTTGTCCTAAATCATGTTAAAAAGTCAATTAGCCATCAGAAATAATAAGACAGAGTTTGAAGTGTGTGAGATTTTATGTATTGTAGATTTACAAATCAAGTGAATGTGTGACATCATGCTTCGAGGTCCTAAACCGCATACATTCCTTTGGATTGTTAGTTCTGTTTGTGTAGCTAAATCCTGAGGGCATACCCAAAAGGTTATATCTTATTTGAATTTAACCAGATACATACACGTACCACTTTGTTGTTTAAAACATTTTTTTTGTGTGTTTACTTGGCAACTGGTGGTAAACCATGTTGACCCACCACATGTTTACCATAACCGAGTCTTCACTATGGAGCGTTAGACAGAGTAAGGAGTCGAATATTTCGGAAATTAACGTTTATAATGTCGTTTCTTACTGGCTAATAACTCGAGGGTCTGGCATGGTGGTCAGGTGGTTGTGGCGCTCGATACGTCATTTGGGTGTCGCGGTTTCGAATCCCCGTTACACCAAACATGCTTGCCCTTTCAGTCATGGGGCCGTTATAACGTAACGGTCATTCTCATAATTCGTTGGTAAAAGAGTAGCCCAAGAATTGGCAGTGGGTGGTGATGACTAGCTGCCTTGCACTGTTAAATTAGGGACGGCGAGCACAGCATAGTTCTCGTGTAGTTTTGCGCAAAATTCGAGAAACAAACAATAATAACTCGAGTATTGACGAACGAGAAGTAACGTTGCGCAACACCATCGGCAAGAACGTGACCTTTGAATATCTAACGTGAATATATCGTGCATGATCAACATGAATTACATAAATATAATCACAAGGTTAATAAATTAGAAGTTATGTAAAGGAAGAATAGATTGTCGCTTTTCTGGAGGAAAGTTCCCCTCTAACAATAGAAAAAAAATCGTTCAAAAAACGCGGGGATTCACTTAACTGTCAGATATTATAGAATGTCTAAGAAACGTAGAGCGATTCTGGAGCAGAGTAAGATATTCTCATCAGACTATCGCGCATGCGCGAAATAAACATTGCCTAAAAAAAAATCAAGTTTTCGAGCTCGTCTTCGTTAACAAATGTTAAATGCACGTGGATTTCACGAGCAAATTATATGCATGTGTTTCAGCTATAGTCTTACCCCCAAAATCCGTGACGTTAAAATTACCTACGAGTTTGTGTGAAGAGAATTTTATACTATTAATTTAGTTTTCGTTGACACACATCAGGATTAAATCTCTTGAATGGAATGGTCTAAGTAGTTCAATAAAGTCAGATACACGATTTTCAACGTCATCATCATGGTAGAACTTAGGGAAAATTTTCAAATAACTCATGATCTCACTAGTCGAGAGTCTCTCAGTGATTAGGGTGTCGAACTGTAGTTTAGCACGACCTATTACCGACAAAAGAAAACTCGCATTCTTCACTTTACGGTTGTGAGTGTGTTATAAGGGCGACAGTCAAATCTCACTATCTGGTCAGATTAGAGTATACCAAGAGATGGCAGTGGATTCTAGATTAAGAATCCAAGAAATCCCTCGGACATCTTTGCGAGGAAACTGTTTGTTTTTTGAATCTCGTGCAAAGCTAAACGAAGGCTGTTTTTACTAGCCGTCCCTAACTGAGGAGTGAAAATCTAAGAGGGAAGGCAGCTAGTCATCTCTACCCACCGCCAACTCTTGGACTACTCTTGTACTAACAGGTAGTGGGATTGATCGTTACTTTATAATTGAAACTTGAAAGGGCGAGCATGTATGGCGGGACGGAGATTCGAACAAGCGACCCTAAGATAACGAGTCGAGTGCACTAACCACTTGACAATGCCAGCCCGCGAATAGCTGAAAATAAACCAAATTATCACTAGAAATGTATTAGAAATAATAATATTTGTTTTGATCCCAATGTCAACATGGCAAAGAAAACGTGGTTCAGATAACTTTTCCATTGGAGTTTTATGTACTTATTGTCATAGGAAGAGGCAGATTACACAAAGGGGAGAAGTTGCAACATTTCAAACATACTATCAAATATTATACTGATGTTATATTTATTACCAGACATAAATAATAATCGAATAAAATGTCTGATCAGTGGATCGTACTAGTATAAATGTGACAAATAAATTTATACGTCGGATGTTGGAAAAAGGCTTGGGGCTGATGAGTCCAAAAAATAATTAATGGAGCTTATGCGGTGCATAATTTATAGCTTTATATTCGTTATAAAATTAAAAGAAAACTATTTGCCCAGACTAGGCCTAAAATTCTAGTTCAATAAATCTATGAATACTAAGGAATACTTTATTGGTTTCTTAAGCTCAGCAAACTGGCATATCCTGATTGGTTTAGCTTTTGATCTATAAAACCTCCCAATTACGGGAAACTGTTGATAAAGGCCAACGGCACCATGTATTAAAAAACATAACAAAAAAACGAAGCAGGGAAGCGTTACTTATATTTAGAGTTATTATTACTGAACGTGATTCGATAAAGATTAATAAGATTTTTTCTTCAACGTACATGCCTGCAGATTGATAATGATGTACTCTATTTATCAAGCATTACACCTGTTAAAGTTTAGAGGAATTGTAGCTTATAATTGCTTTTAAAATATATATTTTGTATGCACAAGCGTTCGCGTACAGTAGAACTGCTGCTAAGCCTAACAAAGGCACTATGTAAGTTCATCCTCGCTTTGTTGTTTCTTAACAAACATCACTACACAGTTTTTACAGACAGTACGTAGGTTTAAACAAACAAGTTAAAACATTTGCCAAATCAAAATAAGTGTGTTGACTAGCTAAGTTCAAAACAATTAGGACGATATTCATTCCCCGAGCACATAGCGAGAGGAGTGTGTGTGTTTTTCTTATATCAAACCACATCAGGCAATCTGATGAGTCCACCAATTGGAATCGAACTTCTGATTTCAGCGTTGTAAGCCCGTAGACTTACCGCTGTACCAGCGGGAGACATATATAAAAGGTATATCAACTAATTAAATGACTACTAATAATAATAAAATAAACACGTGGATGCAGAACATGTTACACTATGTAATAACATTTTTACTTTTTCTTGCTCCTTGACAGAAAGTGTTATTTCTCAATTGTTTATGTCTAAAGTAAATGGAAAAGTCCTATTTTTCTCTTCAAACTTTGCTTTTGTGACCTGTGAACGTATAGCAAAAACACAATGGGAGACTATATTTGGGGACTGATACATGAAAGTGATTTATATTACATTCGCAAATCTTGAAAAACTGTTCACTTCTAAACATTTTTGTATAACTTTAGTATAAATACATGTAAATCTTGATTCATATATTGTTTCATTCAGACCTTATGTAAATGAAAATGTGCAAATTTGCCCGTTTTTACATATAAAATAGGTTAATTTTAAATTTCATTATCCAGGTCACAAAAGCAAAGTTTGAAGGGAATAATGGCCATTTTGTGCACTTTTACAACATAAGCAATTAAGAAATAACACGTGCTATCCAGGAACAAAATCTGTGTTACATCGTGTTATTTAACTAAAATACAACGAAGAAAGACATGAGAAGTAATACAAAATAATAAATGGTTGAATAATGTTAGACGAGATAAAAATAATTCAAAGATGCAGAAAATTGGACAAGGGGTATATTAAACTAACCAAATAGATATTACTGTTTCACAGACATTTACCTCGTTAGATTTTAACCTACCTATAATAGCCTTGTCTACGCAAATATACAAACCAGTTTTTAATAAATACGTAGAAACTTACTTTTGAAATAAAGTCACAGTTTTATATCGAATATTTTTAAAACTTCCAGTTGTTTAGTTATTTAGTCTGTTCAAGAAAACTAAAGATAAAAAAAACAACAAAAACATAAAACGTGGAAATGCGTATTTGCATTTTTAGGCCCACTGTTACAGCTTTTAAGTCCAGCTGTGTCTGTATTAATAACAGGTGATAAAATCATACATATAATGCTTATCTGTACAAATTCAGCAAAGGCCGGGCATCGCCCGATGGTCACGGGGCTCAGTGTATAAGCTGACGGTCGCGGGTTCGAATCCCCTCACACGCAAGTACTAATTGAATATAAAAATTGAAAAGAGACATTTGAATACAAAAGTTATGAAATGCTTAATTTATTATCAACATATACTGAATTTGTTTTGTTGGTTTTTGTAATTTCGCGCAAAGCTACACGAGGGCTATCTGCGCTAGCCGTTCCTAATTTAGCCAAGTAAGACTACAGGGAAGGCAGCTAGTCATCACCACCCACCGCCAACTCTTGGACTACTCTTTCATCAACGAATAGTAGGATTGATCATCACAGTATAAACGGCTGAAGGTGCGAGCATGTTGGGTGTGACGGGGATTCGAACCCGCGATCCTCAGATTACAAATATTCAAAGGCCGAAAAATAACATCAGTTACCAAGCCTACAAAGTGAAATTTTATTGCCAACTGTAAACATAATTTCACCAGTAGAGTTAATTTTGAGGGGCATAACAGTAAACTAATAACAGTTTCGGATTTGTTTTATCACTTTGTAGGCTTAGTAACTGATGTAATACTTCAGCCTTTGAATATTTGTAGCTAAAACATAAATAAAAAATATCATTATAAAAACACTTAATTTCTTCTTTAAATGCAGAAAATAAGTTTAAATTTTAGAATATATATATATATTCTAAATATATCTCATGCGATATATCTGGTAAACCTACCGAAAACAAGACTTATACTTGTAGATTTTATATAAAATTCGTTATAACGTATCTTCTAAAAAATGTTTCGTTTTGTCCGTAACTCAGAGTTTTGTTAAATATCACATATGTCCGTATTAAATCAAAAACCATAGATTTACGTTTCCGATTTCAGCACACCTAGATTATAACACAAGCTCAATGTTATAACAGTTAAATTAATGTGATACTTTACCTGACAATGCACACTATTTTAATCAACTTTGTCTATTTGCATCAACTGTTTGGTGGATGTACAGCTTGGATGAAATTCTGATTCATGGGTGTTTTCTTGCATCACTAACCACTTATAAAAATAATTTTATCACAATAGGTAAATGATGCTTATGTAGTCCTAATTTCGTGCAGTGTTAAGCTTTGAAAATATGATTTTGGTTACAACGTGTATGATACATAATAATAGATTCATATCAGCACAAGCTAGTTACTTTGAACAAACCCCAAAATCATCCTGGCCATTAGTATAGTAAATATTACTCTGAGCAGTAAGGCCATAAGTGACTTATGAAAGTCATTTTTTTACATCAACCACGATACTAGAATGTAATTTAAGTTTAGAATACCTGACTAGGAAGAGAGTAACTAGTCATTAGCGCCCCTGCTGTGTGGCTACTCTTAGCTAAATAGCTGGATTAGTTGTTGCAATTTTTATGCCACTACAACTAAAAGTGAGGAGCGTATTCAGTGGCATATCGCGGTTCGAACGTTAGATCGAACGGAGTTCGTATTGTATTTAAAAACCGCATACCATAACTCGCAAAACTGTAATTGCATATCTCTTATGGATCCAAAACTTTCTCTGCTACCGAACATTTATGTATTCCACCATGAATAGTTAATGGTTACTTTTTGATTGTTTGGTTTGGTTTGTTTTGAATTTCGTGCGAAGATACACGAGGGCTATCTGCGCTAGCCGTCCCTAATTTAGCAGTGTAAGATTAGAGGCAGCTACTCGTCACCACCCACCGCCAACTCTTGGGCTACTTTTTTACCAACGAATAGTGGGATTAACCGTCACATTACAACGTACTCACAGTTGAAAAGGCGAGCATGTTTGGTGTGACGGGGATTTGAACCCGCGATTCTCAAATTACGAGTCGAGTGCCTTATCCACCTGTCCATGCCGGGCCTGTCTAATTGTTAATATACAAACAAATCTTAGTTCTTGTATAAAGAAATTTCATATGGAATATATTGGACTACATAACCTAACTAGCGAGGAGAAAATGTTAGTAACTGTCGCTTTTCAACACTTCTCCAGTGACACAGCGGTAACTCACGATTCACAACGTTAACATCCTAGTAGTGGATGCAACAGATAGCTTAATGAAGCTTAGATTTAAAAAGTCAACAGACAAGCTTTCTAAAATTGTTAAATATTTCGGTGTTTATAACTCAATTTTTGAATTCAGGGTCTTCAATTATTGAATAAGACACTCGACTCGTTACCCGAGTGTAGCGAGTTCGAATCCCCGTCACACCAAACATGTTCGCCCTTTCAGCCGTGGGGACGTTATAATGTGACGATCAACCCCACTATTCTTTGGTGAAAGAGTAGCCCAAGAGTTGGCGGTGGGTGGTGATGACTAGCTGCCTTCCTGTTAGTCTTACACTGCTAAGTTAGGGACGGCTAGAGAAGACAGCCCTCGTGTAGCTTTGCGCGAAATAAAAAAAACAACATACAAAACAAATCAATTATTGAAAAAGAATCGAATATAATAGAAATAAGCAACCTCTTCGAAACTTTTAAATAGTAATATAAAATATATATACAGTATATGTGTATAGAATATAGTGAATAATAATAATATAACCATGGTTATATTTAAAATTCTCAGTCTATATTACAGTTTCTTGGGATAGATAATAACGTTATAATAACGTTACCTTTATTACATTTATATAATAACGAATTATTGAAATTTCCAGCGAACAGTAAACAAATTGTTTCTCCCTTTCTTTCTGGTTTAGCTCCCAAGTGGCACAGCGGTGTGTGTGTGGATTACAATGCTATAAACTGGGTCTCAATACCCGTGGTGGGCAGAGCACAGATAGCCCATTGTGTAGCTTTGTGCTTAATTACAAAGAAGTAAACAGACTTTTTTTACTGGATCAGCGTGGCCAAGCAGACTGTGAATTTGAAAATACATTGTTCTCAAAATCGATTTCGCGAAGACGCACTATGCACTTCGGGGCCAAAGTGCGTCTTAACTATGATGGCCAATTCTTACAATTCGATCAGAATAATTTAAAAGTTATCGGTGGGTAGCTAATAAGTAACTGTCTTCCCTTTAGTCTATTAGTTCAAAATTAGGGAACGCTATGTGCAAATAACACTTACGTAGCTTACGCTAATATCCGAATCAAGGAAGCAAACAAACTATCTTTCAGTGTATTTAATATAGGATACAGAAGATGAGTACGCTATAATGAAACAATCTGTGATGCTCATAATGTCCTCACTGTCCGTACCATCCTTCCTGACACCCTTGCATCTTGACAATAATCCTGATGCGTAGTTTTCCTTGCAAAAGAGTATTTCTTAAGTCTGTCTTATCTAATATACATCAGTACTAAGTGATCGCTTTCCATAATTTATCTAGTGTTCGAAGACGGCAGTGTTTCCAGTGCATTTTTCCACAGTCCGATTGCACAGAAATTCGTAATCGCTGCGTCCGGTAAATTGACAGACATGTCTTTGAATAGTTTCTTTCATTTGTTTAAGGCTACGTTATAGTTGAGCGGAAGATATGATTTGAAGTCTCATTGTAGTGAATTCACACTGTAGTTCGCTTTATTTTCAGGAAAAGATCCTTCATGCTTATGTTCTGTACTTTTACCTCAGAACATCGTATTTTGCTTACCATGCTGGGGTACGACTTGTCGCGGGTCTCTTTCTAAATAGTCCTGGTATCTCAAGCTGATCAACGTTCGTTTGTTTTCCAATACAGTTAAGTGCAGGGACATCCTCACCTTCAGAATTATAATTTTTCGATCTGAACACATCTTTGTGATGTAAGCGTATAAATATTTTTCTTCAAAAGTGTTATTCTGTTACATTCTGTTCCACCGCATCTTTATATTGGTTAGTGATTGCCAAGTGATAAGCTAACTTGCATATTCAAAATCGTTTCAACATAACGTACTCAGCCCTGTGCACAAATAAAGTAAAAAAGAAGTTACGTATTTTGCATAAAAAAAGACAACAACAATGCCTCAAGCTTATTGAAGCGGCGTGTTTCGGAGCTAAGTTGTACATTTCTGACAGTAAAGTCATGCTGAAGTAAAGTTTATTACTCACGCATCCATATTACAAGTAAAAATAAGATTCAGATTTACTTCCAAAATAAGATTTAGAATGGTGAGGACTAATATTCAGGATGTTTTTTACAGCCCATTGTTTCTTTGAAAGCCCGATTTTCTCTTGAGGCTATTTGAAAGTGGGCGCTGCTTCTCATAACGAATTTCATGAGAGATGGAAAAAAAGTTGAGGAACGATTTTCTAATTTTCATGAATACGAAAGTTTTCACAAAGTTCGTGAATCCAAAAAACAACAAGAAAAAACGAAGAAGGCTAACAGAAACAAGAATGGTTGTTGTATAAGACCAATGTCTTTGAGCACGTGCTCTTTACGTATTTGCGTATCGCAACAACCTTGTAGGTAATTATTTAATCTTTTTTAGAAGCGCTCTCTTATTCCGTAACACTAGAAGACTTTTCCCCTACTCTACGCTAGACTTTTAAACTGAGCTATTTTGATTTTGCTTACATTTATTTCCCCGAAAGGAGGCCGTCTGGAAGGTTCATCTGTTTTAACCACTCGCACTACGGTACAGTAGTATGTTGTCTGTTAATCAATCAGTAAGTGATTAACGTTGCAGTTTATACTGTCGTGACGTTATTAAAATGTGCGCATGACATGAATAATGACAAGAATTACACACACACACTCTCTCTCTATGTATATATACATGAACTTGAAAAGCAAGAGATAAAAATATTTGTTACTCGTAATTTTGGTTTTATTTTACCCTTGAAACACAACACTTTCAGAGACTCTTCAGAAGAAGCCTTAGTAAACACTTATTAGCTGTAAACTGTTCTTTGGCAAAACAGTTTGAGTTCTGGTGTCATTGTTTTACAACAATATTCTCAACAACAATGAGCTAAAAGCAGAAGTTACTTCTGAGAAGTAAAACTCAGTATTGAATTTCTCCCTATTGAACACCTGCACTTGTAGTTTTTCTCATAAATACACACCAATAGTTTACTCTTAGCCATGTTATTTCCTTCAGATCAGTAATAACTGACACACACAAACACAAAAATTAGCGCTTGCCATTGAAAAGTCGTTCTGTTCAGATTAAAATGCGACTATAGAAGTAATTTACAGATGGACGTATCCCCCTCACTTTGATTTTCTTAAAATCAATCAGCGACAGTATAAAATCAAAAATGTTGCTTCTGAGAACATATAACAGCCACCCCTGACCCCACATTAAACTTACCTTTTTGTGAAAGACATGAAATACCCATGAATTCCTGTCAAACCTACCATTGAGTACCACATAAAATGTTTTTATAGCCAAAAAATGTTTTTTTTTTCACAATGACGTCATCTATGGTTAGAATTATCACTGGTTAGATTTGTACGCCATCATTCATGTTCTGATACGCGTTTTATCCTTTTATGGAACTTAAACATTATCAGCCTTCATGATCAGCATGTAATTATCTCAGGTAAAGACGTAGTAAAGCTTTAATTATCAGCATATAATTATCTCAGGTAAAGACGTGGCAAAGCCTTCATTATCAGCATATAATTATCTCAGGTAAAGACGCAGTAAAGCTTTAATTATCTCAGGTAAAAACGCAGTAAAGCTTTAATTGTCAGCATATAATTATCTCAGGTAAAGACGCAGTAAAGCTTTAATTATCAGCATATAATTATCTCAGGTAAAGACGTAGCAAAGCCTTCATTATCAGCATATAATTATCTCAGGTAAAGACGTAGCAAAGCCTTCATTATCAGCATATAATTATCTCAGGTAAAGACGTAGCAAAGCTCTCATTATTATCATATGATTATCCAATGTAAATATGTAGTAGAGTCCTTATTATCAATATGTAGTAGGTAAAGACGTAGTAAAGCCTTCATTATCAGCATATAATTATCTCAGGTAAAGACGTAGTAAAGCTTTAATTATCAGCATGTAATTATCTCAGGTAAAGACGCAGTAAAGCTTTAATTGTCAGCATGTAATTATCTCAGGTAAAGACGCAGTAGAGCTTTAATTATCAACATATAATTATCTCAGGTAAAGACGTAGTAAAGCCTTCATTATCAGCATATAATTATGTCAGGTAAAGACGTAATAAAGCCTTCATTATCAGCATATAATTATCTCAGGTAAAGACGCAGTAGAGCTTTAATTATCAACATATAATTATCTCAGGTAAAGACGTAGTAAAGCCTTCATTATCAGCATATAATTATGTCAGGTAAAGACGTAATAAAGCCTTCATTATCAGCATATAATTATCTCAGGTAAAGACGCAGTAGAGCTTTAATTATCAACATATAATTATCTCAGGTAAAGACGTAGTAAAACCTTCATTATCAGCATGTAATTATCTCAGGTAAAGACGCAGTAGAGCTTTAATTATCAGCATATAATTATCTCAGGTAAAGACGCAGTAAAGCTTTAATTATCAGCATGTAATTATCTCAGGTAAAGACGCAGTAGAGCTTTAATTATCAACATATAATTATCTCAGGTAAAGACGTAGTAAAGCCTTTATTATCAGCATATAATTATCTCAGGTAAAGACGTAGCAAAGCTCTCATTATTATCATATGATTATCCAATGTAAATATGTAGTAGAGTCCTTATTATCAATATGTAGTCGGTAAAGACGTAGTAAAGCCTTCATTATCAGCATATAATTATCTCAGATAAAGACGCAGTAAAGCTTTAATTATCAGCATGTAATTATCTCAGGTAAAGACGCAGTAGAGCTTTAATTATCAGCATATAATTATGTCAGGTAAAGACGTAATAAAGCCTTCATTATCAGAATATAATTATCTCAGGTAAAGACGTAGCAAAGCCTTCATTATCAACATGTAATTGTCTCAGGTAAAGACGTAGCAAAGCCTTCATTATCAGCATATAATTATCTCAGGTAAAGACGTAGTAAAGCTCTCATTATTGTCATATGATTATCCAATGTAAATATGTAGTAGAGTCCTTATTATCAACATGTAATAGGTAAAGACGTAGTAAAGCCTTCATTATCAGCATATAATTATCTCAGGTAAAGACGTAGTAAAACCTTCATTATCAGCATATAATTATCTCAGGTAAAGACGTAGCAAAGCTTTCATTATCAGCATATAATTATCTCAGGTAAAGATGCAGTAAAGCTTTAATTATCAACATATAATTATCTCAGGTAAAGATGCAGTAAAGCTTTAATTATCAACATATAATTATCTCAGGTAAAGACGTAGTAAAGCTCTCATTATTATCATATGATTATCAAAGGTAAATACGTAGTAAAGTCCTTATTATCGTCACGTAATTATCTCAGTAAAGACGTTGTTAAAAATTAATCGTCTGGATTTAATTTTCACACTAAAATTATAAAACATCTTTTCTTAAGTAAAAACTGAAACACATGTGCTGTAGCGACAGCAAATTGGACAAACAATGATTTATAGGCATAAACAAAATCGCATTATGTAGAAAACATATTAAACAAAATAATACCAGTTATACATTTTGGTCAGTTTAACATTACTTATCAAAACTTTTACTGAAAACACCGAGAGAAGTCATTGTTTACTTAAGTCAAAATATGATATGACATACCATTTTGAGCGTTTACTGTTTGTCGGTAATTAGTAAAAACGCTTTAAGAAGATAGCAAGTTGGTTTATCTTTCAGCTCATTTGATGAGAACCCTTGATCTTTAAACTAAGAGATAGAACCAGGGGGGTGATGTAGACTATAGTATAAAAACCAAATATTACTGGACGTCGTTGCTACGGAGAGGACAGGTTTGTGATGGCTTTATTAACACTGGAGATTAACCCTTAAAGTGATTTTGTACTAAAATTTAAATATATGATTAAACTTTTCATCGTCTCAAATACGATAGACAAGCCGTGGGTCTTTCTCATATACCAATAGATGGTTATATAAAGGGTTAGGAATTGCAATTTCTAGATCCAGTTCATGGGTTTTACAGGAGAGAATCTCGGAAAATTTGGGATTGTATTCACTCTTTCTGTGCCTGGCCGGATGTTCATGTAGAAGGGTTCTGATTACAGGATTAATAACAAAGGTGTTCGTGAGTGTGCTACTAATTTCGTTAACATTTAGGAGTTCGCATTAGTTTTTAATCATTTAGCTCAGATAACGAATGGAGATTGTTCGATTAGTTTGGATTAGCATATACGGTAAGCATAAACATAAATGAACCAAATCCCAAGATCTCGGAATTATGAAACAGTTTTCGGTTTGCATCCCACTTGCGACGTTCACTGTTTGTTTATTTCTTTTTGAATTTCGCGCAAAGCTACACAAGGGCTATCTGCGCTAGCCATCCCTAATTTAGTAGTGTAAGACGAGAGGGAAGGCAGCTAGTCATCACCACCCACCGCCAATTCTTGGACTGCTCTTTTACCAACAAATAGTGGGATTGACCATCGCATTATAACGCCCCCACTACTGAAAGACCGAGCATGTTTGGTGTGACCCTCAAAACACCTGGCTATTGCGGAACTGACGTTCACTGTAAAACAAAGCGTGTAATTATGATGCAGTTTCTGTATTAAAACGTATGATTAAGAGATAAGATTTATAAACTGCACCTCAATGGCTCCAGTAGCAAGTCTGGGGGATCACAATGTTAAAATTCGGGGTTTAATACCAACAGTGAGCAAAGAACAGCTAGCTCAATTCGTAACTTCACCTTGAACAAGAAATATAAATAAACTAAACAAATACGATAAACATTTGTGGGGATTGTAGATGTAAACATTTTTGGTGTATTGTAAATTAATACATCACTTACTGTTTGGCCCGGCATGGCCAGGGGGGTTAAGGCGTTCGATTCGTAATCTGAGGGTTGCGGGTTAGAATCCCCGTCGCACCAAACATACTCGCCCTTTCAGCCGTAAGTGCGTTATAATGTTACCTTCAATCCCACTATTCGTTAGTAAAAGAGTATCCCAAGATTTGGCGATGGGTGGTGATGACTTTTTGTCTTACACTGCAAAATTAGGGACGGCTAGCGCAGATAGCCCTTGTGTAGCTTTGCGGGATATTCAAAACAAAACAAACATACTTTTTACAATGTTCTGATGTGACAGAAGAAAGGTGAAGATAGTAGTGTGAAATTATTGTGTGACGGTTGTACGATGGTGTCATTAATGTGACAATATTAAAGAATGATTGATTGGTTAAAGCTATGCACAAAGCAACACAATGGGCTATCTGTGCTCTGCTCACCACGGGTATCGAAATCCGGATCCTGTGGTTATAAGCCCGCAGACATACGACTGTGCCACTGGGGTGCAAGACAGCTAGTAACAAATCAGTCTTCAAATAATAGATTATACGTTTTACCAATTTAATAATTTTATTGATTAAAGTGGGTTGACAAACGTTTGTCGTATTAAAATGTTTTACAAGTATACGTATTCTAGACACTCTCCATTGACAAACCAAAGTTTAATCCACGTCCGGAGCTGAAACGTAAATAATGTTTTTGGCCAATTTAGTGAATCGGAAACATCAGAATTCTTCTGGTATCAGGGAAGGTGTTTCACCTTAATGTGGTTATAGAAATTCGACGTTTAATGTACTATTCAAAAACACGAGCGTCCTGATAGTTAGCGAACCAGACTAAGACCGAGTGTCTGTTGTACGCATCCCGTTGACGCAAAACCCCGTTCTGCACTGTGTAGCCATGTGTGCATAATGAGGCTGACCGTCAGATCCCGTTATCATATTAAAGTAATCCATATGTTAGTTAGCGGTAGGTGATATTGACTAAATTCCATCCTATTAACCCATCAGTTCAAAGGTTGAGACGGCTTGTTTTGTAGCAAAGCCACAGTGGGACATCTGCTGAGTCGACTGATGTGTCGGAATTTCAGCGTTGTCTGAAGCCAATATTTTCTCGTGTTCTCGAACAAGGAATTATACTACCATCGACTGGAATTACGAACCATCGCGCCCCCTAGCGGCACAGCGGTAAGTCTGCGGACTTACAACGCTAGAAACAGGGGTTCGATACGCGTGGTGGATACAGCACAGATAGCCCAATGTGTAGCTTTGTACAAACAAACAAAGCAGACATCGCGCGTTAGCAGTGAGGGTACATTGTTAAAACAGGAAAGAGAAAAACGGGCACATGAAAATATTCATAACGTCTTTCAGGCTATTAAACACAAACGATGTTCTGGTTGACGAGAAACCACTTGAAATAAAAATATATCTCAAACCGGCTGGTATGGGTATCAACACTTACTGATACGCAGAGAACAACGTTTCGACATTCCTAGGTCATCTTCAGGTTAAGAAAGAGAGACCTAGGAAGGTCGAAACGTTGTTCTCTCCTTGTCAATAAAGTGTTATTAATACCCGTACCAGCCGGTTTGAGATAAAGAGGTATATTATTAAGCTCGTTGTAAATGCTTCGGTATTCAACCGAAATGGGGAAATAGATTGAGAAAGGGTCAGTCATCCGTATTTATTTGTACTCTACGTTGGGTCCTATGTATGTAAATTTTGTAAAATGAAATATTTTAATGCCTTCTGAACTGAAATGATCAGAAAAAATGGGTTAAAAAATACATACGTCTAGTATTATCGATTTCTTTTTCCCAAGGAAAATTAGACCATGTCATACTTAAGGGACCACTAATTAAACTCGCAAAAGAAGTACATAAAGACGTTCAAACGAAACCGTATTGACTAAGCCTAAATAAATACAATCTTAATAAAGCTATAGCTAAGAGATCGATCAAAGTTTCTAGTTTTTTTTCGACCATGCGCAATACGTTTTACTTAGGCACAACAGGTGGTTACATTTTTGTTCTTCTATCCTGGTGGCAGAAGAAGCAGACTTCCCCAACATAGTCACGACTCCACATCTTTGATTTCCACTCTTTGTTAAGGGACCGCACGTTATTATTATTCTGTACGAAAGATGTATTTCGAGCCTCACTCTAGACTTATTCACACGCAAGATCAATAGCTAGGCTCAAGCATTAATTAAAGCTATTCAAACACACACAAAAAGGGGCGGACATTACCTAGCAGTTAACGTGTAGGACTATGAATCCAAAGGTATGTATATTTCGTGTCTATTTACCACACACAAAAGAATCTGTTCCACCATTTGGATACCGTGGGTGTAGAATAAGAGTGGCAGTCAAATTCTGCAATTCGATTAGAATATCCCGAGAGCTGGCAGTGTGTGCTCTTGACTAGTTGTCTTCTCTATATAATTTTTGCTCAAAAGTAGGGACGTCTAGCGCAGTTGACCTTTGACCAGCTTCGTGGAAATATCTGAAATAAAGAGGTACATAAACATGATAATCCCGGTGTGGCCAGGTGGTTAGAAGTCGTAATTTGAGGGTCTCAGATTCGAATCCCTGTTACATCAAACATGCTTGCCCTTTCAGCCGTGGGGGGCGTTATAAAATGACGATCAATCCTACTATTCGTTGGTAAACGAGTAGTCCAGGAGTTGGCGGTGATGACTAGCTGCATTCCGTCTAGTTTTACACTGCTAAATTAGGGACGGCTAGCGCAGTTAGCCCTAGTGTAGCTTTGCGGGATATTCAAAACAAAACAAACCAGACCAAAAATTTAATCGGTTTAATCGAACTTTAGCTGAACATTAGAAGCCGAGGAAACGAGTAAAAACCTAAAAACGACAATAATTTCACATTGATAGAGTCACCTGTACATGTGAAATTATGTAGACGTGGCGTAAATAGGACGGGCAGATGTAGCGGATGTTTCATCATAGAAGGAATACAGAAAATATCTACTAATGAACTATCTCAACAAAGTACAAATTAAGACTCCACTTATAATAATACCATATTGAGAATAAAGGGACATATCTTGAACTCTTAATAAATTTATCAGATCGTAAAACATGGTACAAAGTACTTGTATCTAGAAACGAATACTCTTGTTGAAAACTTGGGCTGGTGTGTCCAGGTGTAAATGGTGGTAATAGGATTTGA
Organism: Tachypleus tridentatus; assembly: GCF_004210375.1. Taxonomy (NCBI): domain Eukaryota; kingdom Metazoa; phylum Arthropoda; class Merostomata; order Xiphosura; family Limulidae; genus Tachypleus; species Tachypleus tridentatus. The sequence goes on from NC_134834.1 coordinate 192,700,971, forward strand.
TCTGGTTTGAATTTCGCGCAAAGCTACACGAGGGATATCTGCGCTAGCCGCCCATAATTTAGCAGAGTAAGACTAGAGGGAAGTCAGCATCACCCACCGCCAATTCTTGAGCTACTCTTTTACCAACGAATAATGTGATTGACCGTCACATTATAACGTCTCCACAGTTGAAAGGGCGAATATGTTTGGTGTAAGGGGGATTCGAACCGCGACCTTCGGATTACGAGTCGAGTGCCTTAACCACTTGGCCATGCTGGGCCTGATACGAGGAGATTGAGTTATTGTATTCAAATGTGATTACTAGTGTCAAATCTTTGGGTTGATGTAGCCAGGTATAAATGATGGTGTCATGATTATACGTTATTGTATTCAAATGTGATTACTAGTGTCAAATCTTTGGGTTGATGTAGCCAGGTATGAATGATGGTGTCATGATTATACGTTATTGTATTCAAATGTGATTACTAGTGTCAAATCTTTGGGTTGATGTAGCCAGGTATAAATGATGGTGTCATGATTATACGTTATTGTATTCAAATGAGATTACTAGTACCGAAATTTTGGGTTCATGTAACCAGGTGTGAATGATGGTATTAAGAACTTGAGTTGCTGTGTTCGATTGTGATTACTAGTAGCGAAATTTTGGGTTCGTGTAGCCATATATAATGGTGGTAAAAGAAACTTCAGTTATGGTATCCAAAATGAAAAAAACCATGTTGAAACATATAGATCATGAATACTTGAATTAAACATTGCTAGTTATTATTACGTCACTAGAGTATACTAAGAGTATCAAACCAACTTTAGGTGATCTCACACTACGTCTTTACTTTAGGCTTATTGTACCAATACTCACTACACTTATAAGGTTTCAGTGTAGAAACACACATCTTCACGGGCCTCTTGCACTCTCGTCACTAAAATTATAATTGATGGACTATTCTCTCTCTGGATAAACGCATTTGGACTTTAATGACTCCTCCTATTTCAAGAAATCAAGCGTAACGTGACACAAACTGGCTTCTAAATGGATTAGATACCATTATGCTTACGTTATTTTGCTTCTAAACCCACACATATATAAATCTAAGAACATACAAGTGAAAGGAAATAAGTGTGTATAGTAATATGCTAACCATATTAGATCTGCTGTATCCAATACCGACGGGATCTCTCGTTCAATACCTGCATGGCACATCAGGACGGTTGAACTATAGAAGAATTTAGGTTAAACTACCCCTTCCTGTAGAAGTACTGAGGCCTAAATGTGAAGCACTTTGAAACACTTTAGAAGTACAACTTGTTGCTTCATAAAACCTTTGAAGACGTCTAACCCTCTACACTTGTGTTTCATGAAGGCAACCGACATAGATGGCGCTGTGTGACAATCGCATTCGTGTTTGTATTTAATATTTAATTATTTATACACAAATATACAAATAATATTTGTATTTAATATTTCATTAAAACTCTGAGCCGTATCTCGTTAAAAACGTTCGTCGATTCCCTGTTGAAATTCAGTATTACTCGTCACGTTTCGGATAAGCATCACTTGTAGTAGCGCCAACATGAGTAGTAACGTTTCGGGTAGGAACGATTCGCCACCGAAAAAGCGCTAACGTAATTTGTAGATTTACTGTTGGATTACCATTTACAATTATTATGTGCCAACGTGCCTTGTAACGTTTCGTTTAAGAAGTGTTTGTCATGTTCCTGTCGGATAATTCAGTGTCAACATCAGTAGAAACGTTTCGGTTAGGAACTATTGCCACTGAACAAGTGCCAGCACGTAGGCATGTTTGTCTCTTTTGGTTTTAAGAGCAGTAGTAAGTCATAACTTGTTGAAATGTTTGAACCTCATAATTATACTAAGGAAAGACTGTTAGCTACAGGCTAATATGTATTTAAAAAATGTATATTTATGGCGCATAACAATAGGAGAACATAGCTTCAGATGTATGGGGTCTACACAATTCCTACTTCACATGGGTCCTGTTATATTGTAACAGAGTATTATATATCACGTATAAAAAAAGAAAAAAAACGCATTGTACTTATCCAAACAGTTGGTACGCACGTGACCTTCCTTCCCCTTGTAAAGACCAAATCTGAAAATAAGTACAAGGTTAAACTACATATATACAAGGTTAAACTGTTAAAAGGCTAGAAAACTCTTTCTCTATGAAACCCAGTAAGAGGTTTTTAACTGTGAACCAAATGAACACTAAAGAAAACATTTGAAATTAGCAAAAATCTTGTGACAAATTGATAATTGTAAAATATTTTGATGTCAGAAGTTTGATCTATTTTGTTATTTTACTAAAAGCTTTTTCCGAGTTTTTAGGCTTGGTGGTTAAGGTGCTCAACTCGCACTCTGCTTGTCACGGATTCGAAACCCCGTTGCCGAACATGCTTGCCCTTTCAACCGTGAGGGCGTTATAAAGTGACAGTGAATTCCGCTATTCTTTGATAAAAGACTAGCCCAAGAAGTGGAGGTAGATGACTAGCTATCTTCATCCAGTCTTTCACTGTTAAATTCGGGAAGATTAACGCAGATAGCCCTTGTGTAACTTTGCGAAACAAAATGAGAAATCTGGGACTCATTCTGCTAAAAATTAAACTAACAGGATTACCCTAAACACATCTGGCAACACTTAAAACGATACACAAAATGAGAAATCTGGGACTCATTTTGCTAGAAACTAAACTAACAGGATTACCCTAAACACATCTGGCAACACTTAAAACGATACACAAAATGAGAAATCTGGGACTCGTTCTGCTAGAAACTAAACTAACAGGATTACCCTAAACACATCAGACAACACTTAAAACGATACACAAAATGAGAAATCTGGGACTCGTTCTGCTAGAAACTAAACTAGCAGGATTACCCTAAACACATCAGACAACACTTATTACCCTAAACACATCTGGCAACACTTAAATTGATACACACACACGACTACCAACCACACGAAATATACCTAATGCTAGAGTAAGGTAGCAAAACCGTACACACGACTCACAAAAACAGAAATATTCAAATAACACGTTCACAATATCTTTAAAATAACAAAACGACTAGGATTCGGATGATCACCATCCACATCACGTAAATAACACCGCTGAACAAAGCCAAAAAAATCACCTCAATTTGTATAGTCAACGTGACAAACCAGTGATCAGGAATTATAGATACACACTAAGTACACGTTATAAGTGAAATAACATATTATAATAGCAATAAAACCAAACACCTGCCGGGGAAGATGAGAAACGAGTCATATGTTACTAAAAAGGGGCACTCAGCTATTGACGGAAAATCCTAAGGCACTTTTTAACCCCTCCCTGACATTAAGGTACGCCTCCGTCTCTCGGAAGAAAGCGAATATTCTTACGTTCTTTAGGGAAGGGAAGCCAACAAATGAACTACAGATCAACCAGCCAGACCAGTCGTGTAGACAATATTATCGAAAGAGTAATAAGTAGTAGGTTAAATATATTTCTGGAAGTACATTTAGAATTGCCCACATTACAAAATGGCTTCAGTAAATTTCGGGAAACCACGCATCGTTTAATTATAGTAACCGAAAACATAACTAGCTTTAATAAGAATGTGTGTAGAATCGTCTGTCTGGTAGACCTAGAGATGGCTTCCGATGCAATCTGGTACTAATGTCTAAGGTTCTAAATATAACAGATGGAACTATTGTTCGCTAGTTATCAAAGTTTTTAAATAATAGAAAATGTCAGGTGATGGTCAAGGCACCTATATACAGGGTATTTTACTCCTGAGGCCGGGTGTCCCACAAGGAGTGGTAGTTAGCCCTAAACTGTTCATCAGGTATGTAAGCGACATGCCACTAACGGATACAGACTCCTTCTAGACATCCCGGATAATGTAGCAATCTGGAGCAGTTTCCACACTCATATTCCATAACGGTCGCAAACTCGCAACAACAATACAGCTGAATACTGAAACACATCAAAATTAATGTATAAAAAACACGGCTCTCCACAAAATTAAATAAACGTTGTAAGAACGAAACTTAACTCCACGGAGCCCTCGTCCTCACTGCTACACCAATAAAATTTCTCACCTATGATATAAAATTAATACAACTACACTGCTGGCCAAAATCTTAAGGCCAATAAACATAAAGACAAAATATGCATTTTGCGTTGTTGGACTCAACCACTTATTTGAGTAGAGCTTCGAAAGATGAAAATAAGAAAAGGGAAAATAAAAATAAAAAACTTTTTAGTATTTAATAGGGAAATTGTGAACCATATGAAATTGCCATAAATACTAGCTGGTCAAAAGTTTAAGACCACACCAAAAAGAAGTCCTAAACAGGGTAGGAAATGCCTAACAAGAGGTCTCAGTAGTGAGTTGCACGGCCGTCATTGCGAATAACTGCAAACATTCGCTTTGGCATGGTCGATATGAACGTTTGCAGAAGGCTGGCTGGAATGCTATTCCAAATGGTGAAGATGGCTTCACGAAGATCATGCACTGTTTGTAATTGACGTCCATTTCTACAGACTTCCCTTGCCACCGACCCCCAAACATTTTCAATGGGGTTCAGTTCGAGCGAACACGTTGGATGGTCCAAAAGAATCACGTTATTCGCCATGAAAAAGTCCTTTGTCCTGCGGGCATTGTGGATTGCAGTGTTCTCCTGCTGAAAGATCCAGTCATTTCCACACAAGCGAGGGTCTTCAGTCAATAAGGATGCTCTCTCCAACATGCCAACATAGCCATTTGCTGTTTGACGCCCCTATATAACCTGTAGCTCCATTGTTCCATTGAAGGAGAAAGCACCCCAGATCATGATGGAACCTCCTCCACTGTGTCGTGTAAAAAATGTCTCCAGTGGGGTATCCTTATCGTGCCAGTAACGATGGAAGCTATCTGGACCACCCAGGTTAAATTTTTCTCATCAGAGAACAAAACCTTCGTCCACTTTTCTACGTCCTATGTTTGATGTTTTTCAGCAAAGTTTAACAGAGCTGTTTTGTGGTGTGGAAGCGTGGCCTGTGAAGACGTTTGCGGTTTTTAAAGCCTTTCTCTCGTAGATGCCGTCTTATTTTCCTTAAGCTGCATTCGACGATCGGCTGGTGTCTTGTCGGACAACCAGTCGAATCCTCCTGCTCAACGCCGGCGAAAATTTTTTGGGCCGACCACTTGAAATTCTCTTTCCGTATCCCTTAGGGTCTTTTAATAAATTTGCAACAGCAGTTTTACTACACCCAATCTCACCAGTGATGGCACGTTGAGAGAGACCTTGCTTTTACAGCTTGACAACTCTCTTTAAAAGAGATAAACACTCCATTTTTTTTTGCTTTCCTTCTTCGCCATTTTGGTGAATTGTAAGAAAATGGAAAAAAAACAACAACTTTTTTATCATTTAATAGGGAAAATGTAAACACTATGAAATTAGCCTAAATACTATCTAGTCAAAAGTTAAGACTATACTGAAACGAAGCGTTAATCGGTAAACACGTCACGAAATTTGTGTTCAAGCATTAGCGTTGTTGACATCTCCTGTGTTACATTGGGTAAAAACGTGGCAAAGGCTAAAAAGGTGACAGAGTTTGAACGTGGCAGAATTGCCGAGCTGCAAAAGCGAGGTCTCTCTCAACGTGCCATCGCTGGTGAGATTGGGCGTAGTAAAACTGCTGTTGCAAGTTTCTAGTTTATTCGAGACGAGAAGCAAAGAAACATAGAGGTTAAGCTCTAGCCTCGTGAATAATGTCGTTGTTTCACGTGAGAGAAATTCACGTTCGCTAAGGTAAATGGAGGATGAAAATACAGGGATAGCCACGGTTGTCACTGCACGTGACACCACAAGATATGCCCAAATAAATGTAAAATATGAATCATTAACAGCGTCTAATAGTTTATATATGTATATGTATGTCATTTCGACTTAGGCAAAGCAAGAATAACACTATGTAAAAAAATGTTTACTTTTTCTTGTTCCTGGACAGAAAGTGTTATTTCCCAGTTGCTTATGCCTAAAGTAAACAGAAAAGACCTATTTTTCTCTTCAAACTTTGCTTTTGTAACCCGGGAGCATATAACGAAAACATGATGGGAGACGATATTTGGGGGCTGATACGTGAAAGTGATTTACATTACAGTCGCAAATCTCGAAAAACTATTCACTTCTAAACATTTTTTGTATAACTTTAGCATAAATACATGTAAATCTTGATTCGTATGTTGTTTTATTCAGACCTTATGTAAGTGAAATTGTGTAAATTTGCCTGTTTTTACATAGAAAATAAGTTAATTTCTAAATTTCATTATCCAGGTCGCAAAAGCAAAGTGTGAAGGGAATAATGGCCATTTTGTGTACTTTTACAACACAAGCAATTAAGAACTAACACGTGCTATCCAGGAACAAGATCTGTGTTACATCGTGTTATTAGTGTGTTTCTCAGTTGGAACAGTATAATCTTTATTACATTGTTTGAGAACTCTTTCTCCGAAATGTAATTACGTAAGAAACTACATTACTGGTTTTACAGCATTAACCATTAAAGTTTCTAATTGTATCTCGTGGAAAGGAAAGTCTTTGAACAGAATGACCACCGGATAGTCTTTTAAACTGGCTATAGGATAGTCTTTTGGACGTTCTTAAGCTCTTAATTGTATATCTCAACCAAAAGTGTAATTCACTGTAAAAAAGATATGATATATTGAGATCTTTCAACTTCTACATAGTAAATTATGCTGTTAAACGCAAAACATTTTCCTACAAAGATCGCTAAAATGTTTTAAATAATATCAAGAACTAGACCCACTGGGGATGGATATAGATGCGATTCGTAGCTCTGAGACGTGTGATAAGCTTCAAGTGCTATGTGACAGAAGATAGATCATGGGCTATCTTGATGTTACCTGATACGAGGGCTCTATTGAAGTTGAGGCCTAGTATGGCCTAGGGATTAGGGCGCTCGACTCGCAATCTGGGGATCACGAGGTCCTAATTCCCGTCATCGAACACGCTCGTCCTTTCAGCCTTGAGGACGTTATAACGTGACGGTTAATCCCACTATTCGTTGGTAAAAGAGTAACTCAAGAGTTGGCGGGGGGGTGTTGCTGTTGAGTAGCTACCTTCTCTTTAGTTTACCACTACTAAAAAATTAGGAACGGCTAACGTAGATAGCCCTAAAGTTGCTACGCACGAAGTTTAAACCACACCAAGCTACTGGAGTTACGTGTTACATTAACAGCTTAATAAACACGGGCTTTTGATGTTACCTAACATAGGACCAGTTTAACATGGTCTTTACTGGTGTTACCTAACTTAGGACCGAATTTGACAGGCCCCTGTTATTAAAGAACGCTCATGCCTTGTTAAATTATAACTTACAAAATCAGTTACATCAAATCACAAAGCTGTTTATACAGTATTACAGAAATACAAAACGTGTGACGTATTTAATGCACGAAGTACTTGAATAATTTATGCCAAACGTGAGTTAGCAAAAAGAACCAGTTCGGTTTCGCATATCTTGTTTATGTTTAAATAGTAGAGTACCGAATTCTTTGTATTAAACAAATCGTAATGTGTTGCCACCGATAGAGCCAAGGACTATCAGGTTACAAGCGTATCAACAGGTGTTGGAAAAGGCGATATCATTCACTCCTGTAACAAAACAGCACTCACTTTCGGCGCCGGTTGTGGCGGTCCTTAAGAAAGAGCGTCGGTCGGAACTCGCTTGCTCTTGTTATCTGATGTCTGTTTGCTTTCTCGTCCACAGCGATGAAGCTCTGTAGCTATGAGGTACACAAGGAAACACAAACCGTTCGGGGCGACTGTCTGGCGACTACGATCATACAAAAAGATATATATATATATATACTCTGACAAGGTAAGTATGAATTCACATCGATGGCTCCCCACTGTAATTGGAATGGGGTAAAATAAAACCACAATAGTGGTTATTAACATACACAAAAATATTCAGAAACATATACATAATTCTAAGTGAAACAGAGGTAATTTTTCAACATGTTTACTTTGAACAAAGATGTAAGCAGTTAGTTTTGAAAAAAAAACGTATAATTCAGTCAATTTGGCAATAATAATATAAAGATTGCACGAGATAAAACTGTTGGGCAGTTCATAAAGCCCCGGCATGGCCACGTGGTTAAGGAACTAAACTCGTAATCTGAGGGTCGAGGGTTCGAATCCCTGTCACACCAAACACGCTAGCCCTTTCAGCTGTGGGGTCGTTATAATGTGATGGGCAATCCCACCATTCGTTGGTAAAAGAGTATTATAAGAGTTGGCGGTGGGTGGTGATGACTAGCTGCCTTCCCTCTAGTTTTACACTGCTAAATTAGGGACGGCTAGTGCAGATATCCCACGTGTATCTTCGCGAGAAATTCTAAAAACCAAACCTGTTGTATTAGCGGCTTGTCTTTCCAATTTTATTTTTAGATATATTACCAAATAATGTTTATTTATTTATGTTATGGTGTTGGATCTTAAGTTTACTTGAAAGATTAGAGCAGCAAATCTAGACTTATATTCAGCGTGACTATATATAATGTTTTCAATATTAAGGTTTTAAAAATTTTTGTCACGATATTTTTGTGTTATATAGTATATCTAAACAGTATTTTTACAGTATGTTTTTGAATACTGTCATTATTTTTCATTATGTGTTTTTTATTTCACCGTCTTCGTTATGTAAAAATGGTAAACGTAACTTGGGTGAATAAAAACAAATTTCTGAGCACCCTAGATTGTTCTTCCAATCACTGAAGTTCGTTGCACCCTTAACTATATCAAATATAAATCCCTCCCACGGATTTGCCTTGTGTTTCATACGTAACATTTTATTTTCAAATAAAAGAAACATTCGTTTTCTTATGTTGAGAACCACTGTACTAATATCTGTCTTTGATTCTTTGACAAACCAAACCAGTTCATTAATTTTTTTATGACAGTGTAGTCTCTTTAAAAATACAAGAAATGGACGTTTAATTACAATTATCAAATAGTTTTTGTAACATTTAAATATTTTAGGAAACAATATGGACTACAAATCCTATGTTCAAAACATTCCAGATTCTTTTAAAGTTTGATTTTGTTTTAGCCCAATTTTACCCTATTTAAACATTTAGCAATTTCTATTATAAGTTCTATGGTTAGTTTACATTATTAGTGTCTATTGTTAGTTTGTATTATTAGTTTATATTCTTAGTTTGTATTAGTTTCTGTTCTTAGTTTGTATTGTTAGTTTCTATCGTTAGTTTCTATTGTTATTTACATTATTAGTTTCTATTGTTAGTTTACGTTGTTGGTTTCTATTGTTATTTACATTATTAGTTTCTATTGTTAGTTTATATTGTTAGTTTCTATTGTTATTTACATAATTAGTTTCTATTGTTAGTTTACATTGTTAGTTTTTATTGTTAGTTTGTATTATTAGTTTCTATTCTTAGTTTGTATTAGTTTCTGTTCTTAGTTTGCATTGTTAGTTTCTATCGTTAGTTTACATTGTTAGTTTCTATTGTTATTTACATTATTAGTTTCTATCGTTAGTTTACATTGTTAGTTTCTATTGTTATTTACATAATTAGTTTCTATTGTTAGTTTACATTGTTAGTTTTTATTGTTAGTTTGTATTATTAGTTTCTTTCTTAGTTTGTATTAGTTTGCATTATTATTAGTTTGCATTGTTAGTTTCTATTGTTTTTACATTATTAGTTTCTATTGTTATTTCTATTGTTAGTTTGTATTATTAGTTTCTATTGTTAGTATTAGTTTCTGTTCATTGTTATTTACATTATTAGTTTCTATTGTTATTTACATAATTAGTTTCTATTGTTATTGTTAGTATTGTTATTTACATATTAGTTTTTGTATTATTAGTTTCTGTTCTTAGTTTACATTGTTAGTTTGTATTATTAGTTTCTATTCTTAGTTTGTATTAGTTTCTGTTCTTAGTTTGCATTGTTAGTTTCTATCGTTAGTTTACATTGTTAGTTTCTATTGTTATTTACATTATTAGTTTCTATTGTTATTTACATAATTAGTTTCTATTGTTAGTTTACATTGTTAGTTTTTATTGTTAGTTTGTATTATTAGTTTCTATTCTTAGTTTGTATTAGTTTCTGTTCTTAGTTTGCATTGTTAGTTTCTATCGTTAGTTTACATTGTTAGTTTCTATTGTTATTTACATTATTAGTTTCTATTGTTAGTTTACATTGTTATTTACATTATTAGTTTACATTGTTAGTTTGTATCATTAGTTTCTGTTCTTAGTTTGCATTGTTAGTTTCTATCGTTAGTTTACATTGTTAGTTTCTATTGTTATTTACATTATTAGTTTCTATTGTTATTTACATAATTAGTTTCTATTGTTAGTTTACATTGTTAGTTTTTATTGTTAGTTTGTATTATTAGTTTCTATTCTTAGTTTGTATTAGTTTCTGTTCTTAGTTTGCATTGTTATTTTCTATCGTTAGTTTACATTGTTAGTTTCTATTGTTATTTACATTATTAGTTTCTATTGTTAGTTTACATTGTTATTTACATTATTAGTTTCTATTGTTAGTTTTGTGTTCTAGGTAAGAACGTATTGTTTTTAATAGTTAGTGTAATTTACATTTTCCTTCTCCCTAGTCACTCGGTGGTAAAAAGTTAAAAATCGGACTTTTGTCGCTCGTGATTTGGCGCAGCACAAACAGCCAATTGATAAGTTTTGTGCTTAGCTACAAACAAACAGAAACGCTTTATTAATTACACATCATTTTTTCCATATTACTTTTAGTTTTATTCGTTATAAATTTTTGTCCTCGTATTCGTAGAGTAAAGAAATAAACGAGAATTTTTCATTTTCTGTCGTCTATTTTTCTCCGTCTTTTCTGTTTCTAATTTTTTGTTAAATCCAATATATTTAATCCACGGTTTTTCTTTTATTTGTAAATATTTCTTTCTTCTTGACTTTCTCTTTGATTAGTTATCATGAAAATTCTTACCACACAATAACTGGACAGATGAAACAAGAAGTCACTCCTGCAGATGACTCCATGAAAAAGATAGACAAAAGCCCAGTCTTCACGTAAATAATATAACGAAACAGGTGTGCATTACTCAGATAGTAAAAGTATGTCTTCGGTAATCGTTTAAACGGAAAACTCTCTGTGTTAAAAGAGTCTGAGTCACGAAACCCGCACAGCCCATGGGCTTACATATTTTAAAGAAGCTATTGGAATAAAAACTCTAACAAACTAAGGAATGTTGCCTCATGTATATTTATACACACATTTATTACGCCTTCGTTTTGTCTTTTCAGGCTTCTAATTAATGTAGCTACCCAGTGGCACAGAGGTACATCTGCGGACCCACACCGCTAGAAACCGTGTTTCGATGTCCGTGGTAAGCAGAGCACATCCACTGTGTAGCTTTGTGTTTAATTCCAAGCAATCCTATTTATGTAATATCCTAGCCTTCCTGACTCTAAGGTTTCAGTTTTTATTTCACATCCACTGTGTAGTTTTAATTCCAAACAATCCTATTAATGTAATATCCTAGCCTTCCTGACTCTAAGGTTTCAGTTTTTATTTCACATCCACTGTGTAGCCTTGTGTTTAATTCCAAACAATCCTGTTAATGTAATATCCTAGCCTTCCTGACTCTAAGGTTTCAGTTTTTATTTCACATCCACTGTGTAGCTTTGTGTTTAATTCCAAACAATCCTGTTAATGTAATATCCTAGCCTTCCTGACTCTAAGGTTTCAGTTTTCATTTCACATCCACTGTGTAGCTTTGTGTTTAATTCCAAACAATCCTGTTAATGTAATATCCTAGCCTTCCTGACTCTAAGGTTTCAGTTTTCATTTCACATCCACTGTGTAGCTTTGTGTTTAATTCCAAAGCAATCCTATTTATGTAATATCCTAGCCTTCCTGACTCTAAGGTTTCAGTTTTATTTCACATCCACTGTGTAGCTTTGTGTTTAATTCCAAACAATCCTATTTATGTAATATCCTAGCCTTCCTGACTCTAAGGTTTCAGTTTTTATTTCACATCCACTGTGTAGCTTTGTGTTTAATTCCAAACAATCCTGTTAATGTAATATCCTAGCCTTCCTGACTCTAAGGTTTCAGTTTTCATTTCACATCCACTGTGTAGCTTTGTGTTTAATTCCAAACAATCCTGTTAATGTAATATCCTAGCCTTCCTGACTCTAAGGTTTCAGTTTTTATTTCACATCCACTGTGTAGCTTTGTGTTTAATTCCAAACAATCCTATTAATGTAATATCCTAGCCTTCCTGACTCTAAGGTTTCAGTTTTTATTTCACATCCACTGTGTAGCTTTGTGTTTAATTCCAAACAATCCTATTTATGTAATATCCTAGCCTTCCTGACTCTAAGGTTTCAGTTTTCATTTCACATCCACTGTGTAGCTTTGTGTTTAATTCCAAACAATCCTATTTATGTAATATCCTAGCCTTCCTGACTCTAAGGTTTCAGTTTTTATTTCACATCCACTGTGTAGCTTTGTGTTTAATTCCAAACAATCCTATTAATGTAATATCCTAGCCTTCCTGACTCTAAGGTTTCAGTTTTCATTTCACATCCACTGTGTAGCTTTGTGTTTAATTCCAAACAATCCTGTTAATGTAATATCCTAGCCTTCCTGACTCTAAGGTTTCAGTTTTATTTCACATCCACTGTGTAGCTTTGTGTTTAATTCCAAACAATCCTATTAATGTAATATCCTAGCCTTCCTGACTCTAAGGTTTCAGTTTTTATTTCACATCCACTGTGTAGCTTTGTGTTTAATTCCAAACAATCCTATTTATGTAATATCCTAGCCTTCCTGACTCTAAGGTTTCAGTTTTATTTCACATCCACTGTGTAGCTTTGTGTTTAATTCCAAACAATCCTATTAATGTAATATCCTAGCCTTCCTGACTCTAAGGTTTCAGTTTTCATTTCACATCCACTGTGTAGCTTTGTGTTTAATTCCAAACAATCCTGTTAATGTAATATCCTAGCCTTCCTGACTCTAAGGTTTCAGTTTTATTTCACATCCACTGTGTAGCTTTGTGTTTAATTCCAAACAATCCTGTTAATGTAATATCCTAGCCTTCCTGACTCTAAGGTTTCAGTTTTCATTTCACATCCACTGTGTAGCTTTGTGTTTAATTCCAAACAATCCTATTAATGTAATATCCTAGCCTTCCTGACTCTAAGGTTTCAGTTTTCATTTCACATCCACTGTGTAGCTTTGTGTTTAATTCCAAACAATCCTATTTATGTAATATCCTAGCCTTCCTGACTCTAAGGTTTCAGTTTTTATTTCACATCCACTGTGTAGCTTTGTGTTTAATTCCAAACAATCCTATTAATGTAATATCCTAGCCTTCCTGACTCTAAGGTTTCAGTTTTTATTTCACATCCACTGTGTAGCTTTGTGTTTAATTCCAAACAATCCTATTAATGTAATATCCTAGCCTTCCTGACTCTAAGGTTTCAGTTTTCATTTCACATCCACTGTGTAGCTTTGTGTTTAATTCCAAACAATCCTATTTATGTAATATCCTAGCCTTCCTGACTCTAAGGTTTCAGTTTTCATTTCACATCCACTGTGTAGCTTTGTGTTTAATTCCAAACAATCCTATTAATGTAATATCCTAGCCTTCCTGACTCTAAGGTTTCAGTTTTTATTTCACATCCACTGTGTAGCTTTGTGTTTAATTCCAAACAATCCTATTAATGTAATATCCTAGCCTTCCTGACTCTAAGGTTTCAGTTTTCATTTCACATCCACTGTGTAGCTTTGTGTTTAATTCCAAACAATCCTATTAATGTAATATCCTAGCCTTCCTGACTCTAAGGTTTCAGTTTTCATTTCACATCCACTGTGTAGCTTTGTGTTTAATTCCAAACAATCCTATTTATGTAATATCCTAGCCTTCCTGACTCTAAGGTTTCAGTTTTATTTCACATCCACTGTGTAGCTTTGTGTTTAATTCCAAACAATCCTATTAATGTAATATCCTAGCCTTCCTGACTCTAAGGTTTCAGTTTTATTTCACATCCACTGTGTAGCTTTGTGTTTAATTCCAAACAATCCTGTTAATGTAATATCCTAGCCTTCCTGACTCTAAGGTTTCAGTTTTCATTTCACATCCACTGTGTAGCTTTGTGTTTAATTCCAAACAATCCTATTTATGTAATATCCTAGCCTTCCTGACTCTAAGGTTTCAGTTTTTATTTCACATCCACTGTGTAGCTTTGTGTTTAATTCCAAACAATCCTATTAATGTAATATCCTAGCCTTCCTGACTCTAAGGTTTCAGTTTTTATTTCACATCCACTGTGTAGCTTTGTGTTTAATTCCAAACAATCCTATTAATGTAATATCCTAGCCTTCCTGACTCTAAGGTTTCAGTTTTCATTTCACATCCACTGTGTAGCTTTGTGTTTAATTCCAAACAATCCTGTTAATGTAATATCCTAGCCTTCCTGACTCTAAGGTTTCAGTTTTTATTTCACATCCACTGTGTAGCTTTGTGTTTAATTCCAAACAATCCTGTTAATGTAATATCCTAGCCTTCCTGACTCTAAGGTTTCAGTTTTTATTTCACATCCACTGTGTAGCTTTGTGTTTAATTCCAAACAATCCTATTAATGTAATATCCTAGCCTTCCTGACTCTAAGGTTTCAGTTTTATTTCACATCCACTGTGTAGCTTTGTGTTTAATTCCAAACAATCCTATTAATGTAATATCCTAGCCTTCCTGACTCTAAGGTTTCAGTTTTATTTCACATCCACTGTGTAGCTTTGTGTTTAATTCCAAACAATCCTATTAATGTAATATCCTAGCCTTCCTGACTCTAAGGTTTCAGTTTTTATTTCACATCCACTGTGTAGCTTTGTGTTTAATTCCAAACAATCCTATTAATGTAATATCCTAGCCTTCCTGACTCTAAGGTTTCAGTTTTCATTTCACATCCACTGTGTAGCTTTGTGTTTAATTCCAAACAATCCTATTAATGTAATATCCTAGCCTTCCTGACTCTAAGGTTTCAGTTTTATTTCACATCCACTGTGTAGCTTTGTGTTTAATTCCAAACAATCCTATTAATGTAATATCCTAGCCTTCCTGACTCTAAGGTTTCAGTTTTTATTTCACATCCACTGTGTAGCTTTGTGTTTAATTCCAAACAATCCTATTAATGTAATATCCTAGCCTTCCTGACTCTAAGGTTTCAGTTTTTATTTCACATCCACTGTGTAGCTTTGTGTTTAATTCCAAACAATCCTATTAATGTAATATCCTAGCCTTCCTGACTCTAAGGTTTCAGTTTTCATTTCACATCCACTGTGTAGCTTTGTGTTTAATTCCAAACAATCCTATTAATGTAATATCCTAGCCTTCCTGACTCTAAGGTTTCAGTTTTTATTTCACATCCACTGTGTAGCTTTGTGTTTAATTCCAAACAATCCTATTAATGTAATATCCTAGCCTTCCTGACTCTAAGGTTTCAGTTTTTATTTCACATCCACTGTGTAGCTTTGTGTTTAATTCCAAACAATCCTATTAATGTAATATCCTAGCCTTCCTGACTCTAAGGTTTCAGTTTTATTTCACATCCACTGTGTAGCTTTGTGTTTAATTCCAAACAATCCTATTAATGTAATATCCTAGCCTTCCTGACTCTAAGGTTTCAGTTTTCATTTCACATCCACTGTGTAGCTTTGTGTTTAATTCCAAACAATCCTATTTATGTAATATCCTAGCCTTCCTGACTCTAAGGTTTCAGTTTTATTTCACATCCACTGTGTAGCTTTGTGTTTAATTCCAAACAATCCTATTAATGTAATATCCTAGCCTTCCTGACTCTAAGGTTTCAGTTTTTATTTCACATCCACTGTGTAGCTTTGTGTTTAATTCCAAACAATCCTATTAATGTAATATCCTAGCCTTCCTGACTCTAAGGTTTCAGTTTTCATTTCACATCCACTGTGTAGCTTTGTGTTTAATTCCAAACAATCCTATTTATGTAATATCCTAGCCTTCCTGACTCTAAGGTTTCAGTTTTCATTTCACATCCACTGTGTAGCTTTGTGTTTAATTCCAAACAATCCTATTTATGTAATATCCTAGCCTTCCTGACTCTAAGGTTTCAGTTTTTATTTCACATCCACTGTGTAGCTTTGTGTTTAATTCCAAACAATCCTATTAATGTAATATCCTAGCCTTCCTGACTCTAAGGTTTCAGTTTTATTTCACATCCACTGTGTAGCTTTGTGTTTAATTCCAAACAATCCTATTAATGTAATATCCTAGCCTTCCTGACTCTAAGGTTTCAGTTTTCATTTCACATCCACTGTGTAGCTTTGTGTTTAATTCCAAACAATCCTATTTATGTAATATCCTAGCCTTCCTGACTCTAAGGTTTCAGTTTTCATTTCACATCCACTGTGTAGCTTTGTGTTTAATTCCAAACAATCCTATTAATGTAATATCCTAGCCTTCCTGACTCTAAGGTTTCAGTTTTTATTTCACATCCACTGTGTAGCTTTGTGTTTAATTCCAAACAATCCTATTAATGTAATATCCTAGCCTTCCTGACTCTAAGGTTTCAGTTTTTATTTCACATCCACTGTGTAGCTTTGTGTTTAATTCCAAACAATCCTATTAATGTAATATCCTAGCCTTCCTGACTCTAAGGTTTCAGTTTTCATTTCACATCCACTGTGTAGCTTTGTGTTTAATTCCAAGCAATCCTATTAATGTAATATCCTAGCCTTCCTGACTCTAAGGTTTCAGTTTTCATTTCACATCCACTGTGTAGCTTTGTGTTTAATTCCAAACAATCCTATTTATGTAATATCCTAGCCTTCCTGACTCTAAGGTTTCAGTTTTTATTTCACATCCACTGTGTAGCTTTGTGTTTAATTCCAAACAATCCTATTAATGTAATATCCTAGCCTTCCTGACTCTAAGGTTTCAGTTTTATTTCACATCCACTGTGTAGCTTTGTGTTTAATTCCAAACAATCCTATTAATGTAATATCCTAGCCTTCCTGACTCTAAGGTTTCAGTTTTCATTTCACATCCACTGTGTAGCTTTGTGTTTAATTCCAAACAATCCTATTAATGTAATATCCTAGCCTTCCTGACTCTAAGGTTTCAGTTTTTATTTCACATCCACTGTGTAGCTTTGTGTTTAATTCCAAACAATCCTATTAATGTAATATCCTAGCCTTCCTGACTCTAAGGTTTCAGTTTTATTTCACATCCACTGTGTAGCTTTGTGTTTAATTCCAAACAATCCTATTAATGTAATATCCTAGCCTTCCTGACTCTAAGGTTTCAGTTTTTATTTCACATCCACTGTGTAGCTTTGTGTTTAATTCCAAACAATCCTATTAATGTAATATCCTAGCCTTCCTGACTCTAAGGTTTCAGTTTTTATTTCACATCCACTGTGTAGCTTTGTGTTTAATTCCAAACAATCCTATTAATGTAATATCCTAGCCTTCCTGACTCTAAGGTTTCAGTTTTCATTTCACATCCACTGTGTAGCTTTGTGTTTAATTCCAAACAATCCTATTTATGTAATATCCTAGCCTTCCTGACTCTAAGGTTTCAGTTTTCATTTCACATCCACTGTGTAGCTTTGTGTTTAATTCCAAACAATCCTATTAATGTAATATCCTAGCCTTCCTGACTCTAAGGTTTCAGTTTTTATTTCACATCCACTGTGTAGCTTTGTGTTTAATTCCAAACAATCCTATTAATGTAATATCCTAGCCTTCCTGACTCTAAGGTTTCAGTTTTTTTATTTCACATCCACTGTGTAGCTTTGTGTTTAATTCCAAACAATCCTATTTATGTAATATCCTAGCCTTCCTGACTCTAAGGTTTCAGTTTTCATTTCACATCCACTGTGTAGCTTTGTGTTTAATTCCAAACAATCCTATTAATGTAATATCCTAGCCTTCCTGACTCTAAGGTTTCAGTTTTATTTCACATCCACTGTGTAGCTTTGTGTTTAATTCCAAACAATCCTATTAATGTAATATCCTAGCCTTCCTGACTCTAAGGTTTCAGTTTTATTTCACATCCACTGTGTAGCTTTGTGTTTAATTCCAAACAATCCTATTAATGTAATATCCTAGCCTTCCTGACTCTAAGGTTTCAGTTTTCATTTCACATCCACTGTGTAGCTTTGTGTTTAATTCCAAGCAATCCTATTTATGTAATATCCTAGCCTTCCTGACTCTAAGGTTTCAGTTTTCATTTCACATCCACTGTGTAGCTTTGTGTTTAATTCCAAGCAATCCTATTTATGTAATATCCTAGCCTTCCTGACTCTAAGGTTTCAGTTTTCATTTCACATCCACTGTGTAGCTTTGTGTTTAATTCCAAACAATCCTATTTATGTAATATCCTAGCCTTCCTGACTCTAAGGTTTCAGTTTTTATTTCACATCCACTGTGTAGCTTTGTGTTTAATTCCAAACAATCCTATTAATGTAATATCCTAGCCTTCCTGACTCTAAGGTTTCAGTTTTTATTTCACATCCACTGTGTAGCTTTGTGTTTAATTCCAAACAATCCTATTAATGTAATATCCTAGCCTTCCTGACTCTAAGGTTTCAGTTTTCATTTCACATCCACTGTGTAGCTTTGTGTTTAATTCCAAGCAATCCTATTTATGTAATATCCTAGCCTTCCTGACTCTAAGGTTTCAGTTTTCATTTCACATCCACTGTGTAGCTTTGTGTTTAATTCCAAGCAATCCTATTTATGTAATATCCTAGCCTTCCTGACTCTAAGGTTTCAGTTTTTATTTCACATCCACTGTGTAGCTTTGTGTTTAATTCCAAACAATCCTGTTAATGTAATATCCTAGCCTTCCTGACTCTAAGGTTTCAGCTTTTATTTCACATCCACTGTGTAGCTTTGTGTTTAATTCCAAACAATCCTATTAATGTAATATCCTAGCCTTCCTGACTCTAAGGTTTCAGTTTTCATTTCACATCCACTGTGTAGCTTTGTGTTTAATTCCAAACAATCCTATTTATGTAATATCCTAGCCTTCCTGACTCTAAGGTTTCAGTTTTATTTCACATCCACTGTGTAGCTTTGTGTTTAATTCCAAACAATCCTATTAATGTAATATCCTAGCCTTCCTGACTCTAAGGTTTCAGTTTTTATTTCACATCCACTGTGTAGCTTTGTGTTTAATTCCAAACAATCCTGTTAATGTAATATCCTAGCCTTCCTGACTCTAAGGTTTCAGTTTTTATTTCACATCCACTGTGTAGCTTTGTGTTTAATTCCAAACAATCCTATTAATGTAATATCCTAGCCTTCCTGACTCTAAGGTTTCAGTTTTCATTTCACATCCACTGTGTAGCTTTGTGTTTAATTCCAAGCAATCCTATTTATGTAATATCCTAGCCTTCCTGACTCTAAGGTTTCAGTTTTATTTCACATCCACTGTGTAGCTTTGTGTTTAATTCCAAACAATCCTATTAATGTAATATCCTAGCCTTCCTGACTCTAAGGTTTCAGTTTTCATTTCACATCCACTGTGTAGCTTTGTGTTTAATTCCAAACAATCCTGTTAATGTAATATCCTAGCCTTCCTGACTCTAAGGTTTCAGTTTTATTTCACATCCACTGTGTAGCTTTGTGTTTAATTCCAAACAATCCTGTTAATGTAATATCCTAGCCTTCCTGACTCTAAGGTTTCAGTTTTCATTTCACATCCACTGTGTAGCTTTGTGTTTAATTCCAAACAATCCTATTTATGTAATATCCTAGCCTTCCTGACTCTAAGGTTTCAGTTTTATTTCACATCCACTGTGTAGCTTTGTGTTTAATTCCAAACAATCCTATTAATGTAATATCCTAGCCTTCCTGACTCTAAGGTTTCAGTTTTATTTCACATCCACTGTGTAGCTTTGTGTTTAATTCCAAACAATCCTATTAATGTAATATCCTAGCCTTCCTGACTCTAAGGTTTCAGTTTTCATTTCACATCCACTGTGTAGCTTTGTGTTTAATTCCAAGCAATCCTATTTATGTAATATCCTAGCCTTCCTGACTCTAAGGTTTCAGTTTTATTTCACATCCACTGTGTAGCTTTGTGTTTAATTCCAAACAATCCTATTAATGTAATATCCTAGCCTTCCTGACTCTAAGGTTTCAGTTTTCATTTCACATCCACTGTGTAGCTTTGTGTTTAATTCCAAACAATCCTGTTAATGTAATATCCTAGCCTTCCTGACTCTAAGGTTTCAGTTTTTATTTCACATCCACTGTGTAGCTTTGTGTTTAATTCCAAACAATCCTATTAATGTAATATCCTAGCCTTCCTGACTCTAAGGTTTCAGTTTTCATTTCACATCCACTGTGTAGCTTTGTGTTTAATTCCAAACAATCCTATTTATGTAATATCCTAGCCTTCCTGACTCTAAGGTTTCAGTTTTATTTCACATCCACTGTGTAGCTTTGTGTTTAATTCCAAACAATCCTATTAATGTAATATCCTAGCCTTCCTGACTCTAAGGTTTCAGTTTTTATTTCACATCCACTGTGTAGCTTTGTGTTTAATTCCAAACAATCCTATTAATGTAATATCCTAGCCTTCCTGACTCTAAGGTTTCAGTTTTTATTTCACATCCACTGTGTAGCTTTGTGTTTAATTCCAAACAATCCTATTAATGTAATATCCTAGCCTTCCTGACTCTAAGGTTTCAGTTTTATTTCACATCCACTGTGTAGCTTTGTGTTTAATTCCAAACAATCCTGTTAATGTAATATCCTAGCCTTCCTGACTCTAAGGTTTCAGTTTTCATTTCACATCCACTGTGTAGCTTTGTGTTTAATTCCAAGCAATCCTATTTATGTAATATCCTAGCCTTCCTGACTCTAAGGTTTCAGTTTTCATTTCACATCCACTGTGTAGCTTTGTGTTTAATTCCAAGCAATCCTATTTATGTAATATCCTAGCCTTCCTGACTCTAAGGTTTCAGTTTTTATTTCACATCCACTGTGTAGCTTTGTGTTTAATTCCAAACAATCCTATTAATGTAATATCCTAGCCTTCCTGACTCTAAGGTTTCAGTTTTATTTCACATCCACTGTGTAGCTTTGTGTTTAATTCCAAACAATCCTGTTAATGTAATATCCTAGCCTTCCTGACTCTAAGGTTTCAGTTTTCATTTCACATCCACTGTGTAGCTTTGTGTTTAATTCCAAACAATCCTATTTATGTAATATCCTAGCCTTCCTGACTCTAAGGTTTCAGTTTTCATTTCACATCCACTGTGTAGCTTTGTGTTTAATTCCAAACAATCCTATTTATGTAATATCCTAGCCTTCCTGACTCTAAGGTTTCAGTTTTATTTCACATCCACTGTGTAGCTTTGTGTTTAATTCCAAACAATCCTATTAATGTAATATCCTAGCCTTCCTGACTCTAAGGTTTCAGTTTTATTTCACATCCACTGTGTAGCTTTGTGTTTAATTCCAAACAATCCTATTAATGTAATATCCTAGCCTTCCTGACTCTAAGGTTTCAGTTTTATTTCACATCCACTGTGTAGCTTTGTGTTTAATTCCAAACAATCCTATTAATGTAATATCCTAGCCTTCCTGACTCTAAGGTTTCAGTTTTTATTTCACATCCACTGTGTAGCTTTGTGTTTAATTCCAAACAATCCTATTAATGTAATATCCTAGCCTTCCTGACTCTAAGGTTTCAGTTTTCATTTCACATCCACTGTGTAGCTTTGTGTTTAATTCCAAACAATCCTATTTATGTAATATCCTAGCCTTCCTGACTCTAAGGTTTCAGTTTTCATTTCACATCCACTGTGTAGCTTTGTGTTTAATTCCAAACAATCCTATTAATGTAATATCCTAGCCTTCCTGACTCTAAGGTTTCAGTTTTATTTCACATCCACTGTGTAGCTTTGTGTTTAATTCCAAACAATCCTATTAATGTAATATCCTAGCCTTCCTGACTCTAAGGTTTCAGTTTTTATTTCACATCCACTGTGTAGCTTTGTGTTTAATTCCAAACAATCCTGTTAATGTAATATCCTAGCCTTCCTGACTCTAAGGTTTCAGTTTTCATTTCACATCCACTGTGTAGCTTTGTGTTTAATTCCAAGCAATCCTATTTATGTAATATCCTAGCCTTCCTGACTCTAAGGTTTCAGTTTTTATTTCACATCCACTGTGTAGCTTTGTGTTTAATTCCAAACAATCCTATTAATGTAATATCCTAGCCTTCCTGACTCTAAGGTTTCAGTTTTATTTCACATCCACTGTGTAGCTTTGTGTTTAATTCCAAACAATCCTGTTAATGTAATATCCTAGCCTTCCTGACTCTAAGGTTTCAGTTTTTATTTCACATCCATTGTGTAGCTTTGTGTTTAATTCCAAACAATCCTATTAATGTAATATCCTAGCCTTCCTGACTCTAAGGTTTCAGTTTTCATTTCACATCCACTGTGTAGCTTTGTGTTTAATTCCAAACAATCCTATTTATGTAATATCCTAGCCTTCCTGACTCTAAGGTTTCAGTTTTCATTTCACATCCACTGTGTAGCTTTGTGTTTAATTCCAAGCAATCCTATTTATGTAATATCCTAGCCTTCCTGACTCTAAGGTTTCAGTTTTCATTTCACATCCACTGTGTAGCTTTGTGTTTAATTCCAAACAATCCTATTTATGTAATATCCTAGCCTTCCTGACTCTAAGGTTTCAGTTTTATTTCACATCCACTGTGTAGCTTTGTGTTTAATTCCAAACAATCCTGTTAATGTAATATCCTAGCCTTCCTGACTCTAAGGTTTCAGTTTTATTTCACATCCACTGTGTAGCTTTGTGTTTAATTCCAAACAATCCTGTTAATGTAATATCCTAGCCTTCCTGACTCTAAGGTTTCAGTTTTCATTTCACATCCACTGTGTAGCTTTGTGTTTAATTCCAAACAATCCTATTTATGTAATATCCTAGCCTTCCTGACTCTAAGGTTTCAGTTTTCATTTCACATCCACTGTGTAGCTTTGTGTTTAATTCCAAACAATCCTATTAATGTAATATCCTAGCCTTCCTGACTCTAAGGTTTCAGTTTTATTTCACATCCACTGTGTAGCTTTGTGTTTAATTCCAAACAATCCTGTTAATGTAATATCCTAGCCTTCCTGACTCTAAGGTTTCAGTTTTATTTCACATCCATTGTGTAGCTTTGTGTTTAATTCCAAACAATCCTATTAATGTAATATCCTAGCCTTCCTGACTCTAAGGTTTCAGTTTTCATTTCACATCCACTGTGTAGCTTTGTGTTTAATTCCAAGCAATCCTATTTATGTAATATCCTAGCCTTCCTGACTCTAAGGTTTCAGTTTTATTTCACATCCACTGTGTAGCTTTGTGTTTAATTCCAAACAATCCTATTAATGTAATATCCTAGCCTTCCTGACTCTAAGGTTTCAGTTTTCATTTCACATCCACTGTGTAGCTTTGTGTTTAATTCCAAACAATCCTGTTAATGTAATATCCTAGCCTTCCTGACTCTAAGGTTTCAGTTTTATTTCACATCCACTGTGTAGCTTTGTGTTTAATTCCAAACAATCCTATTAATGTAATATCCTAGCCTTCCTGACTCTAAGGTTTCAGTTTTCATTTCACATCCACTGTGTAGCTTTGTGTTTAATTCCAAGCAATCCTATTTATGTAATATCCTAGCCTTCCTGACTCTAAGGTTTCAGTTTTCATTTCACATCCACTGTGTAGCTTTGTGTTTAATTCCAAACAATCCTATTTATGTAATATCCTAGCCTTCCTGACTCTAAGGTTTCAGTTTTTATTTCACATCCACTGTGTAGCTTTGTGTTTAATTCCAAACAATCCTGTTAATGTAATATCCTAGCCTTCCTGACTCTAAGGTTTCAGCTTTTATTTCACATCCACTGTGTAGCTTTGTGTTTAATTCCAAACAATCCTATTAATGTAATATCCTAGCCTTCCTGACTCTAAGGTTTCAGTTTTCATTTCACATCCACTGTGTAGCTTTGTGTTTAATTCCAAGCAATCCTATTTATGTAATATCCTAGCCTTCCTGACTCTAAGGTTTCAGTTTTATTTCACATCCACTGTGTAGCTTTGTGTTTAATTCCAAACAATCCTATTAATGTAATATCCTAGCCTTCCTGACTCTAAGGTTTCAGTTTTTATTTCACATCCACTGTGTAGCTTTGTGTTTAATTCCAAACAATCCTGTTAATGTAATATCCTAGCCTTCCTGACTCTAAGGTTTCAGTTTTTATTTCACATCCATTGTGTAGCTTTGTGTTTAATTCCAAACAATCCTATTAATGTAATATCCTAGCCTTCCTGACTCTAAGGTTTCAGTTTTCATTTCACATCCACTGTGTAGCTTTGTGTTTAATTCCAAGCAATCCTATTTATGTAATATCCTAGCCTTCCTGACTCTAAGGTTTCAGTTTTTATTTCACATCCACTGTGTAGCTTTGTGTTTAATTCCAAACAATCCTATTAATGTAATATCCTAGCCTTCCTGACTCTAAGGTTTCAGTTTTCATTTCACATCCACTGTGTAGCTTTGTGTTTAATTCCAAACAATCCTGTTAATGTAATATCCTAGCCTTCCTGACTCTAAGGTTTCAGCTTTTATTTCACATCCACTGTGTAGCTTTGTGTTTAATTCCAAACAATCTTGTTAATGTAATATCCTAGCCTTCCTGACTCTAAGGTTTCAGTTTTCATTTCACATCCACTGTGTAGCTTTGTGTTTAATTCCAAGCAATCCTATTTATGTAATATCCTAGCCTTCCTGACTCTAAGGTTTCAGTTTTTATTTCACATCCACTGTGTAGCTTTGTGTTTAATTCCAAACAATCCTATTAATGTAATATCCTAGCCTTCCTGACTCTAAGGTTTCAGTTTTATTTCACATCCACTGTGTAGCTTTGTGTTTAATTCCAAACAATCCTATTAATGTAATATCCTAGCCTTCCTGACTCTAAGGTTTCAGTTTTCATTTCACATCCACTGTGTAGCTTTGTGTTTAATTCCAAACAATCCTATTTATGTAATATCCTAGCCTTCCTGACTCTAAGGTTTCAGTTTTATTTCACATCCACTGTGTAGCTTTGTGTTTAATTCCAAACAATCCTATTAATGTAATATCCTAGCCTTCCTGACTCTAAGGTTTCAGTTTTCATTTCACATCCACTGTGTAGCTTTGTGTTTAATTCCAAACAATCCTGTTAATGTAATATCCTAGCCTTCCTGACTCTAAGGTTTCAGTTTTATTTCACATCCACTGTGTAGCTTTGTGTTTAATTCCAAACAATCCTGTTAATGTAATATCCTAGCCTTCCTGACTCTAAGGTTTCAGTTTTCATTTCACATCCACTGTGTAGCTTTGTGTTTAATTCCAAACAATCCTATTTATGTAATATCCTAGCCTTCCTGACTCTAAGGTTTCAGTTTTTATTTCACATCCACTGTGTAGCTTTGTGTTTAATTCCAAACAATCCTATTAATGTAATATCCTAGCCTTCCTGACTCTAAGGTTTCAGTTTTTATTTCACATCCACTGTGTAGCTTTGTGTTTAATTCCAAACAATCCTATTAATGTAATATCCTAGCCTTCCTGACTCTAAGGTTTCAGTTTTATTTCACATCCACTGTGTAGCTTTGTGTTTAATTCCAAACAATCCTGTTAATGTAATATCCTAGCCTTCCTGACTCTAAGGTTTCAGTTTTTATTTCACATCCACTGTGTAGCTTTGTGTTTAATTCCAAACAATCCTATTAATGTAATATCCTAGCCTTCCTGACTCTAAGGTTTCAGTTTTCATTTCACATCCACTGTGTAGCTTTGTGTTTAATTCCAAGCAATCCTATTTATGTAATATCCTAGCCTTCCTGACTCTAAGGTTTCAGTTTTCATTTCACATCCACTGTGTAGCTTTGTGTTTAATTCCAAACAATCCTATTAATGTAATATCCTAGCCTTCCTGACTCTAAGGTTTCAGTTTTTATTTCACATCCACTGTGTAGCTTTGTGTTTAATTCCAAACAATCCTGTTAATGTAATATCCTAGCCTTCCTGACTCTAAGGTTTCAGTTTTATTTCACATCCACTGTGTAGCTTTGTGTTTAATTCCAAACAATCCTATTAATGTAATATCCTAGCCTTCCTGACTCTAAGGTTTCAGTTTTCATTTCACATCCACTGTGTAGCTTTGTGTTTAATTCCAAGCAATCCTATTTATGTAATATCCTAGCCTTCCTGACTCTAAGGTTTCAGTTTTCATTTCACATCCACTGTGTAGCTTTGTGTTTAATTCCAAACAATCCTATTAATGTAATATCCTAGCCTTCCTGACTCTAAGGTTTCAGTTTTTATTTCACATCCACTGTGTAGCTTTGTGTTTAATTCCAAACAATCCTGTTAATGTAATATCCTAGCCTTCCTGACTCTAAGGTTTCAGTTTTTATTTCACATCCACTGTGTAGCTTTGTGTTTAATTCCAAACAATCCTGTTAATGTAATATCCTAGCCTTCCTGACTCTAAGGTTTCAGTTTTCATTTCACATCCACTGTGTAGCTTTGTGTTTAATTCCAAGCAATCCTATTTATGTAATATCCTAGCCTTCCTGACTCTAAGGTTTCAGTTTTTATTTCACATCCACTGTGTAGCTTTGTGTTTAATTCCAAACAATCCTATTAATGTAATATCCTAGCCTTCCTGACTCTAAGGTTTCAGTTTTATTTCACATCCACTGTGTAGCTTTGTGTTTAATTCCAAACAATCCTGTTAATGTAATATCCTAGCCTTCCTGACTCTAAGGTTTCAGTTTTATTTCACATCCACTGTGTAGCTTTGTGTTTAATTCCAAACAATCCTATTAATGTAATATCCTAGCCTTCCTGACTCTAAGGTTTCAGTTTTCATTTCACATCCACTGTGTAGCTTTGTGTTTAATTCCAAACAATCCTATTTATGTAATATCCTAGCCTTCCTGACTCTAAGGTTTCAGTTTTTATTTCACATCCACTGTGTAGCTTTGTGTTTAATTCCAAACAATCCTATTAATGTAATATCCTAGCCTTCCTGACTCTAAGGTTTCAGTTTTCATTTCACATCCACTGTGTAGCTTTGTGTTTAATTCCAAACAATCCTGTTAATGTAATATCCTAGCCTTCCTGACTCTAAGGTTTCAGTTTTTATTTCACATCCACTGTGTAGCTTTGTGTTTAATTCCAAACAATCCTATTAATGTAATATCCTAGCCTTCCTGACTCTAAGGTTTCAGTTTTTATTTCACATCCACTGTGTAGCTTTGTGTTTAATTCCAAACAATCCTATTAATGTAATATCCTAGCCTTCCTGACTCTAAGGTTTCAGTTTTCATTTCACATCCACTGTGTAGCTTTGTGTTTAATTCCAAACAATCCTATTTATGTAATATCCTAGCCTTCCTGACTCTAAGGTTTCAGTTTTTATTTCACATCCACTGTGTAGCTTTGTGTTTAATTCCAAACAATCCTATTAATGTAATATCCTAGCCTTCCTGACTCTAAGGTTTCAGTTTTATTTCACATCCACTGTGTAGCTTTGTGTTTAATTCCAAACAATCCTGTTAATGTAATATCCTAGCCTTCCTGACTCTAAGGTTTCAGTTTTTATTTCACATCCACTGTGTAGCTTTGTGTTTAATTCCAAACAATCCTGTTAATGTAATATCCTAGCCTTCCTGACTCTAAGGTTTCAGTTTTCATTTCACATCCACTGTGTAGCTTTGTGTTTAATTCCAAGCAATCCTATTTATGTAATATCCTAGCCTTCCTGACTCTAAGGTTTCAGTTTTCATTTCACATCCACTGTGTAGCTTTGTGTTTAATTCCAAACAATCCTATTAATGTAATATCCTAGCCTTCCTGACTCTAAGGTTTCAGTTTTTATTTCACATCCACTGTGTAGCTTTGTGTTTAATTCCAAACAATCCTGTTAATGTAATATCCTAGCCTTCCTGACTCTAAGGTTTCAGCTTTTATTTCACATCCACTGTGTAGCTTTGTGTTTAATTCCAAACAATCCTGTTAATGTAATATCCTAGCCTTCCTGACTCTAAGGTTTCAGTTTTCATTTCACATCCACTGTGTAGCTTTGTGTTTAATTCCAAGCAATCCTATTTATGTAATATCCTAGCCTTCCTGACTCTAAGGTTTCAGTTTTCATTTCACATCCACTGTGTAGCTTTGTGTTTAATTCCAAGCAATCCTATTTATGTAATATCCTAGCCTTCCTGACTCTAAGGTTTCAGTTTTTATTTCACATCCACTGTGTAGCTTTGTGTTTAATTCCAAACAATCCTGTTAATGTAATATCCTAGCCTTCCTGACTCTAAGGTTTCAGCTTTTATTTCACATCCACTGTGTAGCTTTGTGTTTAATTCCAAACAATCCTGTTAATGTAATATCCTAGCCTTCCTGACTCTAAGGTTTCAGTTTTCATTTCACATCCACTGTGTAGCTTTGTGTTTAATTCCAAACAATCCTATTTATGTAATATCCTAGCCTTCCTGACTCTAAGGTTTCAGTTTTATTTCACATCCACTGTGTAGCTTTGTGTTTAATTCCAAACAATCCTATTAATGTAATATCCTAGCCTTCCTGACTCTAAGGTTTCAGTTTTTATTTCACATCCACTGTGTAGCTTTGTGTTTAATTCCAAACAATCCTGTTAATGTAATATCCTAGCCTTCCTGACTCTAAGGTTTCAGTTTTTATTTCACATCCATTGTGTAGCTTTGTGTTTAATTCCAAACAATCCTATTAATGTAATATCCTAGCCTTCCTGACTCTAAGGTTTCAGTTTTCATTTCACATCCACTGTGTAGCTTTGTGTTTAATTCCAAACAATCCTATTTATGTAATATCCTAGCCTTCCTGACTCTAAGGTTTCAGTTTTATTTCACATCCACTGTGTAGCTTTGTGTTTAATTCCAAACAATCCTATTAATGTAATATCCTAGCCTTCCTGACTCTAAGGTTTCAGTTTTCATTTCACATCCACTGTGTAGCTTTGTGTTTAATTCCAAACAATCCTGTTAATGTAATATCCTAGCCTTCCTGACTCTAAGGTTTCAGTTTTATTTCACATCCACTGTGTAGCTTTGTGTTTAATTCCAAACAATCCTATTAATGTAATATCCTAGCCTTCCTGACTCTAAGGTTTCAGTTTTCATTTCACATCCACTGTGTAGCTTTGTGTTTAATTCCAAACAATCCTATTTATGTAATATCCTAGCCTTCCTGACTCTAGGTTTCAGTTTTTATTTCACATCCACTGTGTAGCTTTGTGTTTCTATTTCACATCCACTGTGTATGTTTAATTCCAAACAATCCTATTTATGTAATATCCTAGCCTTCCTGACTCTAAGGTTTCAGTTTTATTTCACATCCACTGTGTAGCTTTGTGTTTAATTCCAAACAATCCTATTAATGTAATATCCTAGCCTTCCTGACTCTAAGGTTTCAGTTTTTATTTCACATCCACTGTGTAGCTTTGTGTTTAATTCCAAACAATCCTATTAATGTAATATCCTAGCCTTCCTGACTCTAAGGTTTCAGTTTTCATTTCACATCCACTGTGTAGCTTTGTGTTTAATTCCAAACAATCCTATTTATGTAATATCCTAGCCTTCCTGACTCTAAGGTTTCAGTTTTATTTCACATCCACTGTGTAGCTTTGTGTTTAATTCCAAACAATCCTATTAATGTAATATCCTAGCCTTCCTGACTCTAAGGTTTCAGTTTTCATTTCACATCCACTGTGTAGCTTTGTGTTTAATTCCAAACAATCCTGTTAATGTAATACCCTAGCCTTCCTGACTCTAAGGTTTCAGTTTTTATTTCACATCCACTGTGTAGCTTTGTGTTTAATTCCAAACAATCCTTTTAATGTAATATCCTAGCCTTCCTGACTCTAAGGTTTCAGTTTTCATTTCACATCCACTGTGTAGCTTTGTGTTTAATTCCAAACAATCCTATTTATGTAATATCCTAGCCTTCCTGACTCTATGGTTTCAGTTTTATTTCACATCCACTGTGTAGCTTTGTGTTTAATTCCAAACAATCCTATTAATGTAATATCCTAGCCTTCCTGACTCTAAGGTTTCAGTTTTATTTCACATCCACTGTGTAGCTTTGTGTTTAATTCCAAACAATCCTGTTAATGTAATATCCTAGCCTTCGTGACTCTAAGGTTTCAGTTTTTATTTCACATCCATTGTGTAGCTTTGTGTTTAATTCCAAACAATCCTATTAATGTAATATCCTAGCCTTCCTGATTCTAAGGTTTCAGTTTTCATTTCACATCCACTGTGTAACTTTGTGTTTAATTCCAAGCAATCCTATTTATGTAATATCCTAACCTTCCTGACTCTAAGGTTTCAGTTTTTATTTCACATCCATTGTGTAGCTTTGTGTTTAATTCCAAACAATCCTATTAATGTAATATCCTAACCTTCCTGACTCTAAGGTTTCAGTTTTTATTTCACATCCATTGTGTAGCTTTGTGTTTAATTCCAAACAATCCTATTAATGTAATATCCTAGCCTTCCTGACTCTAAGGTTTCAGTTTTCATTTCTTCCCAGGTACTGATATTATATTTAAATTACTTTTGTTCTTGCTCTTCTTATTGGTCAGATTCCGGAGCCACGCGCTTGAGACGTTATCTCATCATTCAATAAGACTGTTACCTACGGTGCTCTTAGTCTTATAGGGAACTTCAAACAAGTCATCAGTACCATGAGGTTCACCTTAGCAAAATGAGTATTGGAATAAGTGGGATGCGGCCCCTGTATTGTTGGATCATAGTAGTGTTACTAGGGGTTGGGGAAGGATGCTTACACTTACTGATGATATAGTCACAATACGCTTTCTATCATAAAGGAGTCGAGTTTTCAGTGGAATTGTCTAGAAACTTCTCTCTTGTTTTCAAAGTTGGTTTTATTAGGAGTGCATCTGTGTGTGTTTTCTTAGAGCAAAGCTACATTGAGCTATCTGCTAAACCCACCGAGGGGAATCGAACCCCTGATTTTAGCGTTGTAAATCCGTAGACTTACTGCTGTACTAACCCCCTGGTTTTTTCTTAAGAACTAACATCAATATAATTATTTCGATTCCATAACATTTTGCGATTGGACAGAAACATATTTACTGGCATAGAACACGAAATTCTTATGTTCGACTCCTCGCGGTGGACATAGTAGATAGCCTAATATGATTTTGTTCTAATACAAACGTTTTGTTAAAATAAGGTAATAAACCAATTCCTAAGCAGGAATAACTTTTAAAACGCACAGGTTATTGTTTGTGCATGTGTGTGTTTGTCTTTCACTGCGTGTTTGTGATCGTATGTGAGTCCTTGTGTCACGAATTTATGATATAAATTTTCAAGAATTGCGAAAAACAATCTAAAGGCGGTTTCAATTAAAGTTTCATGATAACATTTCCGACATAAAATAAAACACGAAATAAGAAAAAAGTACCTTAGAAAAAATCTCGCAATTTCTGTTCCTTTCCTTTGTATTCTAGTTGACAGATAAGATTTAGGTATCCACCTATATTTGCCTAGGCATTCGATCCAGCACGAATGCTGCGCTTTGATCAGTATTCACTATTACACCACTATTACCTTTTCCTTTTTGGTAGTGTTTTAGCCCCTCAAGGGGTTAATTGTACCTTTATGGACTCAAAACGTTACAATCCGCGGTTTGATACCCCCATGATGAGCAAAGCGTATAGAGTTTATTGTGAAGCTGTGGGCTAAAATAAACATATTTTGATCATGTTATTTGATTTAGCAATAACGGAAAAATGGTAAACGGTTTAATTATAACGCCCCCATGGATGATAAAGCAAGCATGTTTAGTATGACGGGGATTCGAACCCGCGAGACAACCGCCCTAACCACTTGGCCCTATCTGGCCTGTTTGCATCATATATCATTTTGTTTATTTGGTTGAAATAAACTTGTAGAATAAAACTCGAGTTTATTTCATACTCTGCCCCCAATTAGGTCTTAAAGAATGTGTCCTTTCTCTGTATCTTAAAGAAACATTGTCTCGTGATTTACATTTCTAGTTATATACTGTAGAAGTTTTACCTATGAACAAAAAAAATATATTTTTCCAAAAAAACATACCAGTCCCAAGAGGGCGTTATTTTCTACCCACGTCTTTGATAACTTGAACGGTTGGTGTGTTGGATGTTGTCTTTGACTTCGTTTTTTCTTTTTTTTTGTTTAATGAGGTGGAAATAAAGTTGTAGTGTCATAAAAGAACAGTTAAAAAATCTCCAGGGAAATAGTAGCTACGAACATATTTATACCACGAGTCTTAATACTGTACATACAGACAGTTGTCGTAAACTAAAGACATCTCCTTGAACATCTCGCCTTACACTGATTATCTCTCCTTCTGCACCCTTAAATACAACTTGTTAAAGTGCACTGCTATTGCTTTATTTCTTACAGGTGCCCCAAGCAGGACTCTTTGATGTAATACTACTCACAAAGACATAAGTAGAATGTACACCCAAATCTCCCGAACACCTGGTCGCCATTTAGTTGTTCACTTAGTATTTAAGTGGTTTCACTTTGCGATTTATTACATGAGAAAGTGACCCTAGTTTTAAGGGTTACAGCTACCGTTGCACTACCAAAAGTCGAAAACAGTTCTGACATAGCTTTTAACTGAAAACAGCAAAGCTTAAAAAATTCAGTTAAAATCTCCCTATTTTGTATTAGACATAATTTGGTTTATTCACGAGGCAATTTGTATAATCTTTGAAAGCAAAGCTGTAATACAATACAAATTTTTGGATATGCTGTCTTAAAGTTTCGAATAATTCATCGCACGTGCTTCTGTTTCATAGATGAATAATCGATTTAATTTTGCAATAAATCACATACTCTTAATCAGTAGAGTGAAACTCATTGAAGTTTTGTGTTGAGAAAGATATATTGAACTTCGATATTAACAACCTCAGTTTTTCACTTTAGTTGTGTACAGTCCACAATGATAAACAAATATAAAAATATTGTTCTCGGTTAGTTTTATATTATTCATACTATCAACAGTCAGCCAAAGATGAAAACTTGGTCGCAGATCAGTTTTAAATTAATCCGAGGGTCGCGGGTTCAAATCCCCTTCACATTAAACATGCTCATCATTCCAGTCGTGAGGGCGTTATAATGTGATGCTCAATCCAACTATTCGTTGGTAAAAGAGTAGCCCAAGAGTTGGCGGTGGGTGGTGATGACTATCTACCTTCCCTCTAGTCTTACACTGCTAAATTAGGGATGGCTAGCACAGATAGCCCTAGAGTAGCTTTGTGCGAAATTCAAAACAAAAAAACAAAACAAATAGTTTTAAATTGTCCAATAAGCGACGTACAGGCAGGAAAAAGACTTGGTTCTAGATTATGTTTATATTTTCTAATAAGTGGCGGACAGACAGGATAAAACATGGTTTCAGATTATTTTTATATTGTCCAATAAGCGGCAGACAGACAAGAAAAAGGCGTAGTTCCAAAATTAATTTTAAATTGTCCAATAAGCAACGGATAGACAGGAAATAAGAACCAGATTAGTTTAATAACGCACACATAGACAACAAGCAAATAAATAGAAAAATTTTGTCTCAGTTTCATGTGACGGGTCATTTTTTTATTGAAAAGTATCATAAAGAAGCATTTCGGATTTGTTGATTTGAAGTACGAGAGTTCATATTAAAAAACTCAGAAGAATCTACTATCCGAGCAAACTAAGGACATTGGTGACCCCTAGCGGAAGTGACTTCTCCTTGGGAAACTGGTTGGTGAGCTCATTGTGGAAGAATGTATGAACTAAAGAAAAAAACTAGAAAACAGCTCAACAAAGAGATCTTAACTGACCTTGACTCGCTGTGTCCATCAACACTATTTTCTGGACAATGGTTCTTCTAGGTTCTATTCTGGAGATGTATGTAACTTGGTGACAATATCCAACAATGCCACCTATTTATTATATATTTTTTAAATACAGCCACTATGTTTGTTTTGAATTTCGCGCAAAGCTAGCTACACGGGGGCTATCTGCGCTAGTCGTCCCTAATTTAGCGCTGATAGACTTGAGGGAAGGCAGCTAGTCATCACCTCTAACTCTTGGGATACTCTACGAGTAAAGAATAGTGGGATTGACCGTCACATTATAATGCCCACCCGGCCGAAAGGGTAAACATGTTAGGTGGGACGGGGATTTGAACCCGCGACTCTCAGATTATAAGTCGACCACCCTAACCACCTGGCTACAGCAACCGGGAATTTCTGAGCTCCTTCTTTGCATATAATGAGTGAAGAGGTACAAAATGGTTTGTTATAAGGTATGGCAGTTACTTTCATATCATTGGTAAGTGTAATACCATCGTGTAAAGCGTACGTTGGTCAGCGCAGATAGCGACAGGTGAAAAACAACTACTACTCTTACATTATCTAATAAGTAGCGAAAAGACAAAAAAAGCAAAACATAGTTCCAGATTACTTTTATACTACCCAATAAACGACTGAAAGACAGAAAAAAGACATGTTATCTAATATTAAACTATAAAATAAAGAAATTAGGTTTGTTTCATTTGCCAACTTAATGTTTTCTCGGGGGTTGCATCGTATAATATACAAAGGTTGCCGGATGTTGCCTGTTGTCCGGCGCCGCTTATTTGCTTGCTTGCTGTCCATAACCACAATTTGTTTGTTAATGCATGTGTCAGTAATGTGCGTTGGTATTTATATATGTAAATACACGCGCGTTTCTTCTTAGTTTTTGGTTTTCACGTGGCTTAAACTAATATCCAATCACGAGTGTTTTGAAGAGAAAGTAAATGTCTGGGCGCCCGCGGTTGATTCTGACCCAGAGCTCCGGCTTGGTACAGTTAAATCTTAAACCGAAATATCTGCCACGTTTTCTCTCTCTCATATACGAAAGGTCAAGTGATGGTTCACGTCGATGCCTACTTCTTCTCACTTCACATAGAGATGGCTATATGAATATTTCTTAATAGCATCTCGTTTTCCTGGATCAATTATGACACCTAAGTGTTGTTAAGGTGATACTAAGAATATTTTGTAAAGGTAACATGAGAAAACATTAACTTGATTTTCTTACTTTTAGAATTTCGTTTGTTTGTTTTTGAATTTCGCGCAAAGCTACACGAGGGCTATCTGCATTAGCCGTCCCTAATTTAGCAGTGTAAGACTAAAGGGAAGGCAGCTAGTCATCACCACCCACCGCCAACTCTTGGCTTGGGCTACTCTTTTACCAACGAATAGTGGGATTGACCGTCACATTATAACGTCTCGACGGCTGATAAAACGAGCATGTTTGATGCGACGGGGATTCAAACCCGCGACCCTCAGATTACGAGTCGATTGCCCTAACCCACCTGGCCATGCCGGGCTCTTACGTTTTCTAAAACGTAAGAATGTAAACTGATTGTAAAAACTTGTTATACATGTCCTAAGAGTTTTTACATAAACGACAAAGAAATTGAATAAATTCACTAAGTACGGATATTTAATCGTGACAATGATACGGCCGCGTTTACAGTTTATCAATGTACACCATGAATAGTTAGAAACTGGATATCATTGCACATCCTGTAAACGTAGGGTAAACAAACTCATGTATTCTGATTCTGTCTTTTGAAAAGGATATCATTAGAGCATCCTGTAAACGTAGGGTAAATAAACTCATGCATTCTGATTCTATCTTTGGAAAAGATATCATTAGAGCATCCTGTAAACGTAGGGTAAATAAACACTTATGCATTCTGATTCTGTCTTTGGAAAAGGATATCATAAGAGCATCCTGTAAACGTAGGGTAAACAAACTCATGTATTCTGATTCTGTCTTTGGAAAAGGATATCATTAGAGCATCCTGTAAACGTAGGGTAAACAAACTCATGCATTCTGATTCTGTCTGTTAGGGGAAATCTTTGGAAAAGATATCATTAGAGCATACTGTAAACGTAGGGTAAATAAACACTTATGCATTCTGATTCTGTCTTTGGAAAAGGATATCATTAGAGCATCCTGTAAACGTAGGGTAAACAAACTCATGTATTCTGATTCTGTCTTTGGAAAAGGATATCATTAGAGCATCCTGTAAACGTAGGGTAAACAAACTCATGTATTCTGATTCTGTCTGTTGAAAAGGATATCATTAGAGCATCCTGTAAACGTAGGGTAAATAAACTCATGCATTCTGATTCTATCTTTGGAAAAGATATCATTAGAGCATCCTGTAAACGTAGGGTAAATAAACACTTAGATATCATTCTATTCTGTCTTTGGAGATATCATTAGAGCATCCTGTAAACGTAGGGTAAATAAACTCATGTATTCTGATTCTGTCTTTGGAAAAGGATATCATTAGAGTATCCTGTAAACGTAGGGTAAATAAACTCATGCATTCTGATTCTGTCTTTGGAAAAGGATATCATTAGAGCATCCTGTAAACGTAGTGTAAATAAACTCATACGTTTTGTTCCTTAGAAAGGTATCATGGCGGTACACACAAACGTGGTACAAGTAAAGATAGTTTTCTGCTTCTATTACTTGGAATTAAAACAGACTTTCATACTTTGAACGTGGTGTTATGTGTGCTTGTTAAATATCTGAGCCAAGTATCACATCGTAGGTGTCGCTACTTCTGTTCTTTGAACGTGGTGTTATGTGTGCTGTTAAACATCTGAGCCAAATATCACATCGTAGGTGTCGTTACTTCTGTTTTTTTTTATATTGGCAAGTGGTAAAGAACATCAAAAGAAGATGGAGAGATAGAGCGATTGAATTGAAGAATTTTTTTCTTTGTTATCTTTTATTTTCTACTGACGTTGACGAATCTTATCTTAACTTTACGATAGGGTCCTCTGTAGGCTGGCAAATCTTTTGACAGTTTTTCGTAGCAGCTTCTGCTACCCCCAATCTTCCACACCCACACCCCCAGGCTAAATTCACGAAAGCTACAGTACTTCCAGGATCGTGTACTTTCGTATCTAGTGAACACTTATAACTTGTGCCAAGGTTTTTCGCTTACGAATAATAAATAGGCTGCGACATCTGTACTAACATAACAAAACAACATTTGCACAGATTTGCCGTGATATGACGATGTTCTAACTATCCTTAGATCAAAATTTTTTGTGTAAAAAAACAAAACAACAGTTCCGTAAGACTTTTTAGACTTTCAGAAACAAGTACATGTACAGTTAGTAAGTAATACAGTTTTAACCAAAGTAGCTACAGCATCGTTATTGTATACATTTAAACGTGTTTATTTTCCAGTGGCCGCTTTACCGTTTACAATGCTTACTGCGTATTATCCGTCTTCTGAGGATAAAACTTATGAGTTTGGAAAGAATATAATATTTAGACTATAGAACATTTTGGGCTTTTGAAATTAATACGTTTATAGTTTCCAAACTCACAAACGTTTAGTCTATTAAAATTGCTAAATTGTTTGATTAGTTAAAGAGTTTTATCTGAATTTTCTGTCGTGTGTATTTTGTTTAGTTTCATTATTTCTCGATTCGGAGTCCGTCGGTACAAAACCTGGTTTTTATCAACACCGTTCAGTGCTAGTTGGACTTTCAAGTTATCAAATCAGACATTTTCCCTCATTTCTGATTTTACTGTTATCTGTGTTTAACCATCTCTGCAGTTGTTGAAAACTCACGTATCTTCACTTTTTTTTAATATGTTGCGTGACTTAGTATTTTAAAAGTAATTGTGACAAATAGACCGAAACAAACCAGCTGTTTTATACGAGTTTGACCAGCACTAACACGGATGGATATATATATATATTATATCATGTTTCTTTGTTCTTTCTGGTGAAATCTTATTACCTTTAGCTTTGGATTACGTTCTACCATGCGAATAAGCTTACAAATATTTTTATTGGGTATGTCTGCATTATCCTTCAGACCAATTACTGAAATCATTGAACCTGTCAAGTTAGAAACAAAAACGAATTAAAACAGAAACAAAGAAAAGCATTCGTTTGCTTTATCTTAAATATCAGTTTTTTTTTTTGTACTTGAAGGGAAAATAAGTCTTCAACATAAAACGTTGAGTGTCGTAATAAAAAGAATCATAACTGGTATTAACCTTCTGAGTGAGATTAAACAAACCAGTATATTTAATTATAGAGATAGCTTTAAGATAATACGTATATATATTTATGAGCTTAAAAAAATGTTTGTTTTTCAGTGTAACTCGCTTGGTTAAACATGCATTAAAAATGGATGGAAAACGTTTGTTGTTGTTTTCTAAGCTAATGATTCTAATAATATAGGGATTACAGAGTAAACAGTTCTGATATTAATTTATTGAAAAACAGTAAAAATGTTAATTTCCTGACAAAGATAAACTGATCAGTGTTGAAGCCATACGTTAGGTTCGTTTATCATATTCATTACGCAAATGAGTTATTCGCTTCATTTCTGCAGTGTTGTCTTACATTAATGTAACAGGTGTGGCACAAACTCATGTTTAAGCCTAAAAAGAACTCGATATTGCTATTATTAGATGTACTTCCACAGGGTCTACGAAAATGTTTTGTTTCATAAATAAATGAAACCAAAATTAAGAGTAAAAAATATTTTTATTTCTTGGTTTACCAGTTCGTAAGTCGTGCTGTGTTATAGCCTGCACAGTTCATTATTCTCCTCGTGATCTACAACATGCACACGTTCCACTGACGTCATAACAGTACAAGTTGCAACAAATTTGTGATGACGAGAAACCCACTTGAAGTAAAAATGTATCTCATGATGGCCAGTGTGGGTATTAAGAAGTTTATTAAAATACAGTAGAGAACTACGTTTCAACCTTCTTAGGTCATCTTTGTTGACTGGAAGATGATCTAAGAAAGGTCGAAACGTTGTTCTATACTTTATGTTAATAAAAGATTTAATACTCGTACCAGCCGTCTTGAGATACAAATTGTAACTAAAGCGTTCCTTATGTGATGTTACTTTAGTGTCTACTTTATAAATGACAGACAACTTACTACTGCATAGTGGTGCGAGTGATTAAAACAGGTGGCTCCTTCAAGCGGCG
The DNA here is from genome assembly GCF_004210375.1 of Tachypleus tridentatus. Classification (NCBI taxonomy): domain Eukaryota; kingdom Metazoa; phylum Arthropoda; class Merostomata; order Xiphosura; family Limulidae; genus Tachypleus; species Tachypleus tridentatus. The sequence continues at coordinate 192,740,200 of NC_134834.1, forward strand.
TTTGGCCTCCTTTCGAGGAAACTATTAAGTATTATAAATATAATCAATATGAGAAAAGTATTTATTTGCTTGTTCTTCGACACAAAGATACACAGTAGGTTATCTGTACTGTGCCCATGCCCACCACAAATATCTAAACTCTGTTTAGACAATGCTAAGCTTTTCGATCATGAGAAAATGACCTGTACAGTACATGACAATTGGGATAATACTCGTGTAGGTTTTTACAGAGATGTATTGCATAAGGACCGAACATGGCCAGGTGGTTAAGGCGCTCGACTTGTAATCTGAGGTCGCGGGTTCGAACCCCCGTTACACCAGACGTACTCGCAATTTCAGCAGCGTGGGCATCATAACGTGATAGTCAATTCCATTATTCATGAGTAAAAGAGTAGCTCAAAAGTTGGAGGTGGGTAGTGATGACTAGCTGCCTTCCCTCTAGTCTTGGTCCGACATGGCCAAGCATGTTAAGGCGTACGACTCGTCATCTGAGAGTCGCGGGTTCGCATCCCCGTCGCGCCAAACATGCTCGAACTTTCAGCTGTTGGGGGTTATAATGTGACGGTCAATTCCACTATTCGTTGGTACAAGAGTAGCCCAAGAGTTGGCGGTGGGTGGTGATGACTAGCTGCCTTCCCTCTAGTTTTACGCTGCTAAGTTAGGGACGGCTAGCGCAGATAGCCCTCGAGTAGCTTTGCGCGAAATTCAACAAACCAAGCCAAACCCTCTAGTCTTACACTGTTAAATTAGTGACCGCTAGCGCAGATAGCCCTCGTGTAGCTTCGCGCGAAATTCAAAACAAACCAAACACTCTAGTATTATTCTGCTAAATTAGAGCCTATTAGCGCAGATAACTCTAGTGCAACTTTTCGCGAAGTTCAAGAAACAAACATACGTTTCCAGCTCATGACAGTATTGGAAGACTTGTAGTTATCAAAAAAACATATTTCAATTTTTAAACTGTTTACTTTTAGACCAACAAAAACGGTTAAAACGTTTTATTGTAAAATGAAATACTTATATCAAATACCCCATTGCAGCGTGCTTTTATTGAAGACGGTGTTTTCATATCTTTCTTGTTTGTTTGTTTGTTTTTTTGAATTTCGCGCAAAGCTACTCGAGGGCTATCTGTGCTAGCCTTTCCTATTTTAGCAGTGTAAGACTAGAGGGAAGACAGCTAGTCATCACCACCCACCACCAACTTTTGAGCTACTCTTTTACCAAGGGGGATTGACCGTCACATTATAACACCCCCACGGCTGAAAGGGCGAACATGTTTGGTGCGACGGAGATTCGAACCCGCGACCCTGAGATTACGAGTCGCACTCCTTAACCCACTTGGCCATGCCGGTACACAGATCTTTCTTTTTTTCCAGAAAATTCTTATAAAACGTGCAAGTAGAAAATGGAGCTTACAGTATCAAGCCCCAAACCAGCACCAGAATAAAACCAACTGGCTCTCCGTACAAGAAGACATAAGGACGGGGAGGGGGGGGTTGCTTATTTTGAATTTTGCGCAAATGTTACACGAGGATTATCGCGTTAGCGTCCCAGATTTTATCAGTTGGTTCTCATCACCAACCGCCAACTCTTAGGCTACTCTATTATCAACGGATAGTGAGACTGACTGTCTGCTATAAGTCTCTAAGGGCTAGAAAGGGCGAGAATATTCAGTGAGAGTAGTATTCGAACTCGTAAACCGTAGATTCTGAGTCGATCGCCTCTAATTAACAAGCCACACTAGGCTTAGAAACTCAGTTAAAAGTTTAAGTAACAAAAAAACGACAAACTTTTGACATCAAAATATTTTTAATCAATTTCCTGGTTTTGTTTTTTGCTCATTTTAAATTTTTCTTGGTGTTTATTCAGTCTACTATTAAAACCTTTTAACTTGGTTTCATGAAGAAAGAGTCTTCTTGCCTTTTCACAGCTCAACCCAGTTTGTTTATTTTTCAGACTCGGTTCTTACAGGGGAAGGAAGGTCACGAGTGTGTCAACTGTTTGGACAAGTACAATGATTATTTTTTTTTTTTATGGGTGATGTATAGTACACCGTTACAATTTAACGAGAACTGTGTAAACCAGGAGTTGTGTAAACCCCGTACATCTGAAGCTAAGTTCTCCTATTCTTATGTGCCATGAATTATTTTTTGTGATTTTTTTATGTATTGGCCTAAATAGCGCACTCCCCTAACTAAACAAATACAGATCAGGTTCGTATAATGTAGTCCTGATTAAGTGTACTTGTGTTTTTCTTCTCCGATCTTTATTCTATAAATTATTAAACATCATTTAAGGGTTGGTATTTATTGGTGCTTACGGCGTACGACTGGTAATCTCAGGATCCAGGGTTCAAATCCCGGTTACAGAACATAATTATCCTTTAATTTTCTTTTTTTTTTCCTATTGCTATCCGCCCGAGCACAAAAAATTCTTGGTTGATACGAAATATCCTAGCGGCTGATCCTAAAACTAGATTAAATTAAAGTCGAACACAGATGAATTTTAAGCCTAATTTTCACCAGTCCTAAGCTCTGATGAGCTTTGGAAACTCTTCGCTATTTTTATTGTATTTTACTGCTTAACTATCTTTCCATATTAATTCAGAAACAAATAATAAAGTTTCAGATCTGTGATCACGCTGCCAATGTTTTTTGTGTTTTTTTTTTAGTGTGCGTGAGGTTTATCTATATAAAAGTGTACTAACTGTGAGGTGCAGTGTTCATTAATCAACACGTCAACGAAGAAGACACACACTGTTGCGCTCTCCTTATAAATGTGTCTGCGACCATGTCCTAGTTATGCTTATGATTGATTCATCCTGACTAAAGCTTGACAGATTGTTTGTACAAAGATGCTTAAAATATTTGTTTTCTGAAATGCTTAATTAACACATTAAATAATACAAGTATTCCAAATTATTTGTATTCCAAAAGGATTTTTTCTCATCAACGCAACTCTCACTCAGGTCGTATAGCGTTTTTTTTTCGGTTTTTGTTTCGAATTTCGCCCAAAGCTACACGAGAGCTATCTGCGTTAGCCATTCCTAATTTAGCAGTGTAAGACTAGAGAGAAGGCAGCTAGTCATCAGCACCCACCGCAAAATCTTGAGCTACTCTTTTACCAACAAATAGTGGGATTGTCCGTCACATTATAATGTTCCCACGGCTAAAAGAGCGAGCATGTTTGGTGTGACGGGGATTCGAACCCACGATTACGAGGCGAATGCCCTAACCACCTGGCCATACCGGACCTAAAATGTGTCTTAATAACAGTTAACCGAAACTTATAAACAGCGTATCTCAGTACATATACAATGCTAAAATCAGGGATGGACACAGCAGATAGGCCAACGTGACTTTCAAATAACTAAATATTCACCCCCACTCCAACAGTATCTGAACAAAAAAGAGACAACAATGAAACATAAATAAAACTAATGTTAACTGCATTCATGGTGAAACGGAGATAATCTGTGCACGGGAAAAAATTTGTGTTACAGGATGGGCTATCTGTGCTGTGCCCATATCGAGTATGAAAATCTATTTTCTTTAGTGTTATACACCCCCAGACTTGGAGGTGGGATTGGAAGGAAATGGTTGTTGTTGTTGTTTTGAATTAAGCACAAAGCTACACAATGGGCTATCTGTGCTCTGCCCACTATGGGTATCGAAACCCGATTTTTAGCGTTGTAAGTCCGCAGACGTACCGCTGAGCCAGCGGAGGAAATGGTAAATATGAAGAATAATTATAGCGCTAAATATCGGATTTTGATACCCGCAGTAGGCAGAGCATTGTACATCTTTGAGCTTGACAACAAACATAAGCGAAACACCTAAAATAGTTTTGGTTTGAATTTCGCACAAAGCTACACTAGGGTTATCTCTGCTAGCCGTCCCTAATTTAGCAGTGAAAGACTAGAGGGAAGACAGCTATCATCACTATCCATCACCAACTCTGGCAGCTACTCTTTCATCAACGATTAGTAAGATTGACCGTAACGTTATTACGCATCCACGGCTGAAAGGCCGAGCATGTTTGCTGCGACGGGGATTCGAACCCGCGACCCTCGGAGTACGAATCGAGTGATTTAACCACCTGGCCGTGGTGGACCTTAGCTATAATATAAAAAAGACATTTAATTAAAATAGAAATAAATATAACAATATGTAGGTAGTTTCTTGAAGATCCCGAAAGAATCATAGATAGGAATGTTTGCGCTTACAAACAATATCGCAGAGAACGAATAAAAGGATTTTGTAAGTAATTACAATCAAATGTTAATTTTTTAACTCTTTTCTTCATAAAAAAGAAGTATGAAAATAAGAAGTCTTATTACGAATATGATAATATGACAGAATAAATGTTGAAACTAAACACCTTATGATAAGCACTTTGCTTGTCGTTTAGGACTAATTGGATGACTGGTGTTTATTGGCGCAAAGCAACTATGCCTCTCTGCGCCAAACAACCGTTAAAAAAAATAAAAGTAAAATTATTATAACACGTAAAACGAAGTAAAATTAAAGAAAACTATGGATAAAATTCGGATAAAAGATGTTAATAGAATTGGAGAGACCAATTATCATGGATAAAAAAGTCTGAAATGGTGCTGATCACTGTCGTAACGACAGCACGACAGTAAAATGTGGGGTATTGTGAGTCTGATGTTACAATGGACACATACTGGTGGATCAGTTCCAGATAAAAGAAAGCGATGAGTTAAAAACTGTGACCAATGTGTACAACTTCCGACCCTTACGGAAACATGATGGCCAAAGAACAACACAAGATTTGATCTGGAAAATCTTGTTATACCGTTGTTTACTCCAAGTCGACTGTCAATTGACGCAAAGCCGAACCTTGAGTGCAGGACCTTAGTCTAAATATGTGACTGACACGGCAGTTACAGCATCAGCATCTGGTATCCAGATAGATCTGGATAGAACTGGGAGATAAAGAGAAATGGGCCTGTCGGTTTTGAATATCGACGAAAAACGAAAACAAGGCGATTCCGGGGCCAGTATAGAACTAAGAGAGTCAGTGTTAATTGTACAATCTGTATACTGTTTAGCTTCTATGTGATCCAGAGCAAGAGAAATGGCATACAGTTAGGCAGTGAACACAGAAACTGTAAAGGGGATTCTATGAGAAACCACCAAATTATAACAAACCATAGCAGAACCCACAGAGTCACCTGATTTCAAACCATTCATATAAATGTGAATGGAAAGATGGTTTGAAAGATGTCCTACACGTAGAAGATGGTACTTCCAATCAGGAGCATCCACCTTTCTCAGATGACTGAAAGAAAGGTCACAATTGGGGATTGTAATAAGCCATGATAGGATGGGCTGACCAGTGGACACTGCAATGTCATCCAAGGACAGACCCAATTCATCCATGGTAGAGCCAACATGGTCACCTGATTTCTAATCATCTGTATAAATGTGAATGGAAGAATGTTTCGAAAGATGTTTGGCAAATAAAAAACTGTACTCTTATCGTAACGTTGTGCTACAGAGATTCTTACTGTGGTGATTATTGCTTAAAGAAGTCGTCTATAAGTGGTCATTCACCGGTTAGCTCTTTTATTCTTTTTTTGAGGACTGAGGGATCCATAATAAATAGAGCCCGACTAGGTGACATATTTCAAAGCCAAACTAGGACACTGCAGCAATGCCAAAGCCTCACTATACCCAAACACCAACATCAGTCACGATGTCCTGGAACTCAGTTGACCCTGAATTTTAAACCAAAATGGTGTGTTGCGGTGCCACAGACACCATTCAACGACCAGGATTCTTTCCTTCCCTTCAAGGGTGCTACGCACGGCAAACACGTGGTGGATGTTCAGATCCCAGGGGAGGTAAACTTAAGATACAGGACCTTCTTTGGAAGGTCCCCTCACCACGTACAGGAATCTACTTCTAGGGTTTCGTAACTTTTTTGCATATTGTTTATTCCTAGCATAAATTATCTTAAGCAATAAGTATTTGCTAAACAAATGGGTCTGATAATGTAATATACTATGTATATCATCCTTTCTCAATACCATGGTCCACAGGTCCTCTTTCGGTTGTCCATGGAAAGGTTGGAAAATAAACGATAACTTAGCTCCACCAAGATAAGCCTGTGTCCCATCACAGAGAACTTTTCGGGTACCCTGATGGAACAACAGTAAGTCCTCAGATTTACAACACTAAAATCGAGGCCTCAAATTCTCTAAGACGGACACAGCAGATAAACCAAATAGGCTTTTCTCTAAAAAATTCGATAAACAAAGCACATTTTATCTATCTATATCACGATGATTTTGTGTGTGTTTCGTTTTGTTTTCACGAAAGCGGCTCTAATTATTTTATTTAGCGCTTGAAACGGCCTAAAATTGTACTTTAATAGTTCCAAAATAGAACTTTGAAAATCTACCACCCGTACTCGTTCATCTATCTGTAGTATGAAGCTCACAGAAAATCATAGTTTGTTGTTCTCGAACTACCAAGCTAAAAATGTGTCCACCAGAAAACAATACTGACATTAATGAAACATTATCTGCCTCTAAGAATAAAACATAATAAGACTGTATGTGGAAAATAAACATTATATATGTTATTGACTATCTCTGGTTCAATTGGCTTCACTCATTAATCATCTCAGCAATCATCTCTGGCTTCACATGACTTCAATAGTAAATATTTCAGCTACCACCTTTGCGTCACCTGGCTTCAATCGTAACTATTTTAATAATTATTAAAATAATTATAATTATATTAATCGCACCGTTATTTTACAATAACAAGTACGTCTTTAGCGTTTTTAGATACTGTTTTTTATAAATCATTGATACGTTTTAACAACTTATTTAAGCTATAAAGAAAAACCTTCTGTAAGCTCTTCAAATAATATTCATCACGATAAGTGTTAGTTCACGAGTTTACACGGTAGCTGTGATAAGTATTATCCTAAATTAACTAATTGGCCTGGCATGGCCAGGTGGTTAGGGCGTTCGACTCGTACTCTGAGAGTCGCGGGTTCGAATCCCCATCACATTAAACATGCTCGCCCTTTCAGCTGTCGGAGCGTTATAACGTTGCCGTCAATCCCACTATTCATTGGTAAAATAGTAGTTCAAGAGTTGGCAGTGGGTAGTAGTGACTAGCTGCCTTCCCTCTAGTCTTGTTCCTCGCTGGTACAGCGGTACGTCTACGGATTTACAACGCTAAAATCAGGGGTTAGATTCCTCTCTGTGGACTCATCAGAGAGCCTGATGTGGCTTTGCTATAAGGAAAACACACACACACACACACCTTCCAGTCTAACACTGCTAAATTAGGGATGGCTAGCGCAGATAGCCCTCGAGTAGCTTTGCGCGAAATCCAAAACAAACAAACAAACAATAACTCTAAAAATTGGGTTTCCATACTCTTGGTAGGCAGAGCACAGATAACCCATTGTGTAGTTTCTGTGCTTAACAACGAACAATGTTGTTGTTTTTAAGAAATGTAAAATATCTTTCAACAATATAATTCACTGCAGGAAATAAAGTACCTCAGTGATCACGTCAAGAGAGAGAAATATAAAAAAGAACGCCCTTAATTAAAATTGTACTTCAACGGATATCAGTACTTATGCAACTGACATCGTGAAAAAAAGAAAATATTCCTTATAGCGACAATTAAGAGCCTAAAATGGACTCTGGTTAGCTGTTCAACTGAGCGTAGAAAGATGTACTTGTTAACTACCACCCCTAGGTGTATAAATAATCCAACGTTCTTATCACTTGTAACACTGTCAAAAGGTGAGGTTCCCCCTGGTAACACTAATCACAGCTTTGTTTCTTTTGCTGACTGAAGATTTCTATCCACAACGCACTAATAACGACTTTTCTACGCTATCTACTCGTCACGGTTGAAATACGGTTATGGTTTATTTGTTCCCTGTTTGTGCGTGAGTGTTCACTATTTTGAGCTGACCGTATTTTTAAGAGTGATATTTTTGTGGGGACTTAATTAAGAGATTGAGGTCTATATATATTTATAATGACTCATTATAAGTGAGTATAAAATATCATCTGTCATTTAAAAGAAAATTCGTTACGCAGAGGTCGCACCTGCGCTACATCTCTTTGCATGTTTTGATTTGATGTTCGTTAATCACGTGACTCACACTTCGGCCGAAAATATGTAATGATTATTGAAAGTTTTATTGGTATCTGTTTGGTTTCATACATTGGAAACGTTTCACGAGGAACTTCTAAAAATTAATACTTGGTTGTTTAGTAGGATACGGATTAGGGCAGCAACTTTGCGTTAATAAGCGTTAATTAACATTGGATTCGACGACACGGTTAGATATAAGGGAACAGTTCAATTAGAATTATTTCTTAACGTGTCATATCAATGCTCGAATTTCAGAGGAAAGCTTATTTTAAATATCAGTTTTGTCTCCATGGTAACTACACCATACGCGCGGAAGAAACATTTCAAGAGTGAGACGTCACTGTCGTCATGGAGACACACCTGTACTTGTTCCGATTCTCTCCGAGCTGAGTATTAATACAGTCAACCGTCGATACTATTTAAATTCATTTTACTATTTATGAGTGTTTTACGCTTAATTGTCGTTAGCTTTCAATTTTAACCTAGTTGGCACTTGATTGATGTTGTAATAAGATTCGTGTACCGGTACAGTGTACACTTCTTTAACATTTGTAAAGAGAACTTATTAATCGAACAAAATACATGGTTGGTCTGTTACGGGAAACAATATTTTGAATATAGCTGTTGGCTAAGTTGAAATTTGGGGTAAAGAAAAACGTCACCCAAGTTTAGCATTCCATACTCGTCCAAACTTTGGTTCGAGTTTCACTTCTCTCCCATAAAGGCAAGACTGATATAAAACCAGAATAAAATTCATTTTGTTACATATAAAGTTTTGTGAGACAATTGTGAAATAAACAAGGTTAGGATAGCTTCTACCACCTAAATGTTTTGTTTGTTTCTTCTTAAACGCAAAGCTGCCCAATAGGCTATTTGCAGTTTACCAACCGCAGGAATTGAACCCGAATTTTAGCCTTTTAAGCCATCAACTTATCAGCTATGAAAATATTTTCAATGTGTATTTACAAAACATTACACGAGCCATCAATTTCACTCTAAGTAGTACACACGTTATGTTTTTACGTCGACACCAACACAATGGACTTTCACACTCGATTTTTTATACACGTTTGTTTACACACTTACTAGTACGTAAGCCATCTTTTTTTTTTATTCTCAGCTGTACATGTGTTGTTCCTTGCATTCGTATTAGCATATAAACGCAATAATGTTCTCTACATATTTTATTATAATCACTAGATTATGAGTTGTCTTTCTCACTTTACTTGTACCATTTTCTTAGACTTTCTTTAGCACGTGAACCACTTTTATTACACCCACACTAGAAATGAATCTCAGGGTAACGTGTAGGTGTTAACGTTCTTTACGTGCAGCGCGAGCGACATGAGACAGATTGAAAGCTTTATCTGAATTAGCCCCACCTTTATAGAAAAACATACACGCGCGCACGCGGATATTTACATAAAAATCCAACATGCTTATGCACGAGACACCTTTTCTCTTTTTGCCACGCCCTGATATTAAAAGTAAAGACTGTTTTCATTGCAAACAAACAGAAAGTACACTATAAAGAACAATACTTTTGACAGTTGTTTTTGGTGTATCAAAAGCCAGAGCAGTTAAACAAAGGGAACTTAAAACATCATAAGATAAATTAACCAAGATGTCAAGACTTGACAAACGTCGTATGCATTCTAATTACTGCATTTAGGGCGTAATGAAATAAATCAAGTTTAGGGAATGTTGTCGAAAGAAATAAAAACAAAGCGACAAGGTATTAACATTAAACGTTAAAGTAATTATTTTCTAAACATATCACTTTTCGGAAATATTTTGCTAAGTTTCAACATCATCACGTCGCATATCACATCCTCGTTTAGAACATTTACAGAATTAATCACCAAAATTATTGATCTAAAATGGTTTTCCAAATACAACTTTTTTCTTCCCTTAGATTTTTCATGGTAATCTAAGTAAAGTAACACAATCAGCAAAAACAAAGAATCGGGTGAGAATGCATGTTTGAAATTAAAATAAATTGTTTGTTTTTTGGAATTTCGCACAAAGCTACTCGAGGGCTATCTGTGCTAGCCGTCCCTAATTTAGCAATGTAAGACAGTCATCACTGCCAAATCTTGGGATACTCTTTTACCAACGTATAGTGGAATTGACCGTCACATTATAATGCCCACATGGCTGAAAGGGCGAGCATGTTTGATGCGACGGGGATTTGAACCTGCGGCCCTCGGATTACGAGTCGAACGCCTTAACCCACCTGACCATGCCGGGTCCAAAAATAATTAGACTTACAAAGGTTATTTTGAATTGAGCACAAAGCTACACAATGGGCTATATGTGCTCTGCCCACCGCGAGTATCGAAACGCTGTTTTTAGCATTGTAGATCCGCAGACATACCGCTGAGCCACTGGAGGCCTTACAAAGGTATTAAACCCTAAGTGTTGAGTTTTGACCTCCTGACTCTTAATTCGTTTTATTAATTAATTAAAAAACTGACTGATGTATGAAAGATATTTTTGAAGAAATATGATTTTTTTTGAGACTTTTGTTTCTCCAGGCTACTGAGAAAATCTACAAATTATTTTTGTAATTAAATTAAACTATGCAGATTTAGAACAAAAATAAGCCTGTAATTATCGTGTTGGTAAAAATTAATGAAAACTCGGTAACACGTGAGTGAATAACTTTACTTACTTACTAATAACACGGTAACACGTGAGCGAATATAACTCGGTAACAAATAAGTGAATAACTTTACTTACTTACTAATAACTCGGTAACACGTGAGTGAATAACTTTACTTACTTACTAATAACTCGGTAACACGTGAGTGAATATAACTCGGTAACACATAAGTGAATAACTTTACTTACTTACTAATAACTCGGTAACACGTGAGTGAATAACTTTACTTACTTACTAATAACTCGGTAACACGTGAGTGAATAACTTTACTTACTTACTAATAACTCGGTAACACGTGAGTGAATAACTTTACTTACTTACTAATAACTCAGTAACACGTGAGTGAATAACTTTACTTACTTACTAATAACTCGGTAACACGTGAGTGAATAACTTTACTTACTTACTAATAACTCGGTAACACGTGAGTGAATAACTTTACTTACTTACTAATAACTCAGTAACACGTGAGTGAATAACTTTACTTACTTACTAATAACTCGGTAACACGTGAGTGAATAACTTTACTTACTTACTAATAACTCGGTAACACGTGAGTGAATAACTTTACTTACTTACTAATAACTCGGTAACACGTGAGTGAATAACTTTACTTACTTACTAATAACTCGGTAACACGTGAGTGAATAACTTTACTTACTTACTAATAACTCAGATCAAATCTCCATTAATTAACAACTGCTGTTTATTTACAATAATCAAATTTCTGCCATAATTTAAAAATCTAGTTGTGAAGTTTGTCGGGTTCGTACTTGTATAGACACCAAGTAGAGTTTTTTTTGTTTTTTTTTGGAATTTCGCACAAAGCTACACGAGGGCTATCTGTGCTAGCCGTCCCTAATTTAGCAGTGTAAGACTAGAGGGAAGGCAGCTAGTCATCACCACCCACCGCCAACTCTTGGGCTACTCTTTTACCAACGAATAGTGGAATTGACCGTCACATTATACGCCCCCACGGCTGGGAGGGCGAGCATGTTTAGCGCGACGCGGGCGCGAACCCGAGACCCTCGGATTATGAGTCGCACGCCTTACGCGCTTGGCCATGCCAGGCCACCAAGTAGAGAGCTGAACGTTTGTTTACCGGTAAATTGTCTCCATCTGCATATATTTTTCAACCATAAACAGAAAAACGTGACATGAATTTATGTTAAAAAAATATTTTTAAACGTAAAATCAGAGAGGCTCTGTTATCTAGAGTTTATATCTCTCAGTTAATGAATGTTCACGATTGTTTTTTTACGTTTTTCAAAATGGCTCGTGAGCTTTTCCTTTTTCAGAATCTGTTCATGGATGAACTTCGTGTATTACTCTTGTTTCGCTTGATAATATTTTAACTTGTTAAAACGTTGTGTGATAAATTTCCGGCTATTACTAAACGTTTTTCAGCATGTATTTTATTGGTGAATTTATTAAAATTACTTAGAGATACACCTCAGTTCATAGAGTCGATTTCTTAATAGAAAGATACACAATGGGATGTATGCAATTTATCCATCAAAAGGAACTGATTTCCGTATTTATTTGCGTTGTAAATCCGTAGAAGTATCGTTGCTCCGCCGACAAGAAATCCAATTACAAAACATACAGTTATATACAGGAATATATTTATTGGATAGCCCCCTACTAGTACAGCGGTATGTCTCCGGATTTACAACGCTAAAATCAGGGATTCGATTCCCCTCGGTGGGCTGAGCAGATAGCCCTATGTGGCTTTGCTATAAGAAAAACACACAAACACACACATTTATTGGATATACATTGGTTTTAGGGCAAAGTCTCCTTTTCAACTCGTAATATATATGGGCTGGCATATAGCTCCAACATGCACATATTAACGGAAAAATATGACATATGACAAGAATACATATGCATTTATAACATTTCGCATAAACACTTCAGAAGTGTCAGAGGTAAAGATATTTCTAGTGCAACTGAAGCTTCGATGCATTATAGTTGCACCTCAGTATTGAAACAAAATGTCGCTCATTATTTCGCTTGAAATTCAGCGCAATTTGTTATACATAAAGTACGTATAAAACACGATAGTTTCGTTGTATATCACATAATTTAAACACGGATCAACTTGCCTCAAATTGGTACAATACACGGACAATTCTTCTGTTGTCATTTATTCGACCACAAGAATAACTTCTTACTAAACTTAAGTTACGTTATACAATGTTTTATATTGTAATGGTTCAGTCCATTCTAAGATATTCTAACTTCAGCTCTTTCCCGAATTTCACAGCAAATTTTTATCCAACGGCTACAATTGACACATTAAAGAGTGTTTTCGTAATAAATCTAACACCTTAGGCATTATAAAGGGCTTAGGGCACTTTGTGACATCCGAGATATTCACCCGAACAATATGCTTTAATAAAATGGTAGAAGCAGGTAACGTTGTTTTAAATATCTTTAGACGTTTGATTTACCATTAAAAAGAAAATTTCAAACGCAACAAATCAGCTCGTTCTCTGCGCGTATGTTCCATCCCATAATCGTATAAGGAACAGTCAGCATCTGAACATTTACGTCTAAACCTCTATACATGAATGTTCAAATGTTATCAAAGTTGTTCATCATTTCTTAATCCTATATCAGTTTCCAAAGTCCACCAATCCACGAGGAAATAACTAAAGTGAAATGCAACTTTATGTTATGCATCTAATCTATTGTAAGGTGCTACAGATATATGTAACTTTATTGCACACGACTACACTGTTGTAAGGTGCTACAGATATATGCAGCTTTATTACACACGACTACACTGTTGTAAGGTGCTACAGATATATGTAGCTTTATCACACACGACTACACTGTTGTAAGGTGCTACAGATATATGTAGCTTTATCACACACGACTACACTGTTGTAAGGTGCTACAGATATATGTAGCTTTATCACACACGACTACACTGTTGTAAGGTGCTACAGATATATGTAGCTTTATTACACACGACTACACTGTTGTAAAGTGCTACAGATATATGTAGCTTTATTACACACGACTACACTGTTGTAAGGTGCTACAGATATATGTAGCTTTATTACACACGACTACACTGTTGTAAGGTGCTACAGATATATGCAGCTTTATCACACACGACTACACTGTTGTAAGGTGCTACAGATATATGTAGCTTTATTACACACGACTACACTGTTGTAAGGTGTTACAGATATATGTAGCTTTATCACACACGACTACACTGTTGTAAGGTGCTACAGATATATGTAGCTTTATCACACACGACTACACTGTTGTAAGGGGTCCGGCATGGCGAGGTGGTTAAGGAACTCGACTCGGAATCTGAGGGTCGCGTGTTCGAATCCCCGTCGCATCAAACATGCTTGTCATTTCAGCCATGGAGGTGTCTTAATGTGACGATTAGTTCCACTATTCGTTGGTAAAAGAGTAGTCCAAGAATTGGCGGTGGGTGGTGATGACTAGTTGCCTTCCCTCTAGTCTTACACTACTAAATTAGGAACAGCTAACGCAGATAGCCCTCGTGTAGCTTTGCGCGAAATTCAAAACACACCAAACTGTTGTAAGGTGCTTCACATAAATGCAACTTTGTCTCACGCGGCTGAGCTGTTTCATGTAAGACGGTTCGTATAGAAAGGGAATGAGCTAGTAAGAACAGCCAATAAAATTAAAATACATCGGTATTCGTCAGGAGAACGTGTACGTAACAAAATACATCGGTATTCGTCAGGAGAACGTGTACGTAACAAAATACTTCGGTATTCGTCAGGAGAACGTGTACGTAACAAAATACTTCGGTATTCGTCAGGAGAACGTGTACGTAACAAAATACTTCGGTATGCGTCAGGAGAACGTGTACGTAACAAAACACATCGGTGTTCGTCAGGAGGACGTGTACGTGACACTAGTTATTTGTGTCTGTTCCGGTGGTGTTTCGTTTTTCACACAGAAAAACATGACAAAAACAGTGATAATGTCTTTTGAACAATAAATATGTTGTAAGATTCTATGCTCCTTTATTCAATGTAATATATATATATATATATTTCACTGAAAAACACCGAGTTCATGGGTCTTGGAAATCTGTACACAAAGGAATTCGGAGTTTCTTTTGTCTTTTTTATTTCACCAAGGGCGCCAGACATTATCCGTAAAGGGAGATTGATCACCAGGAGAAACTAAGAAACTGTGATCCACTGGATGCACGGGATGAGCTCGTGGTTCGCGAGGTCTCCCAACTGATTCGTCAGAGCTGACATCGGAAGCTTCGCTCGACATGGGACTCGGTGTTTCTGAGCTGAAGTGCTTGTGGGTGGGGCCAATCACGGTGGAATCGGCTTCGTTGCAAGAAGAAGTAACTGCAGAAGGCACTTCCTGATGAAGCGTTGATGATTCTGAGTCCGAATGGGTAAGTCCAAGAGCACTAACACTGCATAGCTTCTTACCCAAGCAACCGACAGCACCAGAACTTACTTTTTGGGGTAACACCAAGGCCAGTTCTCCGTTCGACAAGCGTTTTGGAACAAGATGAAATTCGGCAACTCCAACGGAACAACACCCACAGCCACTGGAGTTATTGGAACGTCGCTCACCGTAACCGTTAGTCGTATCTGGACTTTTATTAACGTGGCAACAGCATTCTGTTGAGCCGCAACGAGAAGACACGCAGTGCTGAGTAGTGGCGCTGTAGGTACGGATTAGAGAAACGGACTCCTCGTTCTCCGTCTCTGTAATGTTTTGTACTCGTTTTGTCAGGTGTTGCAGAAGGCGCTGCCGAGTGTCCTCCTTCACGCCATCTTGCTTCTTTAGATAGAGCCCTACCTCGCGAACGCACTCCTCAAACCCGAGGAGAAACTTGTTCCTCAGCTGAGAATCGTTAACCAGAGTCGCTACATAAAAATGATAGCATAAGTCATCACTGAATGGTATTAATTATTTACTTAAAAAGAGCAAAATTAGCAAAAACGTGATATTTTTAAGTGTAATATTACTCGCCCTTAATTACGTTAAGGCTTTTTTGTTCATTTAAGCTTAATATTTTATTATGCAACTATGATTTGGAAATGTCGAATTCTAACTACGAGTGTTACTTACCTGTTCGTCTCTGTCGATGGAATTCTTGTAGATGGCGCACTGTCATTTCCAAAATGTCTGCTTTTTCTAACTTGGAATGCCTTGGGTTCTGTGGAAGTGGTATAAAATAACCAGATAAGCAAATGAAGTAATCATTACGAACTATTGCTGAAACACATTCAATGCTTGAAACGATAAATAAAAGGTTTTAAGGATAAGACTAAACTATTATGAATGTTGAACTGGAATCATTAGTAAGACATGCAAGAGGTTATCATCTGATGGCTGTTATTAACTCATCCATAGTCCTCTAACATACGTCCCTCAATATACATGCAAAAACGGCTCTTTTGGGTCGAGAAAATATTTTCTCGACATCACTGATACGTCCCTCAAGTTATTTTTTCCGTTCCAGAAAAGTATTACCCAGCAAAATGATTTCAATATTATTTCTCTCATTCGCCTAAGGCTTGGCGTGGCCAGATGGTTAAGCTACTCATGGTTAAGTATCACCCAGGAAAATGATTTTAATATTATTTTTCTCATTCGTCTGAGGCTTGACATGACCAGATGGTTAAGCTACTCCTGGCTAGGTATCACCCAGCAAAATAATTTTGATATTATTTTTCTCATTCGTCTGAGGCTTGGCATGGCCAGATGGTTAAGCTACTGATGGTTAAGTATCACCCAGCAAAATGATTTTAATATTATTTTTCTCATTCGTATGAGGCTTGACATGACCAGATGGTTAAGCTACTCCTGGCTAAGTATCACCCAGGAAAATAATTTTAATATTATTTTTCTCATTCGTATGAGGCTTGGCGTGGCCAGATGGTTAAGCTACTCATGGTTAAGTATCACCCAGGAAAATGATTTTAATATTATTTTTCTCATTCGTATGAGGCTTGGCGTGGCCAGATGGTTAAGCTACTCCTGGTTAAGTATCATCCAGCAAAATGATTTTAATATTATTTTTCTCATTCGTATGAGGCTTGGCGTGGCCAGATGGTTAAGCTACTCCTGGTTAAGTATCATCCAGCAAAATGATTTTAATATTATTTTTCTCATTCGTCTGAGGCTTGGCATGGCCAGATGGTTAAGCTACTCCTGGTTAAGTATCACCCAGCAAAATGATTTTAATATTATTTTTCTCATTCGTCTGAGGCTTGGCATGGCCAGATGGTTAAGCTACTCATGGTTAAGTATCACCCAGCAAAATGATTTTAATATTATTTTTCTCATTCGTCTGAGGCTTGGCATGGCCAGATGGTTAAGCTACTCCTGGTTAAGTATCACCCAGCAAAATGATTTTAATATTATTTTTCTCATTCGTCTGAGGCTTGGCATGGCCAGATGGTTAAGCTACTCCTGGTTAAGTATCACCCAGCAAAATGATTTTAATATTATTTTTCTCATTCGTCTGAGGCTTGGCATGGCCAGATGGTTAAGCTACTCATGGTTAAGTATCACCCAGCAAAATGATTTTAATATTATTTTTCTCATTCGTCTGAGGCTTGGCATGGCCAGATGGTTAAGCTACTCCTGGTTAAGTATCACCCAGCAAAATGATTTTAATATTATTTTTCTCATTCGTCTGAGGCTTGACATGACCAGATGGTTAAGCTACTCATGGTTAAGTATCACCCAGCAAAATAATTTTGATATTATTTTTCTCATTCGTCTGAGGCTTGGCGTGGCCAGATGGTTAAGCTACTCCTGGTTAAGTATCACCCAGCAAAATAATTTTGATATTATTTTTCTCATTCGTCTGAGGCTTGGCATGGCCAGATGGTTAAGCTACTCATGGTTAAGTATCACCCAGCAAAATAATTTTGATATTATTTTTCTCATTCGTCTGAGGCTTGGCGTGGCCAGATGGTTAAGCTACTCATGGTTAAGTATCACCCAGCAAAATGATTTTAATATTATTTTTCTCATTCGTATGAGGCTTGGCATGGCCAGATGGTTAAGCTACTCCTGGTTAAGTATCATCCAGCAAAATGATTTTGATATCAGAATTCACATTTCAGTGCTACGTAGCTGATCGCTAATATTTTTTTTCGGTTTATTCTAATACAACCAAACCTGTTGATTATAATCGAGTTTTACTCCACCTCAGTCCGCTATACTGATTAAACAACTCAAGCCAACTGATTACAGAACTAAAACATTGGATCCAGTCCTAGCAACCTATGGCCCGGCACGGCCAGGTGGGTTAAAGCGTTCGACGCCTAATCTGAGGGTCGCAGGTTTGAGTCACCGTCGCACCAAACATGCTCGCCATTTCAGTCGTGTGAGCGTTATAATATGACGGTCAATCCCACTATTCATTAGTAAAAAAGTAGCCCAAGAGCCTGCAGTGGGTAGTGATGACTAACTTCCTTCCCTTTAGTTTTACAATGCTAAATTGGGAAAGGCTAACGTAGATAGCCCTCGCGTAGCTTTGCGCGAAATTCAAAACAAACAAACCTAACAACCTACTGACTACACAACTAAAACATTGGATCCAATCCCAGCAACTTACTAATTATAAAAGTTTAAAGTGTAATCCAACATTAGCAACCTACTTATTACACAAATCTACGTTTTACTCAACTAGTAACAACAACAATAAAACAACTCTAAATTCTAGTTATCCAACATTAGCAACCTACTTATTACACAAATCTACCTTTTACTCAACTAGTAACAACTTAACAATAAAACAACTCTAAATTCTAGTTATCCAACATTAGCAACCTACTTATTACACAAATCTACCTTTTACTCAATTGGTAACAACAACAATAAAACAACTCTAAATTCTGGTTATCCAACATTAGCAACCTACATATTACACAAATCTACCTTTTACTCAACTAGTAACAACAACAATAAAACAACTCTAAATTCTGGTTATCCAACATTAGCAACCTACTTATTATACAAATCTACGTTTTACTCAACTAGTAACAACTTAACAATAAAACAACTCTAAATTCTAGTTATCCAACATTAGCAACCTACTTATTATACAAATCTACGTTTTACTCAACTAGTAACAACTTAACAATAAAACAACTCTAAATTCTAGTTATCCAACATTAGCAACCTACTTATTACACAAATCTACGTTTTGCTCAACTAGTAACAACTTAACAATAAAACAACTCTAAATTCTGGTTATCCAACATTAGCAACCTACTTATTATACAAATCTACGTTTTACTCAACTAGTAACAACAACAATAAAACAACTCTAAATTCTGGTTATCCAACATTAGCAACCTACTTATTATACAAATCTACGTTTTACTCAACTAGTAACAACTTAACAATAAAACAACTCTAAATTCTAGTTATCCAACATTAGCAACCTACTTATTACACAAATCTACGTTTTACTCAACTAGTAACAACAACAATAAAACAACTCTAAATTCTGGTTATCCAGCATTAGCAACCTACTTATTACACAAATCTACCTTTTACTCAACTAGTAACAACTTAACAATAAAACAACTCTAAATTCTGGTTATCCAACATTAGCAACCTGCTTATTACACAAATCTGCGTTTTACTCAACTGGTAACAACTTAACAATAAAACAACTCTAAATTCTGGTTATCCAACATTAACAACCTACTTATTACACAAATCTACCTTTTACTCAACTAGTGACAACTTAACAATAAAACAACTCTAAATTCTGGTTATCCAACATTAACAACCTACTTATTACACAAATCTACCTTTTACTCAACTAGTAACAACAACAATAAAACAACTCTAAATTCTGGTTATCCAACATTAGCAACCTACTTATTACACAAATCTACCTTTTACTCAACTAGTAACAACTTAACAATAAAACAACTCTAAATTCTGGTTATCCAACATTAGCAACCTGCTTATTACACAAATCTACCTTTTGCTCAACTAGTAACAACAACAATAAAACAACTCTAAATTTTGGTTATCCAACATTAGCAACCAACTTATTACACAAATCTACGTTTTACTCAACTAGCAACAACTTAACAATAAAACAACTCTAAATTCTGGTTATCCAACATTAGCAACCTACTTATTACACAAATCTACCTTTTACTCAACTAGTGACAACAACAATAAAACAACTCTAAATTCTGGTTATCCAGCATTGGCAACCAACTTATTACACAAATCTACGTTTTACTCAACTAGTAACAACTTAACAATAAAACAACTCTAAATTCTGGTTATCCAACATTAACAACCTACTTGTTACACAAATCTACCTTTTACTCAACTGGTGACAACTTAACAGTAAAACAACTCTAAATTCTGGTTATCCAGCATTAACAACCTACTTATTACACAAATCTGCCTTTTACTCAACTAGTAACAACAACAATAAAACAACTCTAAATTCTGGTTATCCAGCATTAGCAACCTACTTATTACACAAATCTACCTTTTACTCAACTGGTAACAACTTAACAATAAAACAACTCTAAATTCTGGTTATCCAACATTAGCAACCTACTTATTACACAAATCTACCTTTTACTCAACTAGTAACAACAACAATAAAACAACTCTAAATTCTGGTTATCCAACATTAGCAACCAACTTATTACACAAATCTACGTTTTACTCAACTAGCAACAACTTAACAATAAAACAACTCTAAATTCTAGTTATCCAACATTAGCAACCTACTTATTACACAAATCTACCTTTTACTCAACTAGTGACAACTTAACAATAAAACAACTCTAAATTCTAGTTATCCAACATTAGCAACCAACTTATTACACAAATCTACGTTTTACTCAACTAGCAACAACTTAACAATAAAACAACTTTAAATTCTAGTTATCCAACATTAGCAACCTACTTATTACACAAATCTACGTTTTACTCAACTAGTAACAACTTAACAATAAAACAACTCTAAATTCTAGTTCGTTGCTATCAACTTACTGGTTATAAAACTTCTAGTTTTATTCAAGTACTATCAAAACTATTGATTATATAACAGCAATTTATATTCACTATTATCAAACCTATTGATTAAACAAATACATGCTCTATTTCGGTACTATCAAACGAAATGATGGATTTGTAGGTGAATTCTGAATTGTACCAGGTGACAGAAATCAAACTATATGAACTATTACACCGATATAACAAGTTGTCTAATTAGTATTTCGAAACGATAATGCGTAAAACTTTTAATTTCATAGAGAGAACATTCATGAACAAAATATAACTTACAGTTTCGTTGCTTAGAAACTAGAACTTTTGATAACTTGTTTTTTTATTTTTTAATCAGCTAAAGAAAATTTATATTTTTGGCAAAGCTGGTAAGACTTTCTACCATGGTCCCTAATCATGAAATACTGATTAAACGAAAGGCAGCCACTCAACACCATACTACCCTCTTCTACCCATTTCTTGCTAATGGATTGACTGTCACTCTTTTAACGCATCCACAGCTTAAAGTGCAGATAATATTTTGCGGTATCTCATGGATTCAAAGTCGACTCGCAAACGTAGAGATCCAATGCCCTATCGTATGACCAATAATTACATACATTTACAAATCAAGTTATTAAGCTTACGTCAGATCTGATAGCGTCCAATAGCAAGTTCTTCATCTCCGATAAACTTTGGTTTATTCTTGCTCGGCGTCGCTTTTCCATCAACGGTTTCGAAACCTGTAATCCATGAAACACAGTCTTTCGTCAACGAGAATCATTAGCTCGTTGTATACACACATTTAAAACTATGTTTTAACTGTTTTTAGTTCGATTTCATTTAGTTCGTAAGTGAATCAAATTTGTTGATAAAAACATTTGGCATAAAAACATTAATAGTAAAAACCACATTAAAGACTCCTTTAATATTCGTTTGTTAAGAGAGACAAATTACTTCTAAAATCAACTGACTCAGAGGGCGAGTATACAGCTTTATAACGTTAAAATATTGGATTTAAATCCACGCGGTGGGCAGAGCGCGGATAGACCATTGTCTAACTTATCGCTAATAAAACAACTCTTTGTAATATTAGAAATCTCTTCTGATTTTTGATAACTACAAAAATGTTATTAATATTAAACTAGTCTTAGCAACAGACTAGGCTCTGTATAGCAATGACCTTTTAAACTTTCCAGAGAACTGAGAAATGAAACAGTTGAAAACAGCAGTGGTTTTAACTAGCATCACTCCAAACAGAGCAACCGGGTTAAGCATTTCATATACCAGTAGTGGCCACTGAGCATGCTCAGTGAGAGTTAACTTCTTTACATTCGTAGTGTATGACGTAAGTACCAGACTGGAAAGATGAGATGAAACTGAATATGTTACACATAATTCAATGGCTAGCAACTTTAATTGGCGCTCAATAGGGGGCACTGATTCTCCACTTGTTCACAGCCACAGATAAGTTTGAATGTTCCCCTCCGCTTGTTTACAGCCACAGATAAGTTTGAACGTTCCCCTCCACTTGTTCATAGCCACAGATAAGTTTGAATGTTCCCCTCCACTTGATTGTTTAGTACGTAAATACTGCTAAAACTGCCCAGTACTGAGTTCATTTTCTCTTGAATGAGACAAAGCACCGTATCACATCAAACCAGAACGTACGTAGGATTTAGATTTGTTTCATTGAAAGCTACCGATAAATATTTTAGAAAAAAAAAACCTACATAACAAGCTTAATCTGTCTATTTCGTATCATGCGCATTATTTCATAATTTAGAAATTTCCAATAATTAACAGGGCAAAGTTTGTCTTTTTTCTGAATTAAGAATATAATATTAATTTTGTCTTTTAATATGATATTTAACAATGATATGTTATTCTAATTCAATGTTAGCTCCTTTCCTCCAACTGCTGATTCACGAGTAAGCAGGAGGGCTCATAACGCTAGTGTTCGATGTTTGATCACTGTCGTGGACAGAGCGCTCTGTTTTTAAAAATAGGAACTGCGTAGCGTTTCGTACATTTCCTCGGCACGTTACTTTCGTTATGGAAGCAGTTAGACAAGAAGTATTTACGAAGAATAAGTTATTGCTTAAGCATGGGTCACGCCCATTTTCTCTTGTCAGACGAGGGCACGAGTGAATTTGTGTGCCTCCACATAAACGCAAATGGCATCTGAATATTTGCCAAATCGATCTTTTCTTTGAATGGCTTTAACTCCTGACACAAGGTCATTCTTTTGTTCACGATAATAAATAGTTCGTTTTCTTTCATGTTATGAACACCAAGCCACGTCTCAATTCGCATACCTATGTGTTGCTGGTTGTATTTTTTAATCACTTGTTTCCCTGGTCTTTTCGTTCCGTTTCTCCCATTGTCATATGCTCTGCCTAATGAACAGTAGTTAAGACTTGTTTTGTAAGAGAATGATAGAGCAATTGTTTCCAAACAAAACAATGGGTAAATGATTTCAACAAAGCAGGGCGATTTTAACAACAACTGACATCTGGCGGTGTTGAATTACATGAACAATATAACAAAAATAAGAAATTACACACTGACAGATACATTTGTCCAGTTAAAAAAAACAAGAACAAAATATATGAACAAATATGTAGACCAGTCACGAAACAAAACCTCAGCCCTCCCCTCTTCCCTCGATGACTCAGCGAGAAGTCTGCGTACTTATAAAGCTAAAAATTCGGTTTTCGATACCAGTGCGAGTACAGCATAGAAAAGCCAATTACGTAACTTTCTGCCTAATAATAAATAAATAACAGACGCCTCAATATAATAAAAATGTAAAAGACGTAACCCACTACACTCTTGTTCATTGTGATCATAACGTTCAAAACCTGGTTTAAATACCGGTGGTGGGAAAAGCACAGATAAACTATCGTGTTGCTTTGTGTCTAATAAGAAAAGCAAAGTTAGAAACATAAATGAGTTTAGAAACATAAATATGTTTTAAGTAACACTAGAAGGCATTTATATCCTGTGTTTCTTATGTCGTGGTTTTTCATACACAGATTGGTTTGAATTTCGAACAAAACTACACGAGGGCTATCTGCGCTGGCCGCCCCTAATTTTGCCGAGTAAGACTAGAGGGAAGGCAGCTATTCATCACCACTTACTGTCAATTCTTGGAGTACTCTTTTACCAACGAATAGGGGGAGTGACCGTCACATTATAATGATCCCACGGCAGAAAGAGTGAGCATGTTTGGTGTGACGGGAATTCGAACCCGCGACCCTTGGATTACGAATCGAACGCCTTAACCACCTGGCCATGTCGGGCCACACGGGTTACTTAAATAATTATTTATACTTAAAATTAGTTTCATCTAATTCTGGAAAACAAACTCTTATTAGTTATGAATAAGCCTACCTGGTTAAGTATAAATAGCATGCATACTATGTTATACCAGGTTAAGTATAAATAGCATGCATACTATGTTATACCAGGTTAAGTATAAATAGCATGCATACTATGTTATACCAGGTTAAGTATAAATAGCATGCATACTATGTTATACCAGGTTAAGTATAAATAGCATGCATACTATGTTATACCAGGTTAAGTATAAATAACATGCATACTACGTTATACCAGGTTAAGTATAAATAGCATGCATACTACGTTATACCAGGTTAAGTATAAATAGCATGCATACTATGTTATACCAGGTTAAGTATAAATAGCATGCATACTATGTTATTAGAATACAGTTTTTAAGTTCACATATCAACATATACTTTTGCCTTATTTCTTCAAAAAAGTGCGTGCGTGCGTGTGTGTTCTTATAGCAAAGCTACATCGGGATATCTGCTGTGTCGACCGAGGGGAATCGAACCCCTGACTTTAGCTTTGTAAATCCAAAGACTTACTGCTGTTCCAGCGGGAGACCGTTAAAAAAAAAGTAAACGTAGACCAAACTAATATTAGTTATTAAAAATCCCACCAGGTTGAGTAACCGACATAGTAGGACACACTTTTTAGTATTCGTATTAAAACATATTACAGTTTTATTTTGTTAAAAAAAAAGACACAAACTAAACTATTATTAGTTACTAATAAATCCTCCAGGTTGAGTATACACACAGTTTCTTATTGGAATATAATACTAAATGTACATATTAATGTATACCTTGTTCCTCCCTTTAAGCTACTTTGCCCCTGTAAGCTCCCACTGCTTGATTTCAGAAACAAAACAAAAAATATATAAATAAAACAAACGTCGTTTTATTATCTTTCAGTGTCAGGACAACGATTCATTGTTATACTTAAAATAAGGTTTTTTAAACCTTTATATAACTCTATCCTGCATCGAAAAACTTTATCCGACCTGGAATTTATAATCTGCCCACGAGATAAGTTTGTTTGTTTTTGGAATTTCGCACAAAGCTACACGAGGGCTATCTGCGCTAGCCGTCCCTAATTTAGCAGTGTAAGACTAGAGGGAAGGCAGCTAGTTATCACCACCCACCGCCAACTCTCAGGCTACTATTTTTCCAACGAATAGTGGGATTCACCGTCACATTAAATCGCTTCCACGGCTGAAATGGCGAGCGTGTTTGGTACGACGGGAATTCGAACCTCCGACCCTCAGATTACGAGGGCCTACCACGAGATAAGAATGACAGTATTGTAAAATTAAAGGCTATGTTTAATGACTAGTAGTAACGACTATAGCGAAACACAGGTAAGAATATTTCTTTATTAGCCACCCTTCCCCTTCGTTTAGAATTATTTAACACCAGGGGGTTTAAAGAGGACTATAAATTACTTGAAAGAACTGTAATGGCTTTTTTTTATATTTATTTCTACGTAAACGTTGACAGAATGAACGTTTATTTTACACCATCGTTGTTTAGAATTTCTTTATCTCTACCCATAAATTAAATAATATAAAGACAGTATGATGTGTACTAAGCTATTTTGATTTTTTCCTCTTAAAGTTAGAACTGGTTTTAAAGTCTTTTCCCGCTATTGTTTTGTCAGTTCGTGGAAACTGATAATGAAATAAAACGAAAAACTAACACGACTAAAATTTCTTTAAGGTAATAAATTTATAATTTCAGTAAATAGCTGCAAAAGTTTATTCAGTAAATAAACAAAACAATCGTAAGCTAAACAAGAGCGGAACATAATTTAAAACACAACAACCAAAACCCATGAACTCTATCCACGTCCGAGTTCATCTATTCACTTATTATCGAATTGGCCTCCCTATTCTGGCTGCTATTTTATAAAAAATGAATTGCGTATACGGATCTGCAGGTGGTTAAAATCATTTTATAAACTTAAAAAAATTCATCTCAAATGAAGGCGTACTAATGAGTTCCATTAGATCACGTCGAAGAAGTCGCGTTGCTGTGTAATGCGTTAATAACGCGGTTTTCGCGTTTCGGATAATTAAGACATTCTTGGGGTAAAATATCTCACACTCATCTTTATTCTAGACCAATATTTCTTCTAGCATACAATACAGTGACAGTTTTAAAGACCTCATCTAAATAAACTGACCCGCTAAGCCGAAAAGATGCGAAAGACCCTTTATTTATTTCATTTGAAAGGAATAAAACAATGGAACAACTGATTCTACCACATAAATAAGCCTGCAAGATTAACACAAAATAACACAAAACAGAGGCATTGCCGTCACAGTATACGTGCATATAGGTAATAAGAGACAAGATAGTTTAAAAATGTCTAGGTCTTTAATGCGAGCGTCAAAATTGTGAAATTTGGTTTCATTTCTCCCCCTACATTTTGTCATATATACCTTATAACCAATACTGATCCGCTCAGCTTTCATAAGAATGCAGTTGATGAAATGTTGTTACGGATCCTGAAAGGCCAGTGACACTGACAAGAAATCAGTAACAGTGTATGAAAAACAACTCCTTTTTATTGTATTCTATAGAGCTAATGAACCCCCACCCTTGTTAAAAATTAATATTGTATACTTACACGTTTGTTCTCCTGCCTTCTTGTATCCACGTTCAGATCTTCGCTTTCCATTTTAGAAAAATAAAGTTTGCAGAACTTAAGAGAACGTGTTAAATCTTACAGTTATTTTCCAATTTTGTAGCATTTGAATGATACTGCAGTGACGTAATTGATATAAGCTAGCTTATAGGGCCGATCAGATGGTGGCAAGATATTTCTGACATCAGTTACGAGGCACGAGCCTGGCCCTGCGAGCTAGAGTCGCGTGCTAGAATTTACGCAGAGCTGGAATGCCAAAGATTGGATTTACACTGGTCTAACGTGCATGCGCCTTTTAGTTTGTTCCAAACTGTGAACTATAATCTAGCAAACCAAAGCTAGCACGTATTGCACGTGCCATTGGAATCCAGCCAATCTGCTGCCAGACGAAGAAAATTGTGATTGGTCTCAGTTTAAGCGAGCCAAGACGAACCAACGAGGAAGGTCTGACTGCTGGAGTGTGGCGTGCACAATCATGCCACGTGCACTTGGTCTAAACACACGTTTCTCAGAGAGAGACTCCCGCATCGACTAGGGGGAGAGAGATGCCCCCTAGAGGGAGTTTTCGTAGTTTTGTTTTAATACATGCCGCCTCCCAAATGTCACGTGTCATTTCTGTCTAAATAATTAATGTGAAAGCAACTTATGTGGCCCCATAAAATTTCAAACTGATTAAAAACTACTCAGTAACAAAACTAAGCGCCTATATGTTAGAAGCAAGCTATGCTTGATAGAGAGGCTTAAGTTTATCCTCACAATTTCCTCTGCAGTTACATGGGGGCGAGCTAAGAGGGGAACCAAAGGGTCTGACAAACTGAATAATTGCCAACAAGTTTGAACTGAAGGGTGGTTACACTATTCTGCTACGCTAATGATTATAAACCAGCTAGAATCATAATTACAATTATCGGGAAATAAACGTAGGAGGCCTAATTACTTTTTTTATGTGTGTGTGGGAGGGAATCTGTCTTTTGTAATTACGCGACTGGCTTGGTTGATAATTCTGTGATCAAAACCATTATCTGTTTTAAATGTTCTGTTCGACACATTACGGATGAGGCCCGGCATGGTCAGGTGGGTTAAGGCGTTCAACTCGTAATCTGAGGGTTGCGGGTTCGGATTCCCAACGCGCCAAACATGCTCGCCCTTTCAGCTGTGAGGGCGTTATGATGTTTCAGTCAATCTCACTATTCGTTGGTAAAGAAGTAGCCCAAGAGTTAGCGATGGGTGGTGATGACTAGCTATCTTTCCTCTAGTCTTACACTGCTAAATTACGTACGGCTAGCGCAGATAGCCCTCGTGTAGCTTTGCGCGAAATTCCAAACAAACATCACCGTTGGGATAGAATTGGAAATATTCTTTAGTAAAATAATATATTCCATCACTTAGCAAAACGATTTCTTTGTATGCCTGTAAACTATGAAATCAATCATATTGATAAACATTTTGTTTTGTATTTTTAATGCATGTGTATAGTATAGATTTTCAGTGTTATTAACTTTATTCCATGTTTTCAGTGTGTATTGACTTAAAGAAAATCGAAACCTGTTGTGCACGAAATTGATGATGTTAAGTTTTTTGTTTGTTTTTTTATTTCGCGCAAAGCTACACGAGGGCTATCTGCGCTAGCCGTCCTTAATTTAGCGGTGTAAGACTAGATGGAAGGCATCACCACTCACCTCCAACTCTTGGGCTACTCTTTTATCAACGAATAGTGGAATTGACCTTTACAATATAACGCCCCTACGGCTGAAAAGACGAGCATGTTTGGTGCGACGGGGATTCGAATCTGCGACCCTCAGATTGCGAGTCGATCGCCCTACCCACCTGGCCATGCCGGGTCCTCTACCCGTGTGAGTTCGCATACCTAGTAATATAGTATCCTGATCCCGTAGAATCCCGAAAAATACTTGGTTGACTTTCCTTTACAGTTTTTGTTTTCTATGCCGGGCTGTAAATGATATTAAGTAGTTTCTTATATCTGTCGTGTGTGTTTGTGTGTGTATGTTTTCTTATACCAAAGCTACATCGGGCTATCTGATGAGCCCACCGAAAGGACTCGAACTCCTGATTTTAGGGTTGAAACTCCGTAGACTTACTGCTATACTAGCAGGGAACGTATATTTGTCGTGTCCCAGCCGATTCAATGAGCCATGGTATTAAACTGAAGGCCTCGTCAGCACTGGATATAGCAGATACAGTAAGGTCGACATGTTGATTCATACGTATTAAACTGAAGGCCTCGTCAGCACTGGATATAGCAGATACAGTAAGGTCGACATGTTGATTCATACTTCTCTACTATCGCTCATAAGATATTACAACTTCCATTCATCAAAAATGAACCAAAAAAAACATTTTTTTTTAAGATCATAATTTAGTTGTAGAATTTGTTTGTTTCAGAGTTTTGAAGTACAAAGTATAAGTCAATTTCGCTATAAGGGGGACAGTAAGAGATGTGTCTCGGGGTGTGTGTATACGTGTTACTTATAAAAAAGGATTTGCAAATTAGTCACGGCAGTTAATTTTGGTCAAAACGAAAACCAACAACTAAACTTATACTTGTAAAAAAAAATTACAGTATTATTCCCAAAGTTAGAAAGATACATGAAATCAAAATTACTTTGCACGAAACAGCCATTTTGATATTTTTACGCGTTGAGAGATCTACTGTTGTAGCGCCATCTTCCCTTCACATTTGTAAGTAGCTAATTTTGCAAAAAAATCAAAAAAAAATCTATAGCTCTCTTTGGCTTTACTGAAATACAAATCATTTACGGTGGCATCAACAGTGATACTTAATAAAATATTTTCACATGTTGCTTAAAATTTATTTTTATCGACACGTAAAGAGTAAGAATTGTTGTAAATTAGTTAGATAAAAAAACATTAATTTTAATTTTATTCACTCGTGCTGATAATTAAGAACCCAAAATTACTTTTTATTCATTAACGATAGATATGTTTAAAATTTCTAAAGCCCTAACGTTCATTTGCTTACAGACGATACATTTTCTCTTCTTTTTATAAATGTAAAATATTCACTTTTCATGGATAAAAGTTTTACAAAAAGAAATTAAAAAATTGAAATTGTCAAACATTAGTTCAGATAAAGAAATCCAGTAATATATTTATTGAACATTTCAGTAAATGTTTCATAAAAAGTAATAAACAGTTGATCGAACGAGTAAGTCAAAGTTGCCTTTATCAACATTATCGTTGCTTGGATCTTCTGTCACGAGGAGCGGTGTTTAAAGTCGATAAGCGTTGTTAACTTTCCTTAATACCGAGTTAAATCTAATTATAACCTTTTTGTTAATTAAAATATGAAAATTTACTACTAATAAACTCAGTAAATTTATGTTTTATTTGTATGAAAGCGCTTGTCATTTCACATTTTCAGGGGGGACACTCCCCCGTACCTCTGAACAGCGACGTCATCTATAAGTGACGTAGTACTTGCTTACGTTATTACATAATATTATATCGAATACAGTATTTATTAACCGTGCTGTTTTTATAAGTTGAAAATGAGTAATTACTACAATAGCAAATATGAGTTGTATTGCGTTATCCATTAGCGTCTAAAAAGCACAATAGGAATATATATATGTGTGCGTGTATGTGAAGTACAAAAGTAATTCAGTGAAACCACCTCTAAGTAGTAGATAACACATCACTCTACTCCCACTGTATAATGTGTTTTACGTCAGAAAAATTTCCAACCAATCATAAGTCGGGAACATTAGTGTTTTTTTTTTTTTTTAAAGAACTTTTATCATGTTTCGGTCGTTTTTACTTACCACTAATTTCGGATGTTTTCAGTTTATACCGAACGCGTCTCATTGTATTTAAAACTGTCCCATTCTTATATATTTAGTGAAAATCAAAGATTTCAGAGTGGGTTGATTTTCAGTTAAACTTCAGATTTACCTGCCAAAAACACTCTGAAAGTTGAGGGTTTGAATTCCCATCACACTAAATATGCTCGCCCTTTTAGCCGTGGGGTCGTTATAATGTTCGCTCAATCCCACTATTTTTTGGCAAAAGAGTAGCCCAAGTGTTAGCGGTGGGTGGTGATGACTACTGCCTTCTCTCTAGTCTTACACTGCAAAATTAGAGACGGCTAGCTCAGATAGCTCTCGTGTAGCTTTGCGCGAAATTCAAAATCAAACAAACAAGCCTACCAAAAGCCTACGTGGAGTCAGGTATGTTATTTAGTTTTATTTTACTGATATATTCTGATGCAATTTCGAAATTATAGCGCAAATGAAATTTTCAATCTGAAATAAGAACCATCTCAGAGACTCCTGGGATTCAGGTATAGCACTAGTTAAATTATTTATCAGAGGAAAGGAAGCCAGCCAATCGCTTCTGAGCATTATATTACCCTTTGACCCAACTAACACGTTTGTCACTTCGTTATGCGATGCGCTTAAAACTAAAAGTACGGTATATATTCAGTTTCATTGTCTCGAACCTCGGACCCGCGTATCGATACGCCAGCTACTAAGTCACACCAAACAAGAAATATAATTTATATGAAATCAAGAGGTAATTATAAAAACGACTAATATCGAGACTGGTTGTGCAATAAACACTACAAAGAAACAAGCAGTAATAATCCATATCTGAACAATGAATAATTATCAAAATATAAGTAAACAGTACTTATAAAAAAGTGATTGAACAATAAATATAATCAATATATGACCAACAATAATTCACTACAATCAATTACTAACTTTATTCTACCTGTAGTTGTCGATTTTTTAAATCAAAATCAAGCAATACAAAATTTTAGATTACAAGTAGAAAAAACGGAAACATACATAATAATAAACAGAGAAAAATATATTTGACCAAGTTAATGAACTACTTCCGTAATACAAATACAAATGTCGCCGGTAGCTAACCAGTAGTGGTTACCATGAGCTTTCTGTTACAAAAAAAATACAGAACAACAAATGTATACTATGAATTCACCACCTCAACGAAAAACACCAGAGAATATGCTAACAAATACAGCAGTAAGAGTTACCCAACTAAACAACATATTAGTTAAGAAAGTAATAATAATTACAGAAGTAAGAGTTACCCAACTAAACAACATATTAGCTAAGGAAGTAATAATAAACACAGCAGTAAGAGTTACCCAACTAAACAACATATTAGCTAAGGAAGTAATAATAAATACAACAGAAAGAGTTACCCAACTAAACAACATATTAGCTAAGGAAGTAATAATAAATACAGCAGTAAGAGTTACCCAATTAACAACAAATTAGCTATGGAAGTAATAACAAACACAGCAGTAAGAAATAACCAAATAAACAATATATTAGCTAAAAAAGTAATAATAAATACAGCAGTAACAGTTATCCAACCACACAATATATTAGCAAATAAAGTAGTAACAAATACAGCAGTAATTGTTACCCAGGTAAACAACATATTAGCTAAGGAAGTAATAATAAATACAACAGAAAGAGTTATCCACCTACACAACATATTAGCTAAGGAAGTAATAACAAATACAGCAGTAATAGTTACCCAACTAAACTACATATTGGCTAAGGAAGTAATAAAAAATAAAGCAGGAAGAATTACACACCTAAACAACATATTAGCTAAAAAAGTAATAATAAATACAGCAGTAAGAATTACACAACCAAACAACATATTTCCAAGTAAGTAATAATAAATACATCAGTAAGAGATACCCACCTACACAACATATTAGCTATGGAAGTAATTATAAATATACAGCAGTAAGAGTTACCCAACTGAACAACATATAAGCTAAAAACGTAATAATAAATACAACAGTAACAGTTATCCAACTACACAATATATTAGCAAATAAAGTAGTAACAAATACAGCGGTAATTGTTACCCAGGTAAACAACATATTAGCTAAGGAGATAATAACAAATACAGCAGTAAGAATTACACAACCAAATAACATATTTGTCAAGTAAGTAATAATAAATACATCAGTAAGAGATACCCATCTACACAACATATTAGCTATGGAAGTAATTATAAATATACAGCAGTAAGAGTTACCCAACTAAACAACATATTAGCTAAAAACGTAATAATAAATACAACAGTAACAGTTATCCAACCACACAATATATTAGAAAATAATGTAGTAACAAATACAGCAGTAATTGTTACCCAGGTAAACAACATATTAGCTAAGGAGATAATAACAAATAAAGCAGTAAGAGTTACCTAACTAAACAACATATTGGCTAAGGAAGAATAATAAATAAAGCAGTAAGAATTACACACTTAAACAACATATTAGCTAAAAAAAGTAATAACAAATACAGCAGTAAGAGTTACCCAACTAAAAAACATATTAGCTAAGGATAATAATAAATACAACAGTAAGAGTTATCCAACTACACAATATATTAGCTAAGGAAGTAGTAACAAATACAGCAGTAATAGTTACCCAGATAAACATCATATTAACTAAGGAGATAATAACAAATAAAGAAGTAATAGTTATCCACCTACACAACATATTAGCTAAGGAAGTAATAATAAATACAGCAGTAAGAGTTACACAACTAAACAACATATTGGCTAAGGAAGTAATAATAAATAAAGCAGTAAGAATTACCCAACTAAACAGCGTATTACCTAAGGAAGTAATAATAAATACAGCAGTAAAAGCTACCCAACAAAACAACATATTAGCGAAAAAAGTCATAATAAATACAGCAGTAAGAATTACCCAACTAAACAACATATTTGCTAAGGAAGTAATAACAAAAACAGCAGTAAGAGTTACCCATGTAAACAACATATTAGTTTAGGAAGTAATAACAAATACAGAAGTAAGAGTTACCCAACTAAACAACATATTAGCTAAGAAAAAAAAAACAAATAAAGAAGTTTGAGGTATTCAACTAAACATAATATTAGCTAAGTAAGTAATAACAAATACAGCAGTAAGAATTACTTAACTAAACAACATATCTCCCAAAGAAATAATAATAAATACATCAGTAAGAGTTACCCAACTTCAAAACATATTAGCTATGGAAGTAATTATAAATATACAGCAGTATGAGTTACCCAAATAAACACCATTTTAGCTAAGAACGTAATAATAAATACAACATTAAGAGTTATCCAACTACACAATATATTAGCTAAGGAAGTAGAAACAAATACAGCAGCAATTGTTTTCCAGGTAAACAACATATTAGCAAAGGAAGTAACAATAAATAAAGCAGTAAGAATTACACACCTAAACAACATATTAGCTAAAAAAGTAATAATAAATACAGCAGTAAGTATAACCAAACTAAAGAACGTATTAGCTGAGGAAGTAATAATAAATAAAGGGGTAAGAATTACACACCTAAACAACATATTAGATAAAGAAGTAATAACAAATACAGCAGTAAGAGTTATCGAACTAAACAAAATATTAGTTGGGGATGTAACAACAAATATAGCAGTAAGAATTAACCTACTAAACAACATATTAGCTATGGAAATAATAATAAATACAGCAGTAAGAGTTTCCCACCTAAATAACTTATTAACTAAGGAAGTAATAATAAATACAGCAGTAAGAGTTACCAATTAAACAACATATTTCCCAAGGAAGAAATAATAAATACATCAGTAAGAGTTACCCAGCTAAACAACATGTTAGCTAAGGAAGTAATAATAAATACAACAGAAAGAGTTACCCAACTAAACAACATATTAGCTTAGGAAGTAATAATATATACAGCAGTTAAAGTTTCCCAACTTAAACACGTATTACCTAAAAAAGTAATAATAAATACAGCAGTAAAGCTACCCAACTAAACAACATATTAGCTAAAAAAGTCATAATAATTACAGCAGTAAGAATTACCCAACTAAACAACATATTTGCTAAGGAAGTAATAAGAAAAACAGCAGTAAGAGTTTCCCATATAAACAACATATTAGCTAAGAACGTAATAATAAATACAACAGTAAGAGTTATCCAAGTACACAATATATTAGCTAAGAAAGTAGAAACAAATACAGCAGTAATTGTTACCAAAGTAAACAATATATTAGCTAAGGAAGTAACAATAAATTAAGCAGTAAGAATTACACACCTAAACAACATATTAGCTAAAAACGTAATAATAAATACAGCAGAAAGTATAACCCAACTAAAGAACGTATTAGCTAATGAAGTAATAATAAATAAAGGGGTAAGAATTACACACCTAAAAACATATTATATAAAGAAGTAATAAGAAATACAGCAGTAAAAGTTATAGAACTAAACAACATATTAACAAAGAAAGTAATAATAAATACAGCAGTAAGAATTACCCAACTAAATAACATATTAGCCATGGAAGTAATAAGAAATACAGCAGTAAGAATTTCCCACCTAAATAACTTATTAACTGAGGAAGTAATAATAATTACACCAGTAAGAGTTACCAACTAAACAACATATTTCCCAAGGAAGAAATGATAAATACATCAGTAAGAGTTACCCACCTACACAACATATTAGCTAAGGAAGTAATAACAAATACAGCAGTTAGAGTTACCGAACTAAACAACATATTAGGTAAGGAAGTAATAACAAATACAGCAGTTAGAGTTACCGAACTAAACAACATAATAGCTAACGAAGTAATAAAAAATACATCAGTAAGAATTAACCTACAAAACAAGTTATTGGGTAAGGAAGTAATAACAAATACAGCAGTAAGAATTACCCTACTAAACAAGATATTAGCTAAAGAAGTAATAATAAATAGAGCAGTAAAACTTACCCAATTATACAAAATATTAGGTAAGTAAGTAATAATAAATACAGCAGTAAGATTACACAACTAAACAACATATGAGCTAAGGAAGTAATAAGAAATACAGCAGTAAGAGTTACCTCCGTAAACAACATATTTCCCAAAAAAGAAATGATAAATACATCAGTAAGAGTTACCCAGCTAAACAACATATTAGCTAAGGAAGTAATAATAAATACAACAGAAAGAGTTATCCACCTACACAACATATTAACTAAGGAAGTAATAACAAATACAGCAGTTAGAGTTACCGAACTAAACAACATATTAGCTAACAAAGTAATAATAAATACAGTAGTAAGAGTTACCCAACTACAGAATATATTAGACAAAATATTAATAATAAATACAAGAGTAAGAGTTACCCAACTACATAATATATTAGCTAAGGAAGTAATAACAAATACAACAGTAAGAATTACCCAACTAAACAACATATTAACTTAGGAAGTAATAATATATACAGCAGTTAAAGTTTCCCAACTTAAACACGTATTACCTAAGGAAATAATAATAAATACAGCAGTTAAAGCTACCCAACAAAACAACATATTAGCTAAAAAAGACATAATAAATACAGCAGTAAGAATTACCCAACTAAACAACATATTTGCTAAGGAAGTAATAACAAAAACAGCAGTAAGAGTAACCCAGATAAACAACATATTAGCTTAGGAAGTAGTGACCAATATACAGCAGTATGAGTTACCCAAATAAACAACATATTAGCTAAGAACGTAATAATAAATACAACAGTAAGAGTTATCCAACTACACAATATATTAGCTAAGGAAGTAGAAACAAATACAGCAGTAATTGTTACCCAGGTAAACAACATATTAGATAAGGAAGTAACAATAAATAAAGCAGTAAGAATTACACACCTAAACAACATATTAGCTAAAAACGTAATAATAAATACAGCAGTAAGTATAACCCAACTAAAGAACGTATTAGCTAAGGAAGTAATAATAAATAAAGGGGTAAGAATTACACACCTAAAAACATATTATATAAAGAAGTAATAACAAATACAGCATTAAGAGTTATCGAACTAAAGAACATATAAGCTGGGGAAGTAACAACAAATATAGCAGTAAGAATTACCCTACTAAACAACATATTAACAAAGAAAGTAATAATAAATACAGTAGTAAGAATTACCCAACTAAATAACATATTAGCCATGGAAGTACTAAGAAATACAGCAGTAAGAGTTTCCCACCTAAATAACTTATTAACTAAGGAAGTAATAATAAATACAGCAGTAAGAGTTACCAACTAAACAAAATATTTCCCAAGGAAGAAATGATAAATACATCAGTAAGAGTTACCGAGCTAAACAACATATTAGCTAAAGAAGTAATAATAAATACAACAGAAAGAGTTATCCACCTACACAACATATTAGCTAAGGAAGTAATAAAAAATACATCAGTAAGAATTTTCCAACAAAACAAGGTATTAGGTAAGGAAGTAATAATAAATAGAGCAATAAAAATTTCTCAGGTAAACAACATATTAGTTATGGAGTAATAATAAATACATAAGTAAGGTTTCCAAACTAAATAAGATATTAGCAAAGGAAGTAATAATAAATACAGCAGTAAGAGTTACACAACTAAACAACATATTGGCTAATAAGTAATAATAAATAAAGCAGAAACAATTACACACCTAAACAAGATATTAGCCAAAAAAGTAATAACAATTACAGCAGCAAGAGTAACCGAACTAAACAACATATTAGCTAAGAAAGTAATAACAAATACAGCAGTAAGAATTACCCTACTAAACAAGATATTAGCTAAGGAAGTAATAACAAATACAGCAGTAAGAATTACCCTACTAAACAAGATAATAGCTAAGGAAGTAATAATAAATCCAGCAGTAAAAGTTACCCAATTATACAAAATATTAGGTAAGTAAGTAATAATAAATACAGCAGTAAGATTACACAACTAAACAACATATGAGCTAGGGAAGTAATAAGAAATACAGCAGTAAGAGTTACCTGCGTAAACAACATATTAACTAAGGAAGTAATAACAAATACAGCAGTAAGAACTACCCAACTAAACAACATATTAGCTAAGGAAGTAATAATAAATACAGCAGTAAGAATTACCCAACTAAAAACATATTAGATAATGAAATAATAATAAATACAGCAGTAAGGGTTACCCAACTAAACAACATATTAGCTTAAAAAGTAATAATATATACAGCAGTAAAAGTTACTTAACGTAACAACGTATTACCTAAGGAAGAATTAATAAATACAGCAGTAAAACCTACCCAACAAAACAACATATTAGCTAAAAAAGTCGTAATAAATACAGCAGTAAGAATTACCCAACTAAACAACATATTTGCTAAGGAAGTAATAACAAAATTAGCAGTAAGAGTTACCCAGATAAAAAACATATTAGCTTAGGAAGTAATGACAAATACAGCAGTAAGAATTACCCAACTAAACAACATATTAGCTAATGAAATAATAATAAATACAGCAGTAAGAATTTTCCAACTAAACAATATATTAGCTAAGGAAGTAATAATAAATACAGTAGTACGAGTTACCCAACAACAGAATATATTACACAAAAAATTAATAATAAATACAAGAGTAAGAGTTACCCAACTACACAATATATTAACTAAGGAAGTAATAACAAATACAGCAGTAAGAATTTCCCAACTAAACAACATATTAGCTTAGGAAGTAATAATATATACAGCAGTTAAAGTTTCCCAACTTAAACACGTATTACCTAAAAAAGTAATAATAAATACAGCAGTAAAAGCTACCCAACTAAACAACATATTAGCTAAAAAAATCATAATAATTACAGCAGTAAGAATTACCCAACTAAACAACATATTTGCTAAGAAAGTAATAAGAAAAACAGCAGTAAGAGTTTCCCATATAAACAACATATTAGCTTAGGAAGTAATGACCAATATACAGCAGTATGAGTTACCCAAATAAAAACCATATTAGCTAAGAACGTAATAATAAATACAACAGTAAGAGTTATCCAAGTACACAATATATTAGCTAAGAAAGTAGAAACAAATACAGCAGTAATTGTTACCAAGGTAAACAATATATTAGCTAAGGAAGTAACAATAAATAAAGCAGTAAGAATTACACACCTAAACAACATATTAGCTAAAAACGTAATAATAAATACAGCAGAAAGTATAACCCAACTAAAGAACGTATTAGCTAATGAAGTAATAATAAATAAAGGGGTAAGAATTACACACCTAAAAACATATTATATAAAGAAGTAATAAGAAATACAGCAGTAAAAGTTATAGAACTAAACAACATATTAACAAAGAAAGTAATAATAAATACAGCAGTAAGAATTACCCAACTAAATAACATATTAGCCATGGAAGTAATAAGAAATACAGCAGTAAGAATTTCCCACCTAAATAACTTATTAACTGAGGAAGTAATAATAATTACACCAGTAAGAGTTACCGAACTAAACAACATATTAGCTAAGGAAGTAATAACAAATACAGCAGTTAGAGTTACCGAACTAAACAACATATTAGCTAACGAAGTAATAAAAAATACATCAGTAAGAATTACCCTACAAAACAAGTTAATAGGTAAGGAAGTAATAACAAATACAGCAGTAAGAATTACCCTACTAAACAAGATATTAGCTAAGGAAGTAATAATAAATAGAGCAGTAAAACTTACCCAATTATACAAAATATTAGGTAAGTAAGTAATAATAAATACAGCAGTAAGATTACACAACTAAACAACATATGAGCTAGGGAAGTAATAAGAAATACAGCAGTAAGAGTTACCTGCGTAAACAACATATTTCCCAAGGAAGAAATGATAAATACATCAGTAAGAGTTACCCAGCTAAACAACATATTAGCTAAGGAAGTAATAATAAATACAACAGAAAGAGTTATCCATCTACACAACATATTAACTAAAAAAGTAATAACAAATACAGCAGTTAGAGTTACCGAACTAAACAACATATTAGCTAACGAAGTAATAATAAATAGAGTAGTAAGAGTTACCCAACTACAGAATATATTAGACAAAATATTAATAATAAATACAAGAGTAAGAGTTACCCAACTACATAATATATTAGCTAAGGAAGTAATAACAAATACAGCAGTAAGAATTACCCAACTAAACAACATATTAGCTTAGGAAGTAATAATATATACAGCAGTTGAAGTTTCCCAACTTAAACACGTATTACCTAAGAAAATAATAATAAATACAGCAGTTAAAGCTACCCAACAAAACAACATATTAGCTAAAAAAGACATAATAAATACAGCAGTAAGAATTACACACCTAAACAACATTATAGCTATAAAAGTAATAATGAATACAGCAGTAAGTATAACCCAACTAAAGAACGTATTAGCTGAGGAAGTAATAATAAATAAAGGGGTAAGAATTACACACTTAAACAACATATCAGCTAAAAAGTAATAACAAATACAGCAGTAAGAGTTACCGAACTAAACAACATATTAGCCAAGGAAGTAATACTAAATATAAGAGTCACAGTTAACCAACTACACAAGATATTAGCTATGGAAGTAATTATAAATATACAGCAGTAAGAGTTCCCCAACTAAACAACATATTAGCTCAGGACGTAATAATAAATACAAGAGTAAGAGTTATCCAACTACACAATATATTAGCTAAGGAAGTAGTAGCAAATACAGGAGTAATAGTTACCCAGATAAATATCATATTAACTAAGGAGATAATAACAAATAAAGCAGTAATAGTTATCCACCTTCACAACATATTAGCTAAGGAAGTAATAATAAATACAGCAGTAAGAGTTACACACCTATACAAGATATTAGCTAAAAAAATAATAAAAAATACAGCAGCAAGAGTACCCGAACTAAACAAGATATTAGCTAAGA
The DNA here is from genome assembly GCF_004210375.1 of Tachypleus tridentatus. Taxonomy (NCBI): domain Eukaryota; kingdom Metazoa; phylum Arthropoda; class Merostomata; order Xiphosura; family Limulidae; genus Tachypleus; species Tachypleus tridentatus. Next base: position 192,780,828 of record NC_134834.1, read on the forward strand.
AAGTAATAATGAATACAGCAGTAAGATTACACAACTAAACAACATATGAGCTAGGGAAGTAATAAGAAATACAGCAGTAAGATTACACAACTAAACAACATATGAGCTAGGGAAGTAATAAGAAATACAGCAGTAAGAGTTACCTGCGTAAACAACAAATTAACTAAGAAAGTAATAACAAATACAGCAGTAAGAATTACCCAACTAAACAACATATTAGTTAAGGAAGTAAAAATAAATACAGCAGTAAGAATTACCCAACTAAACAACATATTAGCTAATGAAATAATAATAAATACAGCAGTAAGAATTACCCAACTAAACAATATATTAGCTAAGGAAGTAATAATAAATACAGTAGTAAGAGTTACCCAACAACAGAACATATTAGACAAAAAATTAATAATAAATACAGGAGTAAGAGTTACCCAACTACAAAATATATTAGCTAAAGAAATAATAACAAATACAGCAGTAAGAATTACCAAACAAAACAACATATTAGCTAATGAAATAATAATAAATACAGCAGTAAGAATTACCCAACTAAACTATATATTAGCTAAGGAAGTAATAATAAATACAGTAGTAAGAGTTACCCAACTACAGAATATATTAGACAAAAAATTATTAATAAATACAAGAGTAAAAGTTACCCAACTACACAATATATTAGCTAAGGAAGTAATAACAAATACAGCAGTAAGAATTACCCAACTAAACAACATGTTAGTTAGGAAGTAATAATATATACAGCTGTAAAGTTATAACTTAAACACGTATTACCTAAGGAAGTAATAATAAATACAGCAGTTAAAGCTACCCAACAAAACAACATATTAGCTAAAAAAGTCATAATAAATACAGCAGTAAGAATTATCCAACTAAACAACATATTTGCTAAGGAAGTAATAACAAAAACAGCAGTAAGAGTTACCCTGATAAACAACATATTAGCTTAGGAAGTAATGACCAATATACAGCAGTATGAGTTACTCAAATAAACATCATATTAGCTAAGAACGTAATAATAAATTCAACAGTAAGAGTTATCCAACTACACAATATATTAGGTAAGGAAGTAACAATAAATAAAGCGGTAAGAATTACACACCTAAACAACATATTAGCTAATAAAGTAATAATAAATACAGCAGTAAGTATAACCAAACTAAAGAACGTATTAGCTAAGGAAGTAATAACAAATAAACCAGTAAGAATTACTGCTTCAAAAACAGATTAACTAAGGAAGTAATAACAAATACAGCAGTAAGAAATAACCAAATAAACAATATATTAGCTAAGAAAGTAATAATAAATACAAGAGTAAGAGTTACCCAACTACACAATATATTAGATAAAGAAGTAATAACAAATACAGCACTAAGAGTTATCGAACTAAACAACATATTAGCTGGGGAAGTAACAACAAATATAGCAGTAAGAATTACCCTACTAAACAACATATTAACAAAGAAAGTAATAATAAATACAGCAGTAAGAATTACCCAACTAAATAACATATTAGCCATGGAAGTAATAAGAAATACAGCAGTTAGAGTTTCCCACCTAAACAACATATGAGCTAGGGAAGTAATAAGAAATACAGCAGTAAGAGTTACCTGCGTAAACTAGATATTAACTAAGGAATTAATAACAAATACAGCAGTTAGAATTACCCAACTAAACAATATATTAGCTAAGGAAGTAATAACAAATACAGGAGTAAGAGTTACCGAACTAAACAACATATTAGCCAAGGAAGTAATACTCAATACATGAGTCACAGTCAACAAACTACACAAGATATTAGCTATGGAAGTAATTATAAATATACAGCAGTAAGAGTTTTCCAACTAAACAACATATTAGCACAAAACGTAATAATAAATACAACAGTAATAGTTATCCAACTACACAATATATTAGCTACGGAAGTAGTAGCAAATACAGGAGTAATAGTTACCCAGATAAATATCATATTAACTAAAAAGATAATAACAAATAAAGCAGTAATAGTTATCCAACTAAATAACATATTAGCAAAGGAAGTAATAATAAATACAGCAGTAAGAGGTTCCCAACTAAATAACATATTAACTAAGGAATTAATAATAAATACAGCAGTAAGAGTTAACAATTCAAAAACATTTTACCTAAAGAATTTATAATAAATACAGCATCAAGAGTTACCGAACTAAATAACATATTAGTTATGGAAGTAATAATAAATACAGTAGTAAGAGTTACCCAACTAAACAACATATTAGATAAGGATGTAATAATAAATACAGCAGTATGAGTAACCCAGCAAAAACATATTAGATATGGAAGTAATAATAACAAATACAGCAGTAAGAGTTATTCAACTAATCAACATATTAGCAAAGGAAGTAATAACAAATACAGCAGTAACAGTTACCCAGATAAACAACATATTATCTAAGGAAAACACAACAAATATATCAGTAAGAATTCCCCAACTAAACAACATATTAGCTAAGGAAGTAATAATAAATACAGCTATAAGAGTTATCCAACTACACAGCATATTAGCTAAGGAAGTAACATCAAATACAGCACGAAGAGTTACTCACCTAACAACATATTAGCTTAGGAAGTAATAATAAATAAAGCAGTAAGAATTACACACCTAAACAACATATTAGATAAAGAACTAATAACAAATACAGCAGTAAGTGTTATCAAACTAAATAACATATTAGCTGGGGAAGTAACAACAAATATAGCAGTATTAATTACCCTACTAAAGAACATATTAACTAAAAAAGTAATAATAATTACAGCAGTAAAAGTTACCCAACTAAACAACATATCAGCTGAGGAAGTAATAACAAATAGAGCAGTAAGAGTTACCCAACTTATCAACATATTAGCTAAGGAAGCAATAATAAATACAGCAGTAAGAATTACACACCTAAACAACATATTAGCAAAGAAAGTAATAATAAATACAGCAATAACAGATACCCAACTAAACAACATATTATCTAAGGAACTAATAACAAATACAGCAGTAAGAGTTACCCAACAAACAACATATTAGCTAAGGAAGTAATAATAAATACAGCAGTAAAATACCTAACTAAACAACATATTAGCTAAGGAAGTAAAAATAAATATACAGCAGTAAGAGTTACCAAACTAAAGAACATATTAGCTGAGGAAGTAATAATAAATACAGTAGTAAAAGTTACCCAACTAAACAACATATTAGCTAAGGAAGTAATAATAAACAAAGCAGTAAGAGTTACTCAACAAAACAACATATTAGCTAAGGAAGTAATAATAAATACAGCAGTAAGAGTTATTCAAGTAAATTACATATTAGCTAAGGAAGTATTAACAAATACATCAGTAATAGTTTCCCAGGTAAACAATATATTAGCTAAGGAAGTAATAATAAATACAGCAGTAAGAGTTACCCAAATAAACACCTCATTAGCAAAGGAATTAATAACAAATACAGCAGTAATAGTTACCCAACTAAACAACATATTAGCTAAGGAAGTAATAATAAATATAGCAGTGAGAACTACCCAACGGAACAACATATTAGCTAAGGCAGTAATAGTAAATACAGCAGTAAGAATTACCCAACTAAACAACATAAATAGCTAAGAAAGTAATAATAAATGCAGGAGTAACAGATACCCAAATAAACAACATATTAGCAAAGGAAGAAATAACAAAAACAGCAGTAACAGTTACCCAGGTAAACAACATATTATCTAAGAACGTAATAACAAATTCAGCAGTAAGTGTTACCCAACTAAACAACATATTATCTAAGGAAGTAATAACAAATACAGCAGTAAGAGTTACCCAACGATACAACGTATTAGCAAAGGAAGTAATAATAAATACAGCAGTAAGAAATACCCAGCTAAACAACATATTAGCTAAGGAAGTAAAAATTAATACAGCAGTGAGAGTTACCCAACTAAACAACATGTTCGCTAAGGCAGTAATAACAAATACAGGGGTAAGAGTTACCCAACTAAATATCATATTAGCTAAGGAAGTAATAATAAATACAGCAGTAAGAGTTTCCCAAAAAAACAACATATTAGGTAAGAAAGTAATAACAAATTCAGCAGTAAGAGTTACCCAACTAAACAACATATTAGCTAAGGTTATAATAATAAATAGAGAAGTAAGAGTTATTCAGCTAAACAACATATTAGTTATGGAAATAATTATAACAAATACAGCAGTAAGAGTTACCCAACTAAACAGCATATTAGCTAAAAACGTAATAATAAATACAGCAGTAAAAGTTATCGAACTAAACAACATATTAGCTGAAAAAGTAACAACAAATACAGCAGTACGAATTACCCAACTAATCAACATATTATCTCAGGAAGTAATAATAAATACAACAGTACGAGTTACGCAGCTAAACAACATATTAGCTAAGGAAGTAAAAAAAAATATACAGCAGTAAGAGTTACCCATCTAAACAACATATAAGCGAAGGAAGTAAAAATTAATACAGCAGTAAGAGTTACCCAACTAAACAACATATTAGCTCTCGAAGTAATAATAAATACATCAGTAAGAGTTACCCAACTAAACAACATGTTGGCTAAGGCAGTAATAACAAATACAGAGGTAAGAGTTACCCAACAAAACAACATATTAGGTAAGGAAGTAATAACAAACACAGCAGTAATAGCTACCCAGGTAAACAACATATTAACTAAAGAAGTAATAACAATTAAAAAAGTCAGAGTTATCCAACTACACATCATATTAGTTAAGGAAGTAATAACAAATACAGGAGTATAAGTTACCCAGGTAAACAACATATTAGCTTAGGATGTAATAACAGATACAGCAGTAATAGTTACCCAACTGAAGAACATATTAGCTACGGAAGTAATAATAAATACAGCAGTAAGAATTACCCAACTAAACAACATAAATAGCCAAGGAAGTAATAATAAATACAGGAGTAAGTGTTACCCAACTAAACAACATATTATCTAAGAAAGTAATAACAAATTCAGCAGTAAGAGTTACCCAACGAAACAATGTATTAGCTAAGGAAGTAATAATAAATACAGCCGTAAGAAATACCCAGCTAAACAACATATTAGCTAAGGAAGTAAAAATAAATACAGCAGTAAGAGTTACCCAACTAAACAACATATTAGCTAAGGATGTAATAATAAATACAGCAGTAAGTAAGACCCAACTAAATAACATATTATCTATAGAAGTAATAATAAATACAGCAGTAAGAGTTACCCAACTAAATAACATATTAGCAAAGGAAGTAATAATAAATACAGCAGTAAGAGGTTCCCAACTAAATAACATATTAGCTAAGGAAGTAATAATAAATACAGCCGTAAGAAATACCCAGTTAAACAACATATTAGCTAAGGAAGTTAAAATAAATACAGCAGTAAGAGTTACCCAACTAAACAACATATTAGCTAAGGATGTAATAATAAATACAGCAGTAAGAGTTACCCAGCTAAACAATATATTAATTATGGAAGTAATAATAACAAATACAGCAGTAAGAGTTACCCAACTAAACAACATATTAGCAAACAAAGTAATAATAAATACAGCAGTATGAATTACCCAACTAAACAACATATTAGCTAATGAAGTAATAATAAATACAGCAGTAAGAATTACCCAAATAAACAACATATTAGCTAAAGCAGTAATAGTAAATACAGCAGTAAAAATTACCCAACTAAATAACATATTAGAGAAGGAAGTAATAATAAATACAGCAGTTAGAGATGCCCAACTAAACAACATGTTTGCAAAGGAAGAAATAACAAATACAGCAGTAACATTACTCAGGTAAACAACATATTATCTAAGAACGTAATAACAGATATATCATTAAGAATTACCCAACTAATCAACATATTAGCTAAGGACGTAATAATAAATACAACAGAAAGAGTTACCCAACAAAACAACATATGAGCTAAGGAAGTAATAATAAATACAGCAGTAGGATTCACCCAACAACATAATATAATAGCTAAGGAAGTAGTAAGAAATACAACAGTAATAGTTACCCAGGTAAACAACATATTATCTAAGTAAGTAATAACAAATAAAGCAGAAAGAGTTACCCAGGTAAACAACATATTAGCTATGGATGTGATAACAAATACATCCTTAAGAATTATCCAACTAAACAACATATTAGCTAAAGAAGTAATAATGATTAAATCAGTAATAATTACACATCTAAACAACATATTAGCTAAAAAAGTAATAAAAATACAGCAGTAAGAATTATCCAACTAAATATCATATTAATTAGGAAGTAATAATGATTAAATCAGTAATAATTACACATCTAAACAACATATTAGCTAAAAAAGTAATAAAAATACAGCAGTAAGAATTGTCCAACTAAATATCATATTAACTAAGGAAGTAATAATAAATAAAGCAGTAATAGCTACCCAGGTAAACAACATATTAGCTTATGATGTAATAACAGATACAGCAGTAATAGTTACCCACCTGAAGAACACATTAGCTACGGAAGTAATAACAAATACAGCAGTAAAAGTTATCCAACTGAACAACATATTAGCGAAGTAAGTAGTAACAAACAAAACAGCAATAGCTACCGAGGTAAACAACATATTAACTAAGGATGTTATAATAAATAGAGCAGTAAGAGTTATTCAGCTAAACAGCATATTAGTTATGGAAATAATAATAACAAATACAGCAGTAAGAGTTACCCAACTAAACAAGATATTAGCTAAAAACGTAATAATAAATACAGCAGTAAGAGCTACCGAACTAAATAATATATTAGCTAAGGCAGTAAGAGTAAATACAGCAGTAAGAATTACCCAACTAAACAATATATTAGCAAAGGAAGTAGTAACAAATATACCAGTGAGAATTACCCAACTATACAACATATTAGCAAAGGAAGTAGTAATAAATACAGCAGTAAGGGTTACCCAACTAAACAACATATTAGCTAAGGAAGTAATAATAATTCCAGCAGTGAGAATTACCCAACTAAAGAATATATTAGCTAAGGAAGTAATAATAAATACAGCAGTAAGAATTACCCAATTAAACAACATATTAGCCAAAGAAGTAATAATAAATACAGCAGTAAGAGTTACCCAACTAAACAACATTTTAGCTGAGGAAGTAATAATTAATACAGCACAAAGAGTAACCCAACTAAATATCATATTAGCTAAGGAAGTAAGAGTAAATACAGCAGTAATAGTTACCCAACTGAAGAACATATTAGCTACGGAAGTAATAATAAATACAGCAGTAAGAGTTACCCTACTGCACAATATATTAGCTAAGGCAGAAAAATTAATACAGGAGTAAGAATTACGCAACTAATTAACATATTAGCCAAGGAAGTAATAAGAAATACAGCAGTATGAGTTACCCAACTACACAACATATTAGCTAAGGAAGTAGTAACAAATACAGCAGTAATAGTTACCAAAATAAACAACATATTAGCTAAGGAAGTAATAATAAATACAGCAGTGAAAGTTATCTAACTATACTACATATTAGCTAAGGAAGTAATAATAAATACAGCAGTAAGAGTTACCCAACTAAACAACATATTATCTAAGGAAGTAATAACAAATACAGCAGTAGGAGTTTCCCAACTAAACAACATATTAGCGAAGGAAGTAGTAACAAACACAGCAGTAATAGCTACCGAGGTAAACAACATATTAACTAAGGAAGTAATAACAATTAAAGAAGTAAGAGTGATCCAACTACACATCATATTAGTTTAGGAAGTAATAACAAATACTGGAGTAAAAGTTACCCAGGTAAACAACATATTAGCTTTGGATGTAATAACAGATACAGCAGTAATAGTTACCCAGGTGTGGAACATATTAGCTACGGAAGTAATAATAAATACAGCAGTAAAGGTTACCCTACTAATACCATATTAGCTAAGGAAGTAATAATATATACAGCAGTAAGAGTTACCCAATTAAACAACATATTAGCTAAGGAAATAATAATAAATATACAGCAGTAATAGTTACCCAATTAAACAACATATTAGCTAAGGAAATAATAATAAAAATACCAGTAAGAATTACACACCTAAACAATACATTATCTGAGGACGTAATAACAAATACTGGAGTAAAAGTTACCCAACTAAACAACATATTAGCTAAGGATGTAATAATAAATACAGCAGTAAGTAAGACCCAACTATACAACATATTAGCAAAGGAAGTAGTAATAAATACAGCAGAAAGAGTTACCCAACTAAACAACATATTAGCTAAGGATGTAATAATAAATACAGCAGTCAGAGTTTCTCAACTAAATAACATATTAACTAAGGAAGTAATAATAAATACAGCAGTAAGAGTTATCCAACTAAACAACATATTAGCTAAGGAAGTAATAACAAATACAGCAGTAAGAGTTACCCAGGTAAATAACATATTAGCTTATTAAGTAATAACAAATACAGAACTAAGTGTTATCCAACTAAACACCATATTAGCTAAGGAAGTAATAATAAATACAGCAGTAAGAGTTACCCAACTAAACAACATATTAGCTAAGGAAATAATAGTAAATACAGCAGTAAGAATTACACACCTAAACAACATATTAGCTAAAGAAGTAATAACAAATACAGCAGAAAGAGTTACCCAGATAAACAACATATTAACTAAGGAAGTAATAATAATTCCAGCAGTGAGAATTACCCAACTAATGAATATATTAGCTAAGGAAGTAATAATAAATACAGCAGTAAGAATTACCCAATTAAACAACATATTAGGGAAAGAAGTAATAATAAATACAGCAGTAAGAGTTACCCAACTAAACAACATTTTAGCTGAGGAAGTAATAATTAATACAGCACTAATAGTAACCCAACTAAATATCATATTAGCTAAGGAAGTAATAATAAATACAGCAGTAAGAGTTTCCCAACAAAACAACATATTAGGTAAGGAAGTAATAACAAACACAGCAGTAATAGCTACCCAGGTAAATAACATATTAACTAAGTAAGTAATAACAATTAAAGTAGTAAAAGTTATCCAACTACACAACATATTAGCTAAGGAAGTAATAACAAATACAGGAGTAAACGTTACCCATGTAAACAACATATTAGCTTAGGATGTAATAACAGATACAGCAGTAATAGTTACCCAACTGAAGAACATATTAGCTACGGAAGTAATAATAAATACAGCAGTAAGAGTTACCCTACTACACAACATATTAGCTAAGGCAGAAAAATTAATACAGGAGTAAGAATTACGCAACTAATTAACATATTAGCCAAGAAAGTAATAAGAAATACAGCAGTATGAGTTACCCAACTACACAACATATTAGCTAAGGAAGTAGTAACAAATACAGCAGTAATAGTTACCAAAATAAACAACATATTAGCTAAGGAAGTAATAATAAATACGGCAGTGAAAGTTACCCAACTATACTACATATTAGCTAAGGAAGTAATAATAAATACAGCAGTAAGAGTTTCCCAACAAAACAACATATTAGGTAAGGAAGTAATAACAAACACAGCAGTAATAGCTACCCAGGTAAATAATATATTAAGTAAGGAAGTAATAACAATTAAAGGAGTAAAAGTTATCCAACTACACAACATATTAGCTTATTAAGTAATAACAAATACAGCACTAAGGGTTACCCAACTAATACCATATTAGCTAAGGAAGTAATAATATATACAGCAGTAAGAGTTACCCAACTAAACAACATATTAGCTAAGGAAATAATAATAAAAATACCAGTAAGAATTACACACCTAAACAATACATTATCTGAGGACGTAATAACAAATACAGCAGAAAGAGTTACCCAACTAAACAACATATTAGCTGAGGAATTAATAACAAATACAGCAGTGAGAATTACCTAACTAAACAACATATTAGCCAAGGAAGTAATAATAAATACCGCAGTAAGAATTACCCAACTAAACACATAAATAGTTAAGGAAGTAATAATAAATACAGGAGTAACAGATACCCAACTAAACAACATCTTAGCAAAGGAAGAAATAACAAATACAGCAGTAACAGTAACCCAGGTAAACAACATATTATCTAAGGACGTAATAACAAATTCAGCAGTATGAGTTACCCAACGAAACAACGTATTAGCTAAGGAAGTAATAATAAATACAGCCGTAAGAAATACCCAGCTAAACATCATATTAGCTTAGGAAGTTAAAATAAATATAGCAGTTAGAATTACCCAACTAAACAGCATATTAGCTAAAGAAGGAATAATAAATACAGCAGTAAAATTTACCCAACTATACAACATATTAGCTAAGGAAGTAATAATAAATACAGCAGTTAGAGTTACCCAACTAAACAACATATTAGATAAGGAAGTATTAATAAATACAGCAGTCAGAGTTTCTCAACTAAATAACATATTAACTAAGGAAGTAATAATAAATACAGCAGTAAGAGTTATCCAACTAAACAACATATTAGCTAAGGAAGTAATAACAAATACAGCAGTAATAGTTACCCAGGTAATTAACATATTAGCTTATTAATTAATAACAAATACAGTACTAAGGGTTATCGAACTAAACATCATATTAGCTAAGGAAGTAATAATAAATACAGCAGTATGAGTTACCCAACTAAACAACATATTAGCTGAGGCAGAAAAAATTAATACAGGTGTAAGAATTACGCAATTAATTAACATATTAGCCAAGGAAGTAATAAAAATACAGCAGTATGAGTTACCCAACTACACAAAATATTAGCTAAGGAAGTAATAAGAAATACAGCAGTAATAGTTACCAAAATAAACAACATATTAGCGAAGGAAGTAGTAACAAACACAGCAGTAATAGCTACCGAGGTAAACAACATATTAACTAAGGAAGTAATAACAATTAAAAAGTAAGAGTTATCCAACTACACATCATATTAGTTAAAGAAGTAATAACAAATACTGAAGTACAAGTTACCCAGTTAAACAACATATTAGCTTTGGATGTAATAACAGATACAGCAGTAATAGTTACCCAGGTGTAGAACATATTAGCTGCAGAAGTAATAATAAATACAGCAGTAAGAGTTACCCAACTAAACAACATATTAGCTAAGTATGTAATAATAAATAGAGCAGTAAGAGTTACCCAACTAAACAACATATTAGATAAGGAAGTATTAATAAATACAGCAGTCAGAGTTTCTCAACTAAATAACATATTAACTAAGGAAGTAATAATAAATACAGCAGTAAGAGTTATCCAACTAAACAACATATTAGCTAAAAGTAATAACAAATACAGCAGTAATAGTTACCCAGGTAATTAACATATTAGCTTATTAATTAATAACAAATACAGTACTAAGGGTTATCGAACTAAACATCATATTAGCTAAGGAAGTAATAATAAATACAGCAGTATGAGTTACCCAACTAAACAACAAATTAGCTAAGGAAATAATAATAAATACAGCAGTAAGAATTACACACCTAAACAACATATTAGCTGAGGCAGAAAAATTAATACAGGTGTAAGAATTACGCAATTAATTAACATATTAGCCAAGGAAGTAATAAGAAATACAGCAGTATGAGTTACCCAACTACACAAAATATTAGCTAAGGAGTAATAAAAATACAGCAGTAATAGTTACCAAAATAAACAACATATTAGCGAAGGAAGTAGTAACAAACACAGCAGTAATAGCTACCGAGGGTAAACAACATATTAACTAAGGAAGTAATAACAATTAAAGAAGTAAGAGTTATCCAACTACACATCATATTAGTTAAAGAAGTAATAACAAATACTGGAGTACAAGTTACCCAGTTAAACAACATATTAGCTTTGGATGTAATAACAGATACAGCAGTAATAGTTACCCAGGTGTAGAACATATTAGCTGCAGAAGTAATAATAAATACAGCAGTAAGAGTTACCCAACTAAACAACATATTAGCTAAGTATGTAATAATAAATAGAGCAGTAAGAGTTACCCAACTAAACAACATATTAGATAAGGAAGTATTAATAAATACAGCAGTCAGAGTTTCTCAACTAAATAACATATTAACTAAGGAAGTAATAATAAATACAGCAGTAAGAGTTATCCAACTAAACAACATATTAGCTAAAGAAGTAATAACAAATACAGCAGTAATAGTTACCCAGGTAATTAACATATTAGCTTATTAATTAATAACAAATACAGTACTAAGGGTTATCGAACTAAACATCATATTAGCTAAGGAGTAATAATAAATACAGCAGTATGAGTTACCCAACTAAACAACAATTTAGCTAAGGAAATAATAATAAATACAGCAGTAAGAATTACACACCTAAACAACATATTAGCTGAGGCAGAAAAAATTAATACAGGTGTAAGAATTACGCAATTAATTAACATATTAGCCAAGGAAGTAATAAAATACAACAGAAAGAGTTACCCAACAAAACAACATATGAGCTAAGGAAGTAATAATAAATACAGCAGTAATAGCTACCGAGGTAAACAACATATTAACTAAGGAAGTAATAACAATTAAAGAAGTAAGAGTTATCCAACTACACATCATATTAGTTAAAGAAGTAATAACAAATACTGGAGTACAAGTTACCCAGTTAAACAACATATTAGCTTTGAATGTAATAACAGATACAGCAGTAATAGTTACCCAGGTGTAGAACATATTAGCTGCAGAAGTAATAATAAATACAGCAGTAAGAGTTACCCAACTAAACAACATATTAGCTAAGTATGTAATAATAAATAGAGCAGTAAGAGTTACCCAACTAAACAACATATTAGCGAAGGAAGTAATAACAAATACAGCAGTAAGAGTTACCCAACTAAACAACATATTAGCTAAGTATGTAATAATAAATAGAGCAGTAAGAGTTATTCAGCTGAACAACATATTAGTTATGGAAATAATAATAACAAATACAGCAGTAAGAGTTACCCAACTAAACAACATATTAGCTAAAAACGTAATAATAAATACAGCAGTAAGAGCTACCTAACTAAATAACATATTAGCTAAGGCAGTAATAGTAAATACAGGACTAAGAATTACCCAACTAAACAATATATTAGCTAAGGAAGTAATAATAAATTCAGCAGTAAGAATTACCCAACTAAACACATAAATAGTTAAGGAAGTAATAATAAATACAGGAGTAACAGATACCCAACTAAACAACATCTTAGCAAAGGAAGAAATAACAAATACAGCAGTAACAGTAACCCAGGTAAACAACATATTATCTAAGGACGTAATAACAAATTCAGCAGTATGAGTTACCCAACGAAACAACGTATTAGCTAAGGAAGTAATAATAAATACAGCCGTAAGAAATACCCAGCTAAACAACATATTAGCTTAGGAAGTTAAAATAAATATAGCAGTTAGAATTACCCAACTAAACAGCATATTAGCTAAAGAAGGAATAATAAATACAGCAGTAAAATTTACCCAACTATACAACATATTAGCTAAGGAAGTAATAATAAATACAGCAGTTAGAGTTACCCAACTAAACAACATATTAGATAAGGAAGTATTAATAAATACAGCAGTCAGAGTTTCTCAACTAAATAACATATTAACTAAGGAAGTAATAATAAATACAGCAGTAAGAGTTATCCAACTAAACAACATATTAGCTAAGGAAGTAATAACAAATACAGCAGTAATAGTTACCCAGGTAATTAACATATTAGCTTATTAATTAATAACAAATACAGTACTAAGGGTTATCGAACTAAACATCATATTAGCTAAGGAAGTAATAATAAATACAGCAGTATGAGTTACCCAACTAAACAACATATTAGCTGAGGCAGAAAAATTAATACAGGTGTAAGAATTACGCAATTAATTAACATATTAGCCAAGGAAGTAATAAGAAATACAGCAGTATGAGTTACCCAACTACACAAAATATTAGCTAAGGAAGTAATAAGAAATACAGCAGTAATAGTTACCAAAATAAACAACATATTAGCGAAGGAAGTAGTAACAAACACAGCAGTAATAGCTACCGAGGTAAACAACATATTAACTAAGGAAGTAATAACAATTAAAGAAGTAAGAGTTATCCAACTACACATCATATTAGTTAAAGAAGTAATAACAAATACTGGAGTACAAGTTACCCAGTTAAACAACATATTAGCTTTGGATGTAATAACAGATACAGCAGTAATAGTTACCCAGGTGTAGAACATATTAGCTGCAGAAGTAATAATAAATACAGCAGTAAGAGTTACCCAACTAAACAACATATTAGCTAAGTATGTAATAATAAATAGAGCAGTAAGAGTTACCCAACTAAACAACATATTAGATAAGGAAGTATTAATAAATACAGCAGTCAGAGTTTCTCAACTAAATAACATATTAACTAAGGAAGTAATAATAAATACAGCAGTAAGAGTTATCCAACTAAACAACATATTAGCTAAAGAAGTAATAACAAATACAGCAGTAATAGTTACCCAGGTAATTAACATATTAGCTTATTAATTAATAACAAATACAGTACTAAGGGTTATCGAACTAAACATCATATTAGCTAAGGAAGTAATAATAAATACAGCAGTATGAGTTACCCAACTAAACAACAAATTAGCTAAGGAAATAATAATAAATACAGCAGTAAGAATTACACACCTAAACAACATATTAGCTGAGGCAGAAAAATTAATACAGGTGTAAGAATTACGCAATTAATTAACATATTAGCCAAGGAAGTAATAAGAAATACAGCAGTATGAGTTACCCAACTACACAAAATATTAGCTAAGGAAGTAATAAGAAATACAGCAGTAATAGTTACCAAAATAAACAACATATTAGCGAAGGAAGTAGTAACAAACACAGCAGTAATAGCTACCGAGGTAAACAACATATTAACTAAGGAAGTAATAACAATTAAAGAAGTAAGAGTGATCCAACTACACATCATATTAGTTAAAGAAGTAATAACAAATACTGGAGTACAAGTTACCCAGTTAAACAACATATTAGCTTTGGATGTAATAACAGATACAGCAGTAATAGTTACCCAGGTGTAGAACATATTAGCTGCAGAAGTAATAATAAATACAGCAGTAAGAGTTACCCAACTAAACAACATATTAGCTAAGTATGTAATAATAAATAGAGCAGTAAGAGTTACCCAACTAAACAACATATTAGATAAGGAAGTATTAATAAATACAGCAGTCAGAGTTTCTCAACTAAATAACATATTAACTAAGGAAGTAATAATAAATACAGCAGTAAGAGTTATCCAACTAAACAACATATTAGCTAAAGAAGTAATAACAAATACAGCAGTAATAGTTACCCAGGTAATTAACATATTAGCTTATTAATTAATAACAAATACAGTACTAAGGGTTATCGAACTAAACATCATATTAGCTAAGGAAGTAATAATAAATACAACAGTATGAGTTACCCAACTAAACAACAATTTAGCTAAGGAAATAATAATAAATACAGCAGTAAGAATTACACACCTAAACAACATATTAGCTGAGGCAGAAAAATTAATACAGGTGTAAGAATTACGCAATTAATTAACATATTAGCCAAGGAAGTAATAAGAAATACAACAGAAAGAGTTACCCAACAAAACAACATATGAGCTAAGGAAGTAATAATAAATACAGCAGTAATAGCTACCGAGGTAAACAACATATTAACTAAGGAAGTAATAACAATTAAAGAAGTAAGAGTTATCCAACTACACATCATATTAGTTAAAGAAGTAATAACAAATACTGGAGTACAAGTTACCCAGTTAAACAACATATTAGCTTTGAATGTAATAACAGATACAGCAGTAATAGTTACCCAGGTGTAGAACATATTAGCTGCAGAAGTAATAATAAATACAGCAGTAAGAGTTACCCAACTAAACAACATATTAGCTAAGTATGTAATAATAAATAGAGCAGTAAGAGTTACCCAACTAAACAACATATTAGCGAAGGAAGTAATAACAAATACAGCAGTAAGAGTTACCCAACTAAACAACATATTAGCTAAGTATGTAATAATAAATAGAGCAGTAAGAGTTATTCAGCTGAACAACATATTAGTTATGGAAATAATAATAACAAATACAGCAGTAAGAGTTACCCAACTAAACAACATATTAGCTAAAAACGTAATAATAAATACAGCAGTAAGAGCTACCTAACTAAATAACATATTAGCTAAGGCAGTAATAATAAATACAGGACTAAGAATTACCCAACTAAACAATATATTAGCTAAGGAAGTAATAATAAATTCAGCAGTAAGAATTACCCAACTAAACAACATATTAGCTAGGGAAGTAATAACAAACACAGCAGTAAGGGTGACCTAGGTAAACAACATATTAGCTTATTAAGTAATAACAAATACAGCACTAGGGGTTACCCAAGTAATACCATATAAGCTAAGAAAGTAATAATATATACAGCAGTAAGAGTTACCCAACTAAACAACATATTAGCTAAGGAAATAATAACAAATACAGCAGTGAGAATTACCCAACTAAACAACATATTAGCTAAAGAAGGAATAATAAATACAGCAGTAACATTTACCCAACTAAACAACATATTAGCTATGGTAGTAATAATAAATACAGCAGTAAGAGTTAACCAACTAAACAACATATTAGCTAAGGAAGTATTAATAAATACAGCAGTAAGAGTTTCTCAACTGAAGAACATATTAACTAAGGAAGTAATAATAAATACAGCAGTAAGAGCTACCCAACTAAACCACATATTAGCTCGAGAAGTAATAATAAATACAGCAGTAAGAGTTATCCAACGAAGCAACACATTAGCTAAGGAAGTAATAACAAATACAGCAGTAAGAGTTACCCAGGTAAATAACATATTAGCTAAGGAAATAATAATAAATACAGCAGTAAGAATTACACACCTAAACAACATATTAGCTAAAGAAGTAATAACAAATACAGCAGAAAGAGTTACCCAGATAAACAACATATTAACTAAGGAAGTAATAATAATTTTAGCAGTATGAGTTACCCAACTACACAACATATTAGCTAAGGAAGTAATAATAAATACAGCAGTAAGAGTTACCCAACTAAATAACATATTAGCTAAGGAAGTCATAATAAATACTGCAGTAGGTGTTACCCAACTAAAGAACATATTATCTAAGGGAGTAATAACAAATACATCAGTAAGAGTTACCCAACTAAACAACATATTCGCTAAGGAAGTAATAACAAATACAGTAAGAGTTACCCAACTAAACAACATAATAGCTAAGGAAGTAATAATAAATATACAGCAGTAATAGTTACCTATTTAAACAACATATTAGCTAAGGAAGTAATAATAAATACAGCAGTAAGAGTTACTCAACTAAACAACATATTAGCTAAGGAAGTAATAATAAATATAGTAGTAAGAGTTTCCCAGGTAAACAACATATTAGCTAAGGAAGTAATAACAAATACAGCTGTAAGAGTTACCCAACTAACTAACATATTAGCTCAGGAAGTAATAACAGATACTGCAGTAAGAGTCACTCAGGTAAACCAGAGATTAACAAAAGAAGTTACAACAGAAAGAGAAACGTGAGCTATTTTGATAGAAACATAATAGTAACAAAATAAATGCTAATTTATGAAGCAAGTGAGTTCTTCTTCTAAACAACACGTGAGGTAATGATAACAAATTCAATAACATGGATTAGAATTAACAAAGGAAATGATAAGTCACAGAGCAACGTGAGTTTTAATCTAAAGGAAAAAAATATTTAAGGAAGTGAAAATAAAATAAAACAACACGAGTTATTCACTGAAAATAAAATTTTGGAAATAATGATAAAAATATTTAAATAGAATAATGCGACTCCTTTGTCTAAACGATAAATTAGAAATTTAATTATAATAACTTATAGTGAAAACAAAGAATAATATATGTAAAATATCCAAATAAACAAGTTGAAAAACGGATTTTCCGTTATGTGTTTGTTTTAATACATAGATTTGTTTCAGTATGGTTTTATTTGTGCATATGAAGTATAGTGTTGGATATATATTGCGCAAGTCCCGCCTGTTCTCGAAATTTGTGGAAGATTCTTGTGAGTAAGAGTCAAAAATTTTTGTTTTACATAAACGCTAGCGTATTCGAACATTGTCGAATGATCTAGAAATTCGCTTTAAATTATATAAACCAACGCGCCAAGAGACAGTATTATTATTGTTCAGCTAAAGTCATTGTTCTATAGGCCCCAGAAGCTGTAATTGTGATTAACGCTTACTAATCGGAAAACTACAGAACTGGGCCAGGAACGTTATAGATTACGAATATTAGAATAGTTTAACTTCAGTGAATTATCTTCTGACGTTGTTTAATTTGTACGAGGACATTAAATATCTTCGTTTGTAAAATGCGAACTTATAAGCGGTGTGAGGTCAACCAAGCTAGCTAAGTTAAGCAATGTCTGACAGTACCAACTCAGAACTAATTTTACTCATTGTGGATTTGGATTGTCGATAAAAGAAATATTCTGCTCTGGACCAGACATAAGAATCAGTGCTGTTTGTAAGTTTGTAAACATCTTGAATATAAACCATCATTAATAACTATTAGTAATAATCGTTATTATAAATTGTATTGTTTGTTTTGTGTATATTAAAATCTACTTGTGTTAAAGAAAGACGTATTGTGTGTATGAATCTTGTTAACAAGTGTCATAAATCTGATACATACTAACATTTAATTTACTCTGAAATTAAAATTATTTGAATACCCAACGTATGTAACATAATAAATCTGAGACTCGTCCGACATAAAGTATAACACGTTATTAATAGAAGCAAGTAACAATGAAAATGCTAAGAAACAGTTTGTTTGTTTTTTGAAATTTCGCGCAAAGCTACACGAGGGCTGCTATCTGCGCTAGCCGTCCGTAATTTAGCAGTGTAAGACTAGAGGGAAGGCAGCTAGTCATCACCACTCACCGCCAACTCTTGGGCTACTCTTTTACCAACAAATAGTGGGATTGACCGTAACTTTATAACACCCCCACGGCTGAAAGGGCGAGCATGTTTGGTGTGACGGGGATTCGAACTCGCGACCCTCAGATTACGAGTCGAACGCCTTAACCCACCTGGTCGTGCCGGGCTGATAAGAAACAGATCAGATGAATTATCCAAATAAACGTGAACTAAGCATAAGAATAGTTTACGTTCTATCCTTCCAACTTATAACATTCATAGTTATTTATCGCTGTTCAAAAAGTTTGCTTGTTTGTTTAGAATTAAGCACAAAGCTACACAATAGCCTATCTGTGCTCTCCCCACCAAGGGTATCGAAAGCTGTTTTTGTTTTTCACTAGTGTGAGTCCGCAGACATGCCGCTGTGCCACTGAGGGACATCCAAGAAGTTTGATCTATTACCCATTTAGCATCAGTGGCTGCCTTTGGAAAGTAATGATAAAACAATACAATAGTGCACTTTTTACATTCGTCAACGGTCCACAAACGTTCAAGTAGTAATTTGAAAACTTTATGATGGAGTAGTTCAGTAGTTAAGTATTAGTTAATCGATAATTTTTGTTAAATATCTTGAATATATTACTTGATTTCGTATTTCTAGTGTTCTAGATAAAGTTTTAAATGTTCGCTTTATATGATAATCTAAATACAGACAATTGAAACTCTTCGAAAATAAGATATGTAATTTTACTTTGGTAACAAGACGTTTTCGTTTTCTGTAATATTTTAACGCGTATTTTTCCAATAACGTTCAGTTAATTTCTAGATAATTTGAAGCAGTTTCGCATGTGCCAGAACTTATTTGAATCCAGCTGTCCTGTTGTTTGCTGGAGACTAATGAAAATGACAAAAAATAAATAATTTTTCCATTAATTTAAAATCATTATCTCCGTTTACAGACGTCTCAACAGATGGGTTGGTTTCTATTTATCGTATTCTGTCTCTTCTGCTTAAGTTCGGGAAACTCTTCTATAGGATTTTTTTTTTTTCTAGTCATGTTGTTTTGTATGGGAATTGTTTTGTTCGTTCTTGTCTCGAGCCGCATGGCACGAGCATCCGTTGGTCGCAAGAAGCTAAAAATAGACGCGTGTAATTATTATTTTAAGCGCATGGATTCACTACCGTAGGGTTACAACGCATCTATGGGGTCACTTCAAAAGGATGTACATGCCCCCTTCTGGCGACTAACAAAGGTTAATTTTACTCTTCAGACAACATCGGGGAGGTTAACTGGAGAGGAAGATAAGTTTTCTTATCTCAGACAACTAGACCTGTATTAACGTCGATTCGTGAAAGTGATTTCAAAGGACGGGAAACTGTTTCGTTTATGTCATAGTGTGCGTGTTTCAGCATCGCTGACGCGAGGTGCACGACCTTGAGATTCGCTTGGTGGAAAAAGTAAAACTGAAAAAAAAAATTAAAAAAATGTGGAAGGTAAATAGCAAAAGATATCACCACTAATATGTTAACCCTTTCAAGAATTTGGTTTCTGTACGTGTAAAGTTATCATGTGTGTAATAACCACGACTGTTTGGTTTGTTAACGATGGCTGTATTGAATAGAACTGTTGTGAACAACTTTATGTTTTAATGAAACTGTAGGAACAGTGACTGTATTCAATAAAACTGACGTGTGCAGCTTAATGTTTTAATTATAGACTACTATCAGGGGACCCCGGCATGGCGTTCGACTCCTAATCTGAGGGTCGCGGGTTCGAATCCCCGTCGCGACAAATCAAATTTGCTCGCCTTTCAGCCTTGGGGGCCTTATAATGTGACGGGCAATCCCACTATTCGTTGGTAAAACAGTAGCCCAAGAGCTGGCGGTGGGTGGTTATGACTAGCTGCCTTCCCTCTAGTCTTGCACTACTAAATTAGGGACGGCTAACGCAGACAGCCCTCGTGTGGCTTTGCGCGAAATTAAAACAAACAAAACAATATCAGTGATTGTATATTCAATATACAATCATTAGCTGTGTTTTCAGTACGATCGATCTATTTTTGGGATATATGACGAAATTTTGAGAAATATTTCGTCATTCAAAATTGCGTTAGAAGAGAAAGGAGACCAGTCAAAAAACAACTTCTTACCAACTCAATAAAGAAAAAACGGTATCAATGGGGTCTGAAATACAATAACTGGACGCAAGAACGAACAATGGAGGAAGGTGCTATTCAGTGACGAGACTCATTTCTTCGTACAGGGTCAAAGAAGTCTGCATGTTCGCAGATCTCCAGGTGAGAAACTTCGAGAATCTCACATGAATCAGTTCGTAAAACATCCCTTGAAGAAGATGTTTTGGGGCTTTTTTAGCTACTATGGCGTCGGAGGTTTACATATCGTAGAAGGTGTGATGCGAGGACCACAGGACATCGAAGTTTTGCTGAGAAGAGTCGTTCCAGAATTGAAAAAGAGATTTCCAGATGGATCTGGAATTTTTTAGAAACTTGTGAAGAATTTTATGACTACAACGCGAATAAAGGTGCTTGACTGGCCTGGAAACTCTCCAGACTTAAATCCTATTGAAAATCTTTGGGCAATTTGTAAAGAAAGACTTCGGGGAAAAGACTGTACTACAAAAGATAAGCTAATTGAGGCCATAATTAAGGTGTGGTACCGTGATTCAAGAATTAGTAAAGATTGCAGTCAACTCGTGGACTCGATGCCAAAGCGGATTAATAATCTTCTGAAAAATAAAGGTGGCCATATCATGTATTAATTTTTGAGTAAATTTTGGATTCTCAGAAATAAAACGCAATAAATTGAAAAATCGTAATTTTCCGTATTGTTTCAATTAATTTGCACAAGAGTGTATTTGGAACAGTATATAAACGAAGTACTTTGTTGAAAGAGACCACTGGGATTAGTCATCCAACTTTGGACTTCAGTATTGATAATTTTGTAAACCTTTTTGCCACTCCCAAACAAGGAATAAAAAGTTTCATTTGTACTTTGAATCTACGGCAAAATTACTGAGGTTACCTTTCGCTGCCCCAAATCTTTGAAGTACCGACCAAAGAAAAGATAGTCATTTTGCAACACCATCTATCATCCTCAGTAAGGTGTTGACTGTTACTCTTATCCCGGACTCACAATTTAAATTTCATGACGTGTTTTGTGGTGATGCACATATTCGTTTGTTTGTTTGTTTTTGAATTTCGCACAAAGCTACTCGAGGGCTATCTGTGCTAACCATCCGTAATTAAGCAGTGTAAGACTGGAGGGAAGGCAGCTAGTCGTCACCACCCACCGCCAACTCTTGGGCTACTCTTTTACCAACGAATAGTGGGATTGACCGTCACACTATAACGCCCCCACGGATGAAAGGGCGAGTATGTTTGACGCAAACGGGATACGAACCCGCGACCCTCAGACCGGGCCGGCACATATTCGTACACGTTCTCCCAGCTCCGAAATCCAAGAGCTGTACCGCACGGAAAACCCACGCCCCGCGAGCAACAAGGCAGATGTTTTAAGCGTTGAAATGGTAAGTTAACTATTATAATATATGTGGTGATGATCGCTCTAAATATCATTCCCCACTAAACTTTTAGCGCAGATAGTCCTTGAGTAGCTTTGCGCAAAATTCCAAACAAACGAACAAATTTTACCATAAGACTACCTACGATAGCCACAAACACATCGCTCAGAATTAACTATCACATGTGTATCTAATTTTTTTTAATATCTCTGTGGAAATACGCGTCTGATAATTATTTCTAGTGAAAACAATGGCTTTTCTGAATGATACTACAAACAGTCTATTAACAGGAAAGGCCCTGAAGATGGAAATAAAAGTCTATGTCTCACCTCAGTCTCATTGTACCATTCATCGATTTTGGAAATGACCATATAGCATTTGGAAGTGTATAAACAACAACAGTAAAAAAGGGTGGTGAAAAAATGTCCGAGTGAACCTGACCCTCCCATTTGTCGTGCACAATGACCAAACGTCGATACAGCAACGACAAAGTCTTTTTAATAATACGCAGCTTCTGTTTTCCCTGGCCTGGCATGGCCTAGCGCGTTAAGGCGTGCACTTCGTAATCTGAGGGTCGCGGGTTCGCGCCCGAGTCGCGCCAAAACATGCTCGCCCTCCCAGCCGTGGGGGCGTTATAAGTGACGGTCAGTCCCACTTTTCGTTGGTAAAAGAGTAGCCCACGAGTTGGCGGTGGGTGGTGATGACTAGCTGCCTTCCCTCTAGTCTTACACTACTAAATTAGGGACGGCTAGCACAGATAGCCCTCGAGTAGCTTTGTGCGAAATTCCAAAACAAACAAACAAACTGTTTTCCCTGAAAATGCGCGCGCACCTGAATACCCATGCACTCGAATGTAACCAAAAGGCGGAAGAAAACACACCTCACGATACGTTTTGTACAGCAGCATGTTGAAAGTTTATCAAAAGTTTTAAACACGTCTACCGTTAAACCGTAAAATAATATTATAATTTTATTGAATACGGTAATATTAAATACGGTAACGTTTAGCTCTAACTAAACTAAAATAGGAAACGTACACAAGTTATAGTGTTAATTCATATCTTTATCGAATAAAGGCCGTACTTATAAAGGTTTGTTTTGCTTTGTTTTTGAAATTCGCGCAAAGCTACACGAGGGGTATCTTAATAAAGGCTTAACTAATGTAGGCCTAACTAAAATGGGCTTACTGGATACCGATGTCTGCGATTAGAATTCTTGTGTGTTATTCTCTAAGTCCTGAATTTAAAGACGTACTGTTGTAATAAATATGGTGATTTGACAACACAAGTTTTGCTTGTAAATTCTTATTTATAAGTAATACCCTACATTGAAAACACGACATGCTCTGTGTTATAATAACGTTGATTTCAAGTATTTCCTTCTTAGAAAACACGACATTCTCTGTGTTATAATACCGTTGATTTCAAGTATTTCCTTCTTAGAAAACACGACATTCTCTGTGTTATAATACCGTTGATTTCAAGTATTTCCTTCTTAGAAAACACGACATTCTCTGTGTTATAATAACGTTGATTTCAAGTCTTTCCTTCTTAGAAAACACGACATTCTCTGTGTTATAATAACGTTGAGTCTTTCCTTTTAGAAAACACGACATTCTCTTCATAGAAAACACGACATGACATGTTCTGTGTTCCTTCTTAGAAAACACGACAATAATGTTGATTTCAAGTCTTTCCTTCTTAGAAAACACGACATTCTCTGTGTTATAATATCGTTGATTTCAAGTCTTTCCTTCTTAGAAAACACGGCATGTTCTGTGTTATAATACCGTTGATTTCAAGTCTTTCCTTCTTAGAAAACACGACATGCTCTGTGTTATAATAATGTTGATTTCAAGTCTTTCCTTCTTAGAAAACACGACATGCTCTGTGTTTTAATAATGTTGATTTCAAGTCTTTCCTTCTTAGAAAACACGACATTCTCTGTATTATAATATCGTTCATTTCAAGTCTTTCCTTCTTAACAATAATAAAAGTAATGACTCTATATTTTGACTGTTTATTTATCTAAATCTCTAGCAGATATTAAACATCTCTTTCGGGATGTCAGAATGTTCAGAAACACACATATATTGGCATTGTAGCTTTCAGAATAGATGACACAAGATTAGTATCAGATTTGGCCAAACGTTTGTCCCTGAAGATCCCCTCACCTCTCTCTCTATATATATATATATACATATGGCCATAGTAGTACGTTTTCTTTTATAACTTTGCTAGAACCACTACAATCTCTCAATATAAGACTTTAGTGTATGGTGCTTCCCTTAAGAGCGCAGATAGTTCTCGTGAAGCTTTGCGCGAAATTCAAAACAAACAAAGCCAAACTTCCCTTACGGCTTCTATAACAAACTATTTTCAAATAGATTCAACTGTTTAGATAAACTGTATGTAAAACCTTCTGGACACGAAACGGAGATTCTAAAAGTTGTTTGGCTGGCAGTTATAATCACGATAATGGCCTGAAAGATAAATATTTGAGTTTCAAATTAAATAAAACAACAACAACAACCAACAAAGCGTGTTGAGCTGTGAATCTACTTTCAGCTACGGCGCGTTATAAAAGTGACAATCAGTTTCATCGTTCGAGTCAAAGAACCACACGAAGCCCTTTGATCAGTAATTCAAAATTAAGGGTTAGCTTAACCTAAACTCTATGTGGGGTCTTTTACTTAGCTGTTAAACCCACGTATGCGTAAGGTTAAAAATCATAGACCCTTCACTTGCATAAATACCTGCAAGGTTTGAACAGATAACTTAAATTGTATGTCATTCTGAAAATGACATTGTTGTAGTTCAACTAACATTACCTACAGCACCTAGGATGACGGATGTTCCTTTCACTCCTGTGTGTGTGTGTGTTTGTAAGCAGTATTTCTAAAAAACTGGCTGAATGGAGTTAGAAGAAAGTTGATAAACATTTGGACTGTGAGTCAACTTAGAAATAATTAGTTTTTGTATAGTGAAAAGTTAAGGCCACAGAAAAGGTTCTCTTAACATCCCTTTCTGTTAACATGGGGGCGGATTTATCAGACTATTTTTGCTCTGTGACTCAGTCAAATGGCCGGGCATGGCCAGGTGGGTTAAGGCGTTCGACTTGTAATCTAAGAGTCGCAGGTTCGAATCCCCGTCGCACCTTGCCCTTTCAGCCGTGGGGGCGTTATAATGTACGGTCAATCCCACTATTCGTTGGTAAAAGAGTAGCCCAAGAGTTAGCGGTGGGTGGTGGTGACTACTACCTTCCCTCTAGTCTTACACTGCTAAATTATGGACGGCTAGCGCAGATAGCCCTCGTGTGGCTTTGCGCGAAATTAAAAAGACAAACAAACAAAACAATATCAGTGATTGTATGTTCAATATAATTGTTTATAGTTTAAAGTTTTAATTATAGACTAATAACAGTTACTGCACATGAACAGAACTGTCGTGTTCAGCTTGACCTGTTGAATGATGCAGTGACTGTATTATTATGCGAATATCACCATCAAGCCTTCAGTGTTTTGCGGGAAATTCAAAAATAAACAAATGAACAAACAGAGTCAGTCAAAAATAATCGGATTTGGGTGAAACGTGGTGGACATGTGTGGAATATTATTCATTGTCCTGTCAAAAATGGACGTGTCCGTTGATAACGACGTTTCAACGCTGCGTGACAGAGGTGCGCCCCTCTACTTTTGTTTTGCACAAGTGCAATTCGACGTCAACATTTCTAAGCGGCTCCGAACAAACTCTTGCAGTCGTACAAAACTACGTGTTCAGCGTAATGTTTCTGGAGTAGTTGATCATTCCGGTGTGGTAGCGGTAAGTTTACGGATTTACAATGCTTAAAATTTAAGGTTCGATTTCTTGTGGTGGACGCAGCAAGTCGCCAAACGCGGCTTTGCTCTAAAATAAACAAACGAATTCAACGATTGTTTTCTCAAGCTTTAATTTATGCAATTCAAAGAACGTAAGTTAATCACCAGAAAAAAAACCGAGAAATTCAGGGAGAGAAGCGTAAATGTTTACCTATGTTCTGTTTTCACGGAAAATCGCGAAGTCGTATTCCCTGTTTTTACCTCATATACAGCCAGTCTAGAATGTTCAGAAGTATTAGCTTCGTCATTGCAGAACATATAAAATATTGAACTTAAACAAATGGGTTACAGGCTTATACTAAGCCACAGTTACGAACAATTTTTTGTATTAATTGTAACGTCATCTATCTGCACGGCATCTCTTCATCTTTTGTGTACTTTGTTCGAGCATTAGGAACAAACGGGGCAGGTTTTCTTTTGTTTGTTTTTGAATTTCGCACAAAGTTACACGAGTACTATCTGCGCTAGCCATCTTTAATTTAGTAGTGTAAGACTAGAGGGAAGGCAGGTAGTCATCACCACCCACCGCCAACCCTTGGGCTACTCTTTTACCAACGAATAGTGGGATTGACCATCACATTTATAGCGCCCCCACGGCTGAAATGGCGAGCATGTTTGGTGTGACGGGAATTTGAACCCGCGACCCTCGGATTACGAGTCGGGCACCTTAACCACCTGGCCATGCCGGGCTGCAGGTTTTCGTTTCCTTAGGTTAATCGAAAAGTGGGAATTGGTTGTCATTCTTATAACGCACCTACAGTCCCAAGATACAAAGGAACGCAACTAAAGGATCCTCGAATCCACAGTGAGGCACGTTAACCAGTAGCAACACCCACTCATGAGGCAGGTAAACAGCGTTCCTATTTGAACTAAAAATCCATTTATCTATCCTGGTGAGAGTTATTGGAACGGAAGAAAAAAATATTTACTTCTACAGAGGATTGAAGACGTCCTCTGCGTGAAGCCCTCGTGCCGTGTGGTCGTCTCCTGGTGTGCCACACAAGTATTCTTAACAAACAACGGGAGTTCTGCCACTGTGTCAGCTTCCTTGCAGCTACGGTAGATGGAGCCGTAACTTGCCAGCTGGAGATTCGTAGTTGAGTTGGGAAACATACGTGAACGTATAGAGGAAGTATAAATGGTGGGTCAAACAGCATTATTGGGGTTTTTATTGGACAGGTTATTTTATGTTTTTGATGTATCATCGACCATAAAATTTGGACAAAGATAACCAATAACGTAATACGAGCGGTCAGATAACGTACTAGGACTTATGAATTTCATCCTTCAAAATGTTTGTTCATTTTCTCGCAAATTCAAGATAAGTACTAGATATAGATCCGCAGAGTCCCCGAAAGTGAAATAAAACTTATCTTAAGAGTAACAAATGTTTTTATTTATTTGCTCTTGGAGATCATATGTCATAGTGTAGCTTACAGAGTGTGTAATTTTTCTCGTGATTCATAGCATGCGCACGTTTTACTGACATCATGACAGTTCAGATTGCAATGTTAAGCCTCCCTTATGTGAAAGTCATTTCAATATCTACTGATTAGCAATACACTACTGTATAATGGTGCGAGTGGTTAAAACAGGTGACCTCTCCTTATGGCCTTCGTCCCTCTTTCGGGGAAGTAACAAACATGGAATAATTTTGACAATTTATAAAACGTGATGTGCAATGTGTTTAACCAGGATACAAAATCTGTGTTTGGCTACACTCCTACAGATATCTCACTCATTGTATCAGTTTTAGGACTCTTTCTACGTTAGTAGCAACTGGCTTAACCTCAGGACCTTCCTCCAGTAACCGTTCATCATAAATATTTCCAATAGTAACTGGCTTAACCTCAGGACCTTCCTCCAGTAACCGTTCATCATAAATATTTCCAATAGTAACTGGCTTAACCTCAGGACCTTCCTCCAGTAATCATAAATATTTCCAATAGTAACCGTTCATTATAAATATTTCCAATAGTAACTGGCTTAACCTCAGGACTTTCCTCCAGTAACCGTTCATCATAAATATTCCCAATAAATTTACTCAGTGGTTTTGTTTAAATTATCATATTACACCCGATAAAGGACTTCGGGGTCCCAGAGCAAATGCTGTAGAAAGGATCTAAAAACTGAACTTCGTAAGTAAACCAAATGCAGTTCAATACTATTTATTAACCACAATTTGGAAAACACGGGAAGCACGAGCGATGAGTAATATAAAAATATCAACTGTGATATTTATTAGAAACATAAAGTAAAGACAACAGACCTTTTAGAAGATATCTGTGAAAGAACAAGCAGTAAGAACGTGTCAGGGCCCGGCATGGCCAGTTGGGTTCAACTCGTTATGTGAGGGTCGCGGGTTCGAATCCCCGTCGCACCAAACATGCTTGCCTTTTCAGCCGTGGGGGCGTTATAATGTGACGGTCAATCCCACTATTCGTTTGTAAAAGAGTAGCCCAAGAGGTGGCGGTGGGTGGTGATGACTAGCTGCCTTCCCTCTAGTTTTAGACTGTTAAATTAGGGACGGCTAGCGCAAAGAGCCCTCGTGTAGCTTTGCGCGAAATTAAAAAAAAACAAAAACGAACAAACAGAACGTGTTAATAAAAAAATTACAAGATAATAGGCTTATAAGAAGTGACTAAAATAACTTCTGTCGTGGTGACACACGGTAGGTAGTAACCGTGTTTTTTTGCAATGATACATCTAGTCCAAAATTATTTTTTTTATTTTTTCCTATTAGAATAGGGGTGGGTGAAGCTGAAGCACGAGCAGTTATACTCCCCCCCCCATCACGGTCCTACCGTATAAACACTAGAATCTATGAAATAAAAGGCAGCAGTGAACAGGTCATACCTACTCAAAATGTTGCCTGTAACAAATGGTGTATTTTTTTAGAAAGATGGTTTTAAAAGCACTGGGCCAGTTAATAATTAGCTAGTTCTTAAGTTCTGCTATGGTCAATTGTGAAAATGTTTGTAGTGATATCAAAGATACTTTATTTTATGACTAGCGCGCTTAACTCGCAATCTGAGGGTCACGGGTTCGAATCCCCGTCCCCACCAAACATACTCGCCCTTTTAGTCGTGGGGGCAATATAAAGTTACGATCAATCTCACTGTTCATGATTACCAGATTCCTTATATCTAATCTTTCTCTGCTAAATTAGGGACGGCTAGTGCAGATAACCCCGGTGTAGCTTTGCGCGAAATTCCAAACGAGCCGTTTGTTTGCTTTGTGTACACAATGATCTATCTGTGCCACGATAGCCGCCG
This sequence comes from Tachypleus tridentatus, assembly GCF_004210375.1. Taxonomy (NCBI): domain Eukaryota; kingdom Metazoa; phylum Arthropoda; class Merostomata; order Xiphosura; family Limulidae; genus Tachypleus; species Tachypleus tridentatus. The sequence goes on from NC_134834.1 coordinate 192,810,575, forward strand.
ACATTGAATTTAAACTGTTAGCATTTTAAATATCTATTGCACGAACTATTAAGATAAGGTGGACATTTTTTCTCTTGAATTTCTTACTTAGATACGTCTAAATTGCACCTTTTGTGTGTGTGTGAAATATATTCCGGTAGATTATAAATGGATACATTACCTTGAAGTAACAATGCTCTGTTGAGGAACCAACAAAAATAACTCCATGAGTCATTTAGACTTGGAGGTAAAAGTATTTAAGATAGGTATGTTACCTACATGTTATAATATGAAATATAGGGTTAAATTAAACATTGGAGCCAAAAAGGTTTGGTTTGAATTTCGCACAAAGCTACACGAGGGCTATCTGCGCTAGTCGTCCATAATTTTCCAGTGTAAGACTAGAGGGAAGGCAGCTAGTCATTATCACCCACCGCCACCTCTTGGGGTACTCTTTTACCAATGAATAGTGGGATTAACCGTCATATTATAATACCCCATGACTGAAAGGGCGAGCATGTTTGGTGTGATGGGGATTCGAACCTGCGACCCTCGCATTATGAGTCGAGCGCCTTAACCACCTAGCCAAAATTATGAAATGTATCACAAACTGTACCGCAAACGACTGTATGTGTTTTTCAAATGAATATGGGTGTGTGACGTCACTTTCGACGTTTTACTTTCTTTATAAATCGTAAAATTTCATTGGTTATTTGAATAAATAGCAACAACCTGAATATTTGTACATTGTACTCTTAACCAATTACTTCTTGTATTTGAATACTTGTCTAAATATTAAAATCAAACTATTAAAATTACTTTTTGTTCTACGACCAAAGTTGTTAGCGCACTCGGGGTACAGATCGTAGAATTTATGGCTCGCGTCTCAGTACCGAATTCAAACTTTCGGAATTGTGGGTTCGCCACAACAGTAATGGCCAAATCCCACCATACGGTCAGGTAAGATCAGCCCAGGATTTAGCGATAATTCTACCAACCAGTATTTCACACAAGTTCTTCGTTTTCAGTTCTGCGTGGCGGTTGTCATTAAAGTGTTTCCGTTCAACATGATTATCCTACTTAGGAATGAGTACAACTTGATTACATTTCATGTGTAAGTTTCTGTTTTTGTATTCTTTTTGGTATTACAGGAATGCTATAAACGTTTTTTATTTTTATTTTCCCCTTTCTTATTTTCATATTTCGAAGCTCTATTTAAATAAGTGGTTGAGTCTAACAACGCAAAATGCATATTTTTTTCTTTATGTTCATTGGCCTTAAGATTTTGGCCAGCAGTGTATATTTTGGCTTCTGACCTGACAAATTGGAACCCATTTTCGCCTTTCAAACGTCCTACGTACGGACCTGAAGTAGATTTGAAACCATGCTTTTTAGAAACAAATGTGGGGTAAGATATGACATCAAATTGTATAGTTGAAAAGAAGTTTTAAAATAACTGCTTTATGAAGACGATGAGGGGTCGTTCCCCTAATACTTTTTGGTTTTTCTCTAATTTGACAAGTTTATCAGTCATATTAAAATTCATTAAAGCATGAGTGAGTTTACAAAAAAAACAACAGAATAGATGATCTAAGTAAAACTTTACTGCACTTTGTGAAGTAATATTCAACACATGAAAAACATTTATTACACGTGTAAAACATTCACTGAAACACATGAAAAATATTCACTAAAACACATGAAAAATATTCACTAAAACACATGAAAAATATTCACTAAAACACATGAAAAATATTCACTGAAACACATGTAAAACATTCACTGAAATACATGTAAAACATTCACTAAAACACACGTAAAACATTCACTGAAATACATGTAAAACATTCACTGAAACACATGTAAAACATTCACTGAAATACATGTAAAACATTCACTAAAACACACGTAAAACATTCACTGAAATACATGTAAAACATTTACTAAAACACACGTAAAACATTCACTAAAACACACGTAAAACATTCACTAAAACACACGTAAAACATTCACTAAAACACACGTAAAACATTCACTGAAATACATGTAAAACATTCACTAAAACACACGTAAAACATTCACTGAAATACATGTAAAACATTCACTAAAACACACGTAAAACATTCACTAAAACACACGTAAAACATTCACTGAAATACATGTAAAACATTCACTAAAACACACGTAAAACATTCACTAAAACACACGTAAAACATTCACTAAAACACACGTAAAACATTCACTGAAACACATGTAAGACATTCACTAAAAATTAGGGACAACTAGCGCAGAGAGACCTCCTGTAGCTTTGTGGGAAATTTAGAACAAACAAACATAATATTGACAAGAAAACTGATTCATATCTTGTTACTAAATTTTACTTTTCTTACTGATATCAATATGTCTTGTGTATTACTTATTTATTTACCTGTTCTGTCTTGAAGAACAACTGTCTCGTGAGAAGATTACATGGGAGTGCTAAATGTCGCAGAGGCCTGCTGTTAAGAAAATTACACGCATCAGGAAACGAAGTTTCCCCGCTGATAGACGATAGGTGTCGCACCACACCTGTTCAGACTTCCCGCTCGGCAGTCCGGGAAAGTCCTAGTAGGTGGCGTTTTTAATAGGTGTTTCATTGGTTTTTTAATTTTTTTTCTTCAGAGCAATATAATTGTGTTTTTTTTCCTCTTATTTCCTGATTTGAGGCAAAAGTTATTTTAAATATATATACACATTTGTGTGCGCGTAGAACGTAGCAATAGTTATTGTGAATCATTAGATTAGCATTTCTGTTTACAAAATATCGATTTTTGTTTGACATATTCAATGTAGATACAGAATTTTTGTCAAACAAATTATTGTCTATTGTAATTAAACCGTTCGTGACATATTTGGAGCAGTTTAAAGTTTAGTACATTTTTGTAAGCTACATGCACGTAAGCAGTGAAGTTGTTCAAACCTTCTAAGTTTTGATGCCTAAAGAAGTTGTCCTTACGTAACTATAAAGCAGCTGCTTTTGGCATTGAACGTTTTCTATATAATGTACATTTCTCTGACAAAGGATTAGTAGTGTTTAGCTTGAAATAGTCGCATGCTTTCAGTCTCACTAACATTAGCATGCTTATTATGCTTAGCACAATACACTGCTGGCCAAAATCTTAAGGACAATGATCATAAAGAAAAAAAAATATGCATTTTGAGTTGTTAGACTCAACCACTTATTTGAGTAGAGCTTTGAAAGATAAAAATAAGAAAAGGAAAAATAAAAAAAACAAACTTTTTTAGCATTTAATAGGAAAAAATGTGAACACCATGAAATTAGCTTAAATACTAGCTGGCCAAAAGTTTAAGACCATATTGAAACGAAGCGGTAATCGATAAACACGTAACGAAATTTAGTCATTTGGATTCAAGCATTAGCGATGTCAACATCTCCCACTGACATCACCTGTGTTACATTGGGTAAAAACATGGCAAAGGTTAAAAAGTTGACAGTGTTTGAACGTGGCAGAATTGTTGAGCTGCAAAAGCAAGGTCTTTCTCAACGTGTCATCGCTGGTAAGATTGGGCATAGTAAAACTGCTGTTACAAATTTCTTAAAAGACCCTGAGGGATACGGAACGAGAATTTTATTTGGTCGACCCATGAAAATTTCGTCGGCGTTGACCAGGAGGATTCGACGGGTTGTCCGCTAAGACACCAGTCGATCGTCGAACCAGATTAAGGCCCTTACGGACGCAGAATGAAGCTCAAGAACAATAAGACGGCATCTACGAGAGAAAGGCTTTAAAAACCGTAAATGTCTTCAAAGGCCACGCCTCCTTCCACACCAAGAAGCAGCTCGGTTAAACTTTGCTGAGAAGCACCAAACATGGGACGTAGAAACGTGGACGAAGATTTTGTTCTCTGATGAGGGGAAAAATTTAACCTGGACGTTACTGGCACGATAAGGATATTCCACCGGAGACATTTTCTACACGACACAGTTGAGGAGGTTCCATCATGGTCTGGGATACTTTCTCCTTCCATGAAACAATGAGCTTCAGGTTATACAGGGGCGTCAAGCAGCAGCTGGCTACATTTGCATGTTGGAGAGAGCATCCTTATTGACTGAAGGCAAGGGCTTGTGTGGAAATGACTGGATCTTTCAGCAGGACAATGCTGCAATCCACAATGCCCGCAGGACAAAGGACTTTTTCATGGCGAATAACGTGAATCTTTTGGACCATCTAGCGTGTTCGCCCGAACTGAACCCTATTGAAAATGTTTGGGGTTGGATTGCAAGGGAAGTCCATAAAAATGGACGTCAATTCCAAACAGTGCATGATCTTCGTGAAGCCATCTTCACCATTTGGAATAAAATTTCAGCCAGCCTTCTGCAAACGCTTGTATCGACCATGCCAAATCGAATGTTTGAAGTTATTTGCAATGACAGCCGTGCAACTCACTGCTGAGACCTCTTGTTGGGCATTTTCTACTCTGTTTAGGACTTCTTTTTGGTATGGTCTTAAACTTTTGACCAGCTTGTATTCAGGCTAATTTCTTAGTGTTCACATTTTCCCTATTAAATGTTAAAAAGTTTTTTATTTTTATTTTTCTTATTTTCATCTTTCGAAGCTCTACTCAAATAAGTGGTTGAGTCTAATAACGCAAAATGCGTATTTTTTCTGTATGTTTATTGGCCTTAAGATTTTGACCAGCAGTATATATCCATAACAAGCAATTTATTGGACAGTTTTAAACATATATATTACCAAAAACATACAGAACATATTTAACATCCGTAATTTGTCTATTTATAATGTTTAAATTATCTACAAGCAAAAATAGCACGCAGAAAAAAGCATTCTCTCCATTTACACCTTTGGTAATATAATAGACCAGATTAACTTTATATTCAATAATGTTTTGATGTTTAGTGCCATCTATTGGCCAAAACTTCAAATTACACAATTAAATTTTTGACTTTTTCTTTTGTTGTTGTTATAAATATACCCCACGTTCTTGGGTGGATATATTTTATTATAAGTAAGCACCCTAGTGGTACCAGGAACAATTTGTGGCAAGAATGATTATTTGTTTTATAATATCCATATACTAAATGTTTTTGTCAGCTGATGTTTACTTACGGAATTTCTTTGTTAACTTACTTGCCAAACGTTTTTTAGCTTATAACAATAAAAATGTTTTTTTCTCAGAATAACGAATTTTAACTTATAAGAACTCCACTGATTATGTTCATCAACACGAACATTATACAAAGAGCAATATGTCATAGAATTTAACATAGTTTTGGTCGACAATTCCATGACATCTGTAAGGTGTCTCTGTCCAGGCCATTTAACCTACGTGTTGAATAAGGTGTCCTTCGTGGTATATAATACCAATACTGATCATACAGAAAATAAAAAAAGAAGCCGAAAGATGTCGCTCTTGCTTACAACAAGTTTGCCAACTTATCATTCTTGAAGGTTAGATAACTTTTGGCAATTTATTTCTGAATAACACTTCATTTTAATTCGGGTAAACATAGAGCTTGCCGCCCACTAGCATAATGGTATGTGTGCGAACGTATGACGCTAGAAACCGGGTTTTGATACTGGTGGTGGGCACAACACAGCTAGCATTTTGTATATTTCTGAAATTAATTACAAAAAAACAACAAAAAACAAGTTAAATAGCTTTAAACTCATTTCAGAAAATGAGTATATGCGTCATAATCTATAGATTCTTTCCGTGAATATCCCATTTGAAACCAATGTGAAAACACTGGACACTAATTTCTCGACTTCCTATTTCGAGTTCATTTGACTTCGTTAAGAACAAAATTAATTTCAATATACGTTAAGAAGGAAAAAGGAAATTATTGATAACAAAATATCCTTTAAACGACGCTGTAGAGTGTTATTAAAGCCTTAATTATTAAAAGAAAAAAAAACGCGCAATAGAGCATTCAAATTCGATTGCATAACAGTTTTACAACGAAGTAGTTAGCAGTTCATAGTATTCTACAACAACGCCGCGTTGTGATAGCAACCGGCACTAAGATTTAATAAACTAATTGTAGAAGATTGCATAATTCATCAAGAAATATAAAGGACAGAATTTACATTATGTTACGATGACGTTTTCCATTAGTTCTAATAAGCCGTTACGTCATAATCTCACGTTTTACTCCCCAAACGTCTTTCTTCTGATAAAATTATCTTTTGTTTAATTCTAAAAGAAATCCCTTTCAAATTCTTAATTGGTTAAAATTAACCACTTCACGAAAAACAAATAAGTTTTAAGTAGGGTGCTTCTCTTAAAGGGTGAAAATTGTTGTTTGTTATTACGTACAAAGCTACATAAATGGCTATCTGTGCTCTGTCCAACATGAGTATCAAAACCCGGTTTCCAGCACTATAAGTCCGCAGTTCTACTGTTCTGCCACTAGGGGCAGTAAACTGTTACACACAATTTTTTCTATCTTCTTTTCTTCTTATTTTTTTACTTTGCGTATAGTAATTATTCTTGAAAAAACGTAAAGGCCTGGCATAGTCTTGTAGTTAAGGTGCTACCAGACGTGTTTGACCTTTCATTCGTAGGAGCATTATGATGTTCAACCAATCCCACTTTTCTTTGGTAAAAAGAGTGGTCCAAGAGTTAGTCATGACGGTGTTAACTACTTGCCTTCTTTTTTTGTCGTCTATAACTTCTAAATTAGGGAAGACTAATGCAGTTAGCCCTAGAGTAACTTTGCGCGAAATTCAACAAACAAAGACCATAAGCTTCATATCACGAAGCTGTTGATCGTGATTTTTCAACTTTAACTTGAATATAAGAACGTAATTTTACAAAGTTAATAATAAACTGATTGAATTATGAGGCTAAAATTGTTAAAATTATTTCAAAACCGTAGCTTACCCTAAAATATGGATAAGTTTGCCAACATTACCATAAAACTTATTATTATAAGTCCTTATACTCTAGTTCGGCATAGCCAGATGGTTAAGGCCCTCGACTCGTAATTCGAAGGTCGCGGATTCGAATCCCCGTCACACCAAACATGCTCATCCTCTCAGCCGTGGGGACGTTATAATGTGACGGTCAATCCCACTATTCATTGGTAAAAGAGTAGCCCAAGAGTTGGCGGTGGGTGGTGATGACTAGCTGCCTTTCCTCTAGTCTTACACTGCTAAATTAGGAACAGCTAGCTCAGATAGCCCTCGTGTAGCTTCGCGCGAAATTCAAAAAGCAAACAAGTCGCAAGAAACAATATAATTTCACAAGTTAATTTAATAACGTAGTAAGTTTTGACGCAGTTACTGCCACAATAAGTTGATCTAAAGCAGAATAATTATCACCGTAAATTATTTACGTTACAATAAAGTAATTACTGTATCACATAATAATTATTACAGCATATTAATGGTTTCTGTACACTATTACAAAGTTACTACCACAAATGATTACTACAGTTACGCCACATCTGATACAACTCAACCATTATCATTGTTCTATCTCTATTACCACATAATTCTGTCTCCCGCTGGTACAGCGGTAAGTTTACGGATTTACAACACCAAAATCAGGGGTTCGATTCCCGTCAGTAGAGTCACCAGATAGCCCGATGTGACTTTGCTTTAAGAAAATATAGACATACGTACAACATAATTCTCGCTACCTTCGACCCGGTATGGCCAGGTGGTTAAGGCACCACTCAGTTCGTAATTTGAGGGGCGCGGGTTCGAATCCCCGTCACACCAAACATGCTCGCCCTTTAAGCCGTGGGGGTGTTGAAATGTGACGGTTAATTTTACTATTCGTTTGTGAAAGAGTAGCCCAAGCGTTGGCGGTGGGTGGTGAGGCCGGGCCTGTTAGTAGACAAAGCTCTCTCGTGAATGTGTGTTTTTAATTTTATCTCACTTGCTCTTTATACAACTGTGTAAATTTTTATATCAGACTAAATAAATACATCGTGTTTTGTTACGACGCATGCAACGCTGTCTAAGAACTGTCTCAAGATCGTAAGAGAAAGGAAACCTAAACTACTTTTCACTGGTTAAAATACACGTGAGTTACACGTGCGATAACGAAACAAAGAAGGGAAATAAATATTCCGACTATCCTGGAGATTCGCCTTTATCGTACCTACGATTTAATTTGTTTGTTATTGAGCACAAGGTTACGTAATGGATTATTTGAGCTACTCCAACCACAGGTATCGAAACCCAGCTTTTAGCGTTACAGGACTTCAGACTTATCGCGGAGCCATCGGAGGATTTCACAAAGAATTTACCAAGTCTAAAATAAATCAGTTTCGGTTACCTTCCTAATAATGGGTAGGATTCCCGATCCCACCAAACATGCTCGCCCTTTCAGCCGTGGGGGCTTATAGTAACGGTCAATCCCACTATTTGTTAGTAAAAGAGTAGCCCAAGAGTTCGGAGGTGAGTGGTGATGAATAGCTGCCTTATCTCTAGTCTTACACTGCTAAATTAGGAATGGTTAGCACAGATAGCCTGGGTGTAGCTTTGCGCGAAATTAAAAAACAAAGAAACAGACCTTCATAATAAAGCTGTAAGATAATTTATTGAAGTATTGAATTAGGAGAAGATATTTAAAATTGTGGTTAACTCAATCAAGAAAATAAAAAGTTATTTTTGGTTCATTTTCACGGATACACTCGAGGGTTTTCTGAAATAATATACTAGAAGAAAGACGGCTAGTCGACATCGCTTACTACCAAGTCTTGAGTTACGCTTTAACAGCAAATAATGGGATTTACAAACACATTATAATTCCTCCATAGTTGAGAGGACGAGCATAATCGGTGGCGGGTTTCGCAGGTTGCGAGTCGAGAGCTCAAATCACTAGATGGTGCCAGGTCCTTAAGTAAAAAGAATGCATTAATGTTTTTCGACACTGTCTCTTAAAGTAAATAAATATACGAACATCATTGAGATTTGCTTGTTTGTTTCAGCTCGAGTTACACTGTAAACTACCTGCACTATTTTTGTTCCGTATATTAATTCGGGTTGTGAGATGCCCTGTCATGGGACAAAGTAAAACGTATCAGTGTTTTACTGCGAATTGCTTTACTTTAGTTTCTCGTGCCAATCTAGTCCCATCCAACACGCCCTCTAGTATTAACGTCACTACTCTAATATAGACGGTGGTTATTAAATTCGAGCATATATTTAGGTATGGCTGTAGCTCGCGCCACAACAGAGATGACGCACGCGGGAGAAGCTTCTAATTTTGCGCCTTTTCTGAGATCTTGTAAAAAGGAATGCTCCGAACCTATTGAAGGGAAAATAACCGGTAAGCTTTCCTTTCATTATTTTTTAAATGTCAAGGAAGAAAAAAAAAACATATATATTCCACCATTTCTCTTAAGCATTTAGTACCGCAAAGCTAAGTCCGATATTTGTGAACATATCGTAGTTACATACTTAGGAAAGACAACGAATTATTGATTCAATATAATTTGAAATATTAAGTTTCGTTCTTTGTTTTTCTCTCTTCTAGTATAGCGGTAAGTCTACGGATTTACAACACTACCATCAGGAGTTTGATTCTCCTTGGTGAGCTCAGCAGATGTGGCTTTGCTATACGAAAAAACACACTTATTGAATAAATTAGTAATCTTATAATATTTTGTTTTGCCAGAATTTACCACACTTTATCAGTTGTTTAGAATTATTAAATCTCCAAACCAAGAATAAGAACAAACCAGAAGTTTGGCATGATTCGTTCAAAGGGTTTTTTCTTATGAAACCACATTTAGAACCTGTTTGAGCGAGACACTTTGGTCTCATATTTTTCTAAAGATAAAGACAGTAATTTATTTCTAATAGAGACACAATGTTCAAGTGCAGCAAAATGAATGTTCTTTCATCCGATTTTCGTTACATTCGCAATCAATAACTTTTTCTCATTGTTATGACAACATATTTAGTTTCACAAATTTTCTCCTTTCTCACTGGGAACTAAATTCTATATTTGATAAGACGTCTAGTGGTTAGCGAGTCGATTTGGGTAAAGAACGGTTTTGGGAATTGGTTAGAAAAATCATGCAGTTTCTGTTGCTTTGTTTTTTATCTTAGTTGACAGACAAGAGTTAGGTAGCCACTTACCTTTGCCTAGGCATTAGTTTTTTTTTTTTTTAAATTTCACGCAAAGCTACACGAGGGCTATTTGCGTTAGCCGTCCCTAATTTAGCAGTGTAAGAGTAGAGGGAAGGCAGTTAGCGCCCACCGCCAACTCTTGGACTACTCTTTTACCAACGAATAGTGGGATTGACCGTCACATATAACGCCACCACGGTTGAAAGGGCGAGTATGTTTGGTGCGACGGGGATTCGACCCCGCCACCTTCACATTACGAGTCGACTGCCTTAACCACATGACCATGCTGGGCCTAATGTAGTGAGAATTATGTTGTAACAGACGCAATGATGGTAGTGGTTTTTTTGTAGGAAGAGCATTACAGCGACAATAATAACTGAAACGGTAGTGATAATTATGTTGTATGTATGTGTATGTTTTGTTAAAGCAAAGCCACATCGGACTATCTGCTGAGTCCACCGATGGGAAGTGATTTTGGTGTTGTAAATCTGTAGACTTACCGCTGTACCAGCGGGAGACAGAATTATGTTGTAACAGACATAAAACAATGGTAATGGTTGAATTGTATCAGATGTGACGTAACTGTAGTAATCATTTGCGGTAGTAACTTTGTAATAGTGTACAGAAGCCATTAATACGCTGTAATAATTATAATGTGATGTAATTACTTTATTGTAACGTAAATAATTTACGGTGATAATTATTCTGCTTTAGATCAACTTATTGTGACAGTAACGTCTATAACTTACTAAGTTATTAAATTAACTTGTGAAATTATATTGTTTTTTGCGACTTGTTTGCTTTTTGAATTTCGTGCGAAGCTACACGAAGACTATCTGTGCTAGACGTCCCTAATTTAATAGTGTAAGACTAGAGGGAAGGCAGCTAGTCATCATCACCCACCGCTAACACTTGGGGGTACTATTTTACCAACGAATAGTGAGATTGACCGTAACTTTATAACGTCTTAATGGCTAATAAGACGAGCATGTTTGATGATTAGGGCGATCGAATCGCAACGTGATTGTTCGGGGTGCTGAACGCTTTCACTGTGGACGTGTTGTAAAACTACTGTCGTTTTTGTTATTAGTTTCAAGGAGCCTGACAGATATCTTGTTGCGGTGAGTGATGCTGGCTAGCTGCCTTCCCTTTAATCAGTAGTTTCAAATTAGGGAGAGTTGGATATATCTGAGCCCTATGATTAGCTGATTGGTTGTTTGGCGTTTTATGACGCAAATCAACTCGTTTATCTGCAACAAACAACCGATAAAACAAAAGCTGTAAGTGAAACACGGTAAAATGTAAGAAGAAAGCGAAACAACGTCCCAAAACAAGGCAAAAATCTAAACTGAAGTAAAAAAAGCCTAAGGTCTATTTTGCGACTCGTATTGCAAAAGTGTACAAAATACCGCTGATGTTAAATATTAATTCTCGGCTTCATTAAGAAAAAAATTACATTTTTAAAAATCACTTTTATAAATATAAATATTGACAAGTATCAACAGAAGAAAAATGTTAATAATAATAGTCACAAGGGGGAGGCTGACAGAACAAAATAAATACATAAACGACTAATTTATTCTGAATAATCTAATTGGCCCAAATTATCATAAGGATGTAATGTGTACAAAAACATCCAATCAGGAGCAAGCTTTCTTAATTTCCCATGGCCAGGTGATTAAGGCGCTCGAATCGTAATCCAAGGGTCGCGGGTTCGAATCCCCGTCGCGCCAAACATACTCGCTCGTTCAGCCTTGGGAGTTTTATTATGTGACAGTCAATGCCACTATTCGTTGATGAAAGAGTGGCCCAAGAAGTCTTAAACTGCTAAATTAGGGACAGCTAGCGTAGATAGCTCTCACGTAGCTTTGCGCGAAATTCAAAAACAAACTAAAGAGTTAAATTACATACTAACCAGGGTTGTTAAAAGAAAAAAAAAGTTTAGATGTATCTGCTATGGTTAGATAACATTTTTTTAGGTACCTCACTAAGGAACTTAATACATAGAAACGATGTAAGCTGAAAGAAAAAACAAAATTTAAACAATAAACTTAAGCCTTTCTAGTCCTCACGTGGCAAAACATATGACGAATATAAATGGCTTATATTTCCGTTGTAAAATTATACTTTCTTGCTAAACAGGATTTCAAACAGTCAGACGTCAAATCACAAGATCAACGGAACAGCCTTGAAATCCAGTTTCTTTGCGTTCTGTATGTAAAGCACATAATACAACGCGTTTTCTTTTGTCATTTCGCAAGACAATATCGTATCATATTGCATCACATGTATCAGTTTATTTTGTTACATTGTCCCATTGTCTTATCTAAACAACTTTTATATACACGTTTTTGTTTTAAACCCAAAATTACAGTTTAGTGTTTACAACTGGAGGAAAGAGCTCACTCGTAGTTATAATATTATTAGTAAATAAATATAAGCTGGAAACGCTAAAGAATTATTAAATAAATTACTACTGTTTTTGTTTCTTTATTACAACGTAATCTAATGGTCGAGGGGTACGGATCCCAGTCACATCAAACATGCTCGCCCTTTCATCCGTTGGGGTGTTATAACGTGACGGTCAATCCCACTATTCGTTGGTAAAAGAACAACTCAAGAGTTGAAAGTGGGTGGTGATAACTAGCTGCCTTCCTTCTAGTCTTACAGTGCTATATTAGGGACGGCTAGCGCAGTTAACCCTCGAAATTCAAACTCTCTCCTATTCTTCGTTTTTTTTGCATTAACTTGTAATAAGAAATTAGTTTTAAATTTTTATGAACTGCTAAGAAGAGATTCAATACTTTTTCAATATTTTAATTTCCAGGTGAAATCCCCAGGTGGCTACGAGGTAGTCTACTCAGGAATGGCGGAGGTCTGTTGGAAATTGGCAATGATAAGTTTAACCATGCTTTTGACAGCATGGCTCTAATGCATAGATTCCGTGTTAGAGATGGGCACGTGACGTATATGAACAGATTTCTGCACAGTAACGCGTACAAACGCAACGTGAGTGCGAACCGTATTGTCGTAACGGAGTTTGGCACCAGAGGCTTTCCAGATCCATGTAAAACTATCTTTCAAAGGTCAATATAAGTCTTAATTTAAGTTCATAATTTTTCAACAAGTTTAATTGTCTATTCCACCAATGACGACAACACTTTCAGAATGTTAAATATATGATAACACAGGCCTGAGATAGTTTTATTGTCTTGAATTTTTTACATGTCCCACAGTAATTCTTGTACACTGAATTCAAAAATGTTATCCATATTTCTCCGTTAAAATCTGATCACATTTTGTTTTGCTTGAAATACTGACAACCATTAGCTATAGATTTTCCTAAACTAACTGCGACGTGATTCTTATCGATTGTTCTATAACCCACGAGAAACACACAGTTAGTAAATAAACGGTTAACAGGCCACATGGCGTGTTACTTCTGAATAGTGTTTGTTTGTGTGTTCCCTTTAATAATTTTTATTTTTAGTATTATTTATTCGTCGCTGTAGCAACAGGAGCCTGAATAAATGTATTCTGTCGTATTTGAAAAGAAAAAAACATTACAGAATTCATGAAGAAAAGCATATTACTCGTATTTTGGAATAAAATTCTTCAGGACCAAGACAAATAACGGACTCTGCAAGAAGTTTACATCGTTTGTGTCGAAGAGTTGAAACAGTGGACAGTTGTTAAGAAAAAGGATTTGCCTTTTAGAATTCTATTGGTTGGGCGTGAGCCTGGACACTACAGAGATGACTGCTACTTTTGCTCGTATAACGTGCAAGGATACAACACTTGAAATAACAAAGAAATTTCTTACCTGAACCTTCAATCTTCTATAAGACCTGTTGTTCATGGACCTGACTACATCAGAGACTCTTGATACAGTTTCGTCTGATTCTGCAGTTAAGAGAAATGACGATAAAGATTGTTTTTATCCTGAAACATCTGGTGAACCGCAACTTTTTAACACAAGATGAACTTAATTATCAGGAGATTTGAGCCTTCTAAAGGATTATTCAGAGATATTTGGGTCCAGACTTCGAACTAAGAACTGTCTTTCTTCAGGGACATCATTTTACTGATACGGAAATTGTGAGAAAGAGTTATATCACACTTTTCGCAAGAAGGTTCACTGGTTTATTGTCACAATATTACTGAATTAATACCAATTCTTGGAGCTGCAGTTTATGAACCAAGTAAGTGCCGATTGTTCATCGAATCCTCTGATCCTCAACAGTAACATATATGCATCTGTACCTATTGCTCATTCGATTCACTTGAAGGAAACATACAAAAATCTGGAACCTCTTTTTAATAAGGTCAAATACAAATAAAATGGCTGGCTACTTTGTGAAGAATTAAACGTTCTTTGTATGGTGATGTAGTCAACAATCCTGTTATACAAAATGTCCATGTTTTTTGTGTCGATGGGACAGCAGAGCACGAAACTAGAACTAGATAAAGAAACAATGAGGACAGCAGAGCACGAAACCAGAACTAGATAAAGAAACAATGAGGACAGCAGAGCACGAAACCAGAACTAGATAAAGAAACAATGAGGACAGCAGAGCACGAAACCAGAACTAGATAAAGAAACAATGAGGACAGCAGAGCACGAAACCAGAACTAGATAAAGAAACAATGAGGACAGCAGAGCACGAAACCAGAACTAGATAAAGAAACAATGAGGACAGCAGAGCACGAAACCAGAACTAGATAAAGAAACAATGAGGACAGCAGAGCACGAAACCAGAACTAGATAAAGAAACAATGAGGACAGCAGAGCACGAAACCAGAACTAGATAAAGAAACAATGAGGACAGCAGAGCACGAAACCATAACTAGATAAAGAAACAATGAGGACAGCAGAGCACGAAACCAGAACTAGATAAAGAAACAATGAGGACAGCAGAGCACGAAACCAGAACTAGATAAAGAAACAATGGTCGTATATATTCAACCTGATATCAGGATTGAAAAACATTGAACGTGGAAGTTTGGTTAACAAAAAGGAAGTCCATAACCTTCACACTTCACTGGACTTCATGAAGCAGCTTGTAACAGCCTTAGACAAAGATGGCGACTTTTTCAACTACCTATGTGGCCAATTCCCAGCTCTTTCAGATGGGAAACTTAAAGAAGGGATTTTTGTTTGGACACAGATTAGAAAATTGACTTTAGATGAATATTCCTAGAAGCTAATGAGAAAAGTTGCCTTTAAAGAGGTTACTGACAATTTTGTTAGGACCGATATTACTAAAATATTGTCAGTATCTTGTTCAACAAATTCAAAGAGTTGGACTGTAATACGAACTTGAAAGTTCGTTTCTTACACCCACATATTGACTATTTTCTTAAACATCTGGGTGCCGTCAGCGAAGAACACGGGAAAGATTTCATCAAGACACAGGAAAATAGAGAGGAGGTAGCAGGATAGGTGGAACATCAGCATGATGACTGATTATTGCTGGTTATTTAAACAAGATGCAAACACAATACAAAAAAAGACCACGATACGCAGTGGTGAAGCTAAAACACAGATTATATATTAAAATAAATCAGGATAAATGGGGTGTCTCCAAGTAGCACAATGATACATCTGCAGACTTACAACGCTACAAACCGGGTTTCGATACTCGTGGTGAGTAAAGCACAGATAAGCCATCGTGAGCTTAGTGCTTAACTTCAAACACATGAATCAGGATGCACATTCGTTTGGCATCACTGTACTTCAGTTTGTTTGTATTTTTGTTAAGAAACATAATAATAATAATTATTATTCATTGTGGTAAACCAGATAATAATTTGATCTCATTAAGAGTTTTATTTCTTCCCGATTTGTAAAAAAAATTCTTACGTGATAAAAAACCACCAACATTACTTACAAAATCTGCTTAGCTGAATTAGAATCAAAAAATGTTTTTATGAAACTTGATTTTGCAGCCTGTGTAATTAATTGTTCAGCGCTGTTTTTAATTTCTTTTTGTCTTGGTTAATCTAGCATACTTCTGATAACTTAAATCTTAGTCAGTTAATCTAGCTTACTTCGGATATCTTTATATATTAATCAGTTAATCCAGCTTACTTCGGATATCTTATATATATTAATCAGTTAATCTAGCTTACATCGGATATCTTATATCTTAGTGTGTTAATCTAGCTTACTTTAGATAACTTTAGATAACTTAACTCTTAGTGTGTTAATATAGCTTACTTCTGATATCAATAATGTCAGTGTGTTAATCTAGCTTACTTCTGATATCACTAATGTTAGTGTGTTAATGATATCTATAATGTTAGTGTGTTAATCGCTTAGATATCAATAATGTCAGTGTGTTAATCTAGCTTACTTCTGATATCAATAATGTTAGTGTGTTAATCTAGCTTACTTCTGATATCACTAATGTTAGTGTGTTAATCTAGCTTACTTCTGATATCAATAATGTTAGTGTGTTAATCTAGCTTACTTCTGATATCTATAATGTCAGTGTGTTAATCTAGCTTACTTCTGATATCAATAATGTTAGTGTGTTAATCTAGCTTACTTCTGATATCTATAATGTTAGTGTGTTAATCTAGCTTACTTCTGATATCAATAATGGTAGTGTGTTAATCTAGCTTACTTCTGATATCAATGTTATATTAATAATCTCGCTTACTTCTGATATCAATAATGTTAGTGTGTTAATCTGTCAATAATGTCAGTGTGTTAATCTAGCTTACTTCTTATCAATAATGTTAGTGTGTTTACTGATATTAATAATGTTAGTGTGTTAATCTAGGTTACTCTGATATCTATAATGTTAGTGTGTTAATCTAGCAAATGTGAATTAATAATGTTAGTTGTTAATTCTTAGAGTAACCCAAATGTGAATTATGAAGATAGTTTAGTCTGTTTTGAAACCAAAGTGACATATTTTCTCTTGTTTTTAGATTTATGTCTAAGTTTATTATAGAAGATTTCACAGACAACGATCTGCTCAACATTGTCCAACTGGGAGACCAGTTTTACGTGTGCTCAGAAACGAATTTCATACACAGAGTAGACCCTGAAAAACTGGAAACTATGAGCAGGGTGAGATAAAATTACTTTCCATAATACCCTAAGTATTCAACCTGTGTATAGTATATTTTATATAATCTACCAGTCTGGCTTTAAGTAAGTTTGGGGAACTCCAAGACGTCTTGAAAATAGAAAACCGTGATCAACCCTTCCGACGTAGATAATGTTAGTTATAAATATGTATATTTATATAGAATATTTTTTATATAGAATAATTTCAGAATAGCATTTCAGAACTTTTTATCTCCGTTAATGTTGTAGAAACACCAATAGTGAGATTTTCAGAGTTTAAAAGCTTTCACATAAACACTGATTTATGTTATCGTTGAAAGGAGAAATGTAGCATCCACATATATTTATTATTCAAGTTTGTTTGTGGGAATCCTTTTTGTTTTTTTAAAAAAACATTAATACGATCTTCGGAGTTTAAACATGGTACACAAATATGAATTAAATTATATTTTAAAAGCAACACTTTAATTCATTTGGAGTATGTTACGATTCAAGGTTGACCTGAGCAAGCACCTTGCTATAAACACAGCGACGGCACATCCACACTTCGACAGAGATGGAACCTATTACAACATGGGTAGCGGATTCAGCTTATGTGGACCGACTTACAACATTGTGAAAGCATTACCCGCTTCAGGTAGTCTGTAACTGTTTGTTTGTTTTGAATTCCGCGCAGAACTTTTCGAGGGCTATTTGCGATAGCCCTAACATCAAAGTGATCAGCTGAAGAGAAAGCAGCTGGTCAACACCACAGACAGCCCATTGTGTAGCATTGCGCTTAACATCAGACTTATTACTGATATATTTGACGATTAGCAATAATATATTGCTAATTACATTGCTAAGAATTGCTATTCTATTACAGATAGAATTTTAAATTTACAATTATTTAAATTTCTAACGAAATGTCCCAAACCGTACGTTGATAACTATAATACGTAGGATGTTGCAAAATTTACATAGAATTACAATTGTATGAAAAATACAGCAAAGTCGGGTGTGTGGCTTTACTATACATGTTTTCTCATTTATATAAAACAAATATGCGTAAACGTTTATATTTTCAAAACATCTGACTTTTTGGTTTGTTATTTTATCTTCTTAGACGTGAACGTGAATCCTTTCGAAACTGCTTCAATAGTGTGTTCGATACCCGCTAGGTACCGCTTTAAGCCCAGTTACTATCACAGTTTTGGTATGACCGAGAACTACCTGGTATTCGTCGAACAACCCTTTTTTGTATCAATTCTCCACCTGCTGTGGCTTCACATCAAAGGGGAAGCTTATATCGATGCCTTAGAATGGAACCCGAATCTAAAGGTAAAAATAACCCATTTTATCCCTATTGAAAAAATGAAATTATCAGGATAAAACGATGTAACAATTGCTCAAGGCTATAAGTGTCACGAATTAAAACATGTTTGTTTGATTCCGAGTTTTGAGTCGAACACCACCTTTCCTGGATGTCAGCATTATTAATAACTGAGGTTCTAAAACCAGCTGCTGACCACAAAGGTAAAAAATAGCAAAGCAATTTATAAATCAAGAAAACTAGGTCTGCATAATAGGCAGACCCTACGTACTTAATAATTCTAAGTCAATACACAATAAAAGTAAAATGTGTAATAATTATAATTCACTGAATCAGCGATTGGGAACCGTTGGTATTAGCAACACTCTCGACCGTAATCCCAATATTATCTTTCAAGGTTAATCCCAAATCGACATTCTAAAGTGACAATTTAACATGTTCTTTACAAATGTAAAATTACTGAGAGTAAATAGTAATATGTAAGGGTATTTTAAGTATTATAACAATTAATATAATTTCCACTGTGATGTGCGTTTTCGAGAAGAAAGCCAAACAACATTACACTTTAATATTATAGATGAATTTAAAACAGCGAGTTAAAAATGACGTTTGATAAAGACTTCATCTGGAGATTTCCTTATTATCCAATGAACGATGGTATTAACTAAAACTTTTGGCAGTTGGTCAAGGTACAGAACTGTCTCATATTACAAGTGTAAAATATCATGCTTCTTTGGAAATATTAATTTCAAAACGAACCTGACTCGCAGCGTGTTAAAACTTTGCACATGTTCTATTTTTCACAGGTATATTTCCACGTTATAAACAAGCAAACTGGCGAACGGCTGCCAATAATTTACACGACGTCTCCCTTTCTGGTGTTCCACCACATAAACGCCTACGAGGATTCTGGCCATCTAGTGGTGGACATGTGCTGTTACAATGATGGCGAGGTGGTCAAGGGGTTGTGCGTGGCTGAACTGGGTAAAATAAAAGAAGACCCTTACCATCTCGCTGAGCTGACTCGTTGCCAAGTCCGAAGATTTGTCTTACCTCTGGATGTATCGTCACAGGTACGATTATAGGGGGGGGGGAATAATTATTTTGTTTGTTTAATGAAATTAAAGTATGTGGATGGAAATCAGAAAACTTCAATTGAAAACAGTTAATTGTAAATAATTATAACTTTGGACAAGATCAAGCTATATACTTAGTGATAAACTACCAACCTGGACATCAGTATATCTAGCTACATGTATTGTTTTTTGTGCTTGTACGTACAATGTTACATCGTTTCATAAGTTTAGTACCACAGCTAACAATATATTCGGCCATGAATAATCAACCCTTTCAATATGAGAAATTCAAATAAACCTTCTCCAGATGAAAAGGCACTTTTTACGAGTGCATTAGCAAGTTCTTGTAAGTGTCGCCATGTTGTCAACTGTAAACAAGTTCCACGTAGTTGTTCAGTCTGTCAGTGAAGGTGCAGAATTTGTTTTTCTTACAAACCAACAACGATCGCGCATGTTAATTAACAAAGAGACTAAGCCTAAAATGGATTGTTACAATGAAAGGTACGCGTTTATTAAGGCTTACACATGTAGACATGTTTCTATTGTTTAAGTTGAGTCACTGATTGAACTGGTTATATTCTTCACCAGCAAGTTGAATATGTTTTCTTAATCACCGTGTTTGTTTAAGCTACTGCATCCTAAAAACAAAAAAGGTTTCTCCTTGATCGACACATAGGTAGGTCATTTTATTTGCCTACAAGAAGAGGTTAGCTTGTCGGGCCGAAGATTAAACAGACTAATGTTGGAGAATTGATGCCACTGTCCAAACTAGCTTGTAAAGAAGTTAGTAATGTTGATGCAGTTGTAAGTTTACAATAGATAAGTTTACAAAATAAACGTATACTTACATATTGTCGTTAATTTGACACGATTTTTCGTTCATTTTAACGTCTCTTCTTTGTCCCGGCATTCAGTAACATGTACCACATCAATAACAGTCTTCAGCCCTAACTCACCACATCACACGGTGTTCCGTACGACTCAATGATGATTCTTGGATAAATTAGGCCTCACTTTTGAAACACGTTGTTGTTTTTGTTGTGCTTTTTTTAAATTTCGCACAAAGCTCCACGAGGGTTATCTGCGCTAGCCGTCCCTAATTTAGCAGTGTAAGACTAGAGGGAATGCAGCTAGTCGTCACCACCCACCGCCAACTGTTGGGCTACTCTTCTACTAACGAATAGTGGGATTAACCGTAACATTATAACGTCCCCACGACTGAAAGGGCGAGCATATTTGGTGCGACTGGGATTCGAACCCGCGACCCTCAAATTACGAGTCGAACGCCTTAACCCACCTAGCCATGACGTGCCCTTTAAAACACGTGAATAAAACGATAGAACAAGAGTAAGGCCACGTTGCTGCTGTATGAGTTAGAACTCATGAATTAAAATTAATAAACAATATTTGTCTGCATTTGTAAAGTGCCCACTTCTGTTATTTTTTTAAGGATTTAGACAGATCTCAAAATCTGGTGAAGCTCCCTGGTTCCGAGGCTACAGCTCACTTTGAACGGAACGGGTCAGTGTTTTGTCAATATGAAGCCCTAACCGAACCAGGTAACTTAAGTAGTCCTACATCAAATAATGTGTTAGTAGTTTTTGTGTAAACATACCACTGAAGCATAATATATAAAAACAAAACATTTAGGATATTTAATCTACACTGTTTATAAACAACTTAAGGTCATTCACGAAATAGTTCTTCACATCAGAAGCTTTGAAGTACAGAATTTTCACGATAGGTGCTATTGAAATTATATATTTAGTATAATACTAACAAAAAAACCATAAATTAAATCAAAGTTCTTAAACTAGTCATACAACTGTGCTGACGTTTAGAGTTAACACTACTGAACCATACTGTGCATTATATAAATAGGTATTTTGACTTTATAAAGCTATTGCTAACACTTGAATTATCTATGTTACCTTCTTATTTAGGTCCCGGACATGCCGAAATGCCAGCAATTAATTACGCAAAATACAATGGTAGAAAATATCGTTTCTTCTACGCCTTAGGTCGAAAAGTACCAAATTTAGAAACGTACATGGTAAGTCCTGCTATTCAAATTTGTTTAAAACATATTATTTATATGTTCTACAGCAAAGCCACATTGGGCTGTCTTCCGTGTTGACCCTGAGAAATCGAATCCCGTATTTTAACGAAGTATTGTTTGTTTGTTTTTGAAATTCGTACAAAGCTACTCGAGGGCTATCTGTGCTAGCCGTCCCTAATTTTGCAGTGTAAGACTAGAGGGAAGGCAGCTAGTCATCACCACCCACCGCCGCCAACTCTTGGGCTACTCTTTTACCAACGAATAGTGGGATTGACCGTCACATTATAACGCATACACGGCTGGGAGGGCGAGCATGTTTAGCGCGAACCCACGACCCTCATATTACGAGTCGCACGCCTTACCCGCCTTTCCATGCCAGCCCTTTTAACGAAGTGAGTTCGTAAACTTGACGCTTATTCACGGAGAACAAAATGTACTGTACTTGACAATTTTAGCCCCAATTTTGTGGTGTTTTTTTTGTTGAACGTCACGAAAAAATACTCTTGGGTTCTCTATAGTAGCCGTCCCTGGTTTAGAAGTGATAGACTAAAGGGGAAGCACTATTTAACATCACTAATAGACAACTCTCGGGCTGTTAGTTTACCAAAGAACTGTAGAATTGACCGTCACGTTGTAATATACCACGGCTGAAATAGTAAGCTTTTTCGATGACAAGATTCGAACTCGTGATCCTCAGACTGGGAGTCGAGTGTTCCAACTATGAGGTCACGCAAGGTCCAAGCTCCAAGATATTTAACTTACCTCTCTTAAAATCGTGTGAATAATATGGAACTATTTCTGTTAGTAATGCGATGTTATGTTGTATTAACAAGGAAAGCAAGGCCCTTAATTAAATATCATAAAACATGCTCACAGTTATTGGACTTGAAGAGTTACTTCGAACCTGTAATAACGGGACACTTGACATCCTAATTAAACTCCATTCTTGTCTCTGGCTACTTTAATAATGTCAGATTTCTACTGTAATATTAGCTTCTTAGACAATGAAAGAATGTTTAGGTTTAAAGATATACTTTGTTACAGAGTTCATTCTTTATGTTTAATTTTGTCCTTACTGCTCAAAAAGAGTTTGTGCAATCCATCACTAGGTGTCACTAGGTGGTTAGCCACTAAAAGAAAAAAAAAAAAAGGTTTGAGAGCAAGACGTGGCGAGAAATATCTGAACAAATAGCCTACCACGTGTTGTTGTTAGAGACGATCTTTTGTTTTCAAATTATGAATTATTTATTATGGTTTATTGTTGGAACCAGTTCACCAATATGATATTTTATTGTGTTCTTTTATTCTTACTTGATTTGTCACATTGGGGTTATAATAGTATCTGTACACGATATGTGTCCGCGAATTAAAGTCAGACATTGACAGATGAAAGCGTAAAGTGACGCACGTGTGAAGAATAAACTTACTTCCGTCCATCGTATCGTTTTCCTATTGTATTTGCAAAACCTTTGTAACTTCCGAAATCCACATATGCAGTTTTTCCAGTATCCCTGTACAATGTATCCAGTATTCACTCTCGTTTACCACTAACCGTTGCTAAATCAGCAATGATACTTAAAATGAATTGTCGGTAACTCTGAAATGAAATACATGTCACGTTGACTGTCATTCCCCATAGGTCGTGGCACGCATGCCCTCTATTACCCCAATCAGTGCAAATAATGATGTTAATTTAATAGAATTGGTTGTGTGTTAGGAATTAAACTAGTTGTAGTGGCGAGACGGTGCTAATTGTGCTAACAGCTAGACAGAACTAGTTGAGATAGGGCTTGGCCCTAACTCCTTGTTGTATATGGAACTGGTTGCATTAACTGATAAATAGAAATAGTTGTGTCAGCTAATGAACAGAAACAGTTATATTGGGAACTGAGTAGTTGTTGTTATTAATTTACTTAGGTTAAAGCTACACAGTGGGCTATCAGCACTTTGCTCACTGTGGGGAATCAAACCCCAGAATTCATGGTTGAAAACCTACCGCTGACAATTGCAAATGATGTTGTGTTTACTGCGCATGCGTTCATTTTATTGGAATGTTTGCGGTATTTGTTTGTGGTTAGCAAGTAGAGAACAGGAAACGTACAGAACAAAGTTATGAAAACGTAACTGACGATTCTTACTTAGATGAAAATTAACACGGAAACAAAAGAAATTGAAATTTGGAACGAAGAGAAAAGGATACCCTCGGAACCGGTGTTTGTTGCCAATCCTAACGCAGCTGAAGAAGACGATGGTGAGTCGATAACCATTATTGTAATCGAAATAAGGAACAAACTTGTACGTGAAGATACACTTAGTTTATGAGTTTTTCAGTTTAACTGAAGAAGTGAAACCTGAAACTGGGAAGACCGAACATGTTAGCACTGCACACCGTTCACTGAGCAATCGCTTTAATTTTCCTAGTCTCAGTTTTACTTCTAAAACATTTTTCTTTCATTCAAGGCGTATTCTTCCATTTTAGAATAAGTCGAACGAATGCTTCCAAATGAAGGCACCAAAAAGCACTCATTATAACGTTCTTTTCGTAAACTATTACTTAAACTTGTTTTGAAGGCAAATCTCAGTTTCGTTATCTTTAGTCTTATTTAAACACGTGGCGCCCTCTTTTGCACATTTTAAAGGCTAAAAAACACGAAAATGGAAATTTTATTTATCTTTCGCATATTTTTTAAAAGTTATTTATACTATAAGGAATTACTTCCATCACTTGTATATTGTTTATAACTATAGTGTTTTAACATGAATCTTTTTGGGACTTTTTAATTTTATTTTTTTCAAACCTCGACCAGGTCTTCTGCTGTCCTCTCTGTTGCACGAGGAGAACGAGAATAAAGTGGCGCTGCTGATTTTGGACGCCAAAACAATGAAGGAATTAGGACGTGCAGAGTTCGAAACAGAATCGTCTGTGCCTGGATGCTTGCATGGGTTTTTTACACAGATGCTTTAAAGGTGCTTAAAACCAACATTCAAACGGCTCGTAACGACTGTTTTCAGTATTTCATTAAATGTACTCTATTTTCCAGGAGTAATTTCTTTCCACGACTTTGGTTAGAAAGTGCAATCTATGTGCGACAGGAATTACTTAGGTCGTTGTTTGTCGTCTTTC
This sequence comes from Tachypleus tridentatus, assembly GCF_004210375.1. Lineage (NCBI taxonomy): Eukaryota > Metazoa > Arthropoda > Merostomata > Xiphosura > Limulidae > Tachypleus > Tachypleus tridentatus. The sequence continues at coordinate 192,835,318 of NC_134834.1, forward strand.
GTTCAAGTGTTTAGGTTACTGAAAGCTCTACATTGTAATTTTACTAGCATCGCGTAGCCCGATTTCTGCTTCTTTCTTCATTTGCTCTGTCTGTTCTAGTTGTCAACTTGATGTCGTAACGGATGACACCTATGGTAATGTATCATCCAAATGAGTTGGCGATATCTCAGCTATCAGAAAAATGCCAACCTCAGATGAAAAACTAATTAGGAACCATAAAAAATTAGTTAACGATGCAGGGTTGAGTGTTTACAACTACAATGTCTCTACACCTACCGCTTTTCACTGTTTGTTGTGGGAAGAAGATACCCTTACAGTTTCTGACCATTCACTGTTTGTTGTGGGAAGGAAGATACCCTTACAGTTCCTGACCATTCACTGTTTGTTGTGGGAAGGAAGATACCCTTACAGTTCCTGACCATTCACTGTTTGTTGTGGGAAGGAAGATACCCTTACAGTTCCTGACCATTCACTGTTTGTTGTGGGAAGGAAGATACCCTTACAGTTCCTGACCATTCACTGTTTGTTGTGGGAAGAAAGATACCCTTACAGTTTCTAACCATTCACTGTTTGTTGTGGGAAGAAGATACCCTTACAGTTCCTGACCATTTACTGTTTGTTGTGGGAAGAAGATACCCTTACAGTTTCTGACCATTCACTGTTTGTTGTGGGAAGAAGATACCCTTACAGTTTCTGACCATTCACTGTTTGTTGTGGGAAGGAAGATACCCTTACAGTTCCTGACCATTCACTGTTTGTTGTGGGAAGAAAGATACCCTTACAGTTTCTAACCATTCACTGTTTGTTGTGGGAAGAAGATACCCTTACAGTTTCTGACCATTCACTGTTTGTTGTGGGAAGAAGATACCCTTACAGTTCCTGACCTTTCACTGTTTGTTGTGGGAAGGAAGATACCCTTACAGTTTCTGACCATTCACTGTTTGTTGTGGGAAGAAGATACCCTTACAGTTCCTGACCTTTCACTGTTTGTTGTGGGAAGGAAGATACCCTTACAGTTTCTGACCATTCACTGTTTGTTGTGGGAAGGAAGATACCCTTACAGTTCCTGACCATTCACTGTTTGTTGTGGGAAGAAAGATACCCTTACAGTTTCTAACCATTCACTGTTTGTTGTGGGAAGAAGATACCCTTACAGTTCCTGACCATTTACTGTTTGTTGTGGGAAGAAGATACCCTTACAGTTTCTGACCATTCACTGTTTGTTGTGGGAAGAAGATACCCTTACAGTTTCTGACCATTCACTGTTTGTTGTGGGAAGGAAGATACCCTTAAATTTCTGACCATTCACTGTTTGTTGTGGGAAGAAGATACCCTTACAGTTTCTGACCATTCACTGTTTGTTGTGGGAAGAAGATACCCTTACAGTTTCTGACCATTCACTGTTTGTTGTGGGAAGAAGATACCCTTACAGTTTCTGACCATTCACTGTTTGTTGTGGGAAGAAGATACCCTTACAGTTCCTGACCTTTCACTGTTTGTTGTGGGAAGGAAGATACCCTTACAGTTTCTGACCATTCACTGTTTGTTGTGGGAAGAAGATACCCTTACAGTTCCTGAAACATAAATGAAACCACAGTAAAATGAAACACCCAACCTCCCCTTCACAAAACACATGTTAAACTGAACTAAATAATATTATAGAAAACTACGAACACCATGCTAATAGTTCTTACGTATTCTCCCTTTCTCTTAAAGATTTATTCAAGTATAACACAGGAAAGCAAAGCCAAGCCTAATTACTTGAAGTTAGATTTGCCTTCCCGGTATACTGGAAAAAACAAAATTATAGGCCCGGCATGGCCAGGTGGTTAAGGCACTCGACTCGTAATCTGAGGGTCGCGGGTTCGAATTTCCGTCGCACCAAACATGCTCGCCCTTTCGGCCGTGGAGGCGTTTTATCGTTACGGTAAATCCCACTGTTCGTTGGTAAAAGAGTAGTCCAGTGTGCATTTTTTTATAGGTTCTGACCTGTGGTTAACCTGGATTTTTGTATAATTATAATTATTTTTTTACTCGTTTTAGCTATTAGGGTGCCAGTTTTCTATACTGATATAAAATTATAGCTTAGTTTTGTGCTTATGAGGTTTGAGTTCTTGCACAGTATTTTAGAGTTAGCAATTTTATTTTGATTTTTCTTATTGTGTTTATATATAATATATATAAAACCGTAATTTATGCTATATTGCTGTATTAGGCAGTTCTATCACTTGAGTTTCTTTGTTTGGTCCATACCTCGTTTTGAGTAATTAAAAACATTTTCTTTCTCTCGATTCATCTTGTATTAATGTGATTTTTAATTGTTAGCCAAATTAAATTCTAAAAAAAAAATTAAAGAATTGGTTTTAATTTCCAAGCATTAATACATTGTCTTTCGATTTATTTGTGAATAATAAAACATCATCTACAAAAGAATTACCATTATTTCAGACTATTAAAATCGTTTATATACATTTATGTTTTTATACCTGGGACAATACAATTGGAGGTAAGTAGACCAAGGATGGGAAAATTAAATTAACTTTTTTTAATCTGCCCTCTACAAAATTAATTTATAAATCTAAATAATTAATATTAATATACTTACTATTGTTTCTTTCTATTACGAGTTCTTTCGGATGCATTAAGTTAGGTGTAAAATTCAAGTTATTTTTGAAAATTAAACCATCCACGTAATAGAAGGTGTAGATTTATAAATTAAGATTTAATGCACGTCTCAGAAATGAGTTTTCATAAAAGAATAGACGCAGACTTACAATGTTTGAAAATGAACCAGCCCCCATTAGACTACCCAGTGTTTATTTATATACTTGTTTCTTGACAGTAATATAAGTATTATAAACACAGGGTGAAATATATTTTACATTGAATTTAATTAATTAAAGTTTTGCAATATTTATCGAATTATCGACAAAATTATCGAACAAGTCATTCAAATCTATTTTAGTATATAGTTTGATGAAATCTTACGTAGAAACACAGTTGGCTGTTTTTAAATTATATTAAACATTCCAAAAGAGAAATGTTATTTTTAAAAAATAGAACAATAATGATCCGAATTATTTAATAACATTTGTTTTTTCAAATAAGACACCCATAATATTATTGAGTACAACAGAGAGAGATTTAGTATCTGTACTTTGAGAACTAATAAAGGATGTGAGCCTAATAGCATTCTTATGTAATCTCAATTTCATATAAAAAATAGCAAGTTGTAATATGAGTAATCTGCATGTGTATTAATAATTAATTTAATAATTAATGTAAGTACAGCTATGTATTGATTTATTTGACAGGAAATGGTGTTAACGTGTTAATCTATCGCCTATTTCTCAGTTATTTAAATCTGTTATTTTAATTTGAGTAAAGTTTATTTTTAACATGTACTCCAAGGTATACCACTGTGTAAAATTGATAATGCAATTCATTTATTAACTTGTGGTATATGTGGTCTTAAATATGTAGGGCAAATAACTGATCCTTTACTTGTAAGGATCAACCTACATAGATCTCAAAAAAATAAGAATTTTCATCATTCGATTGAAATGGATTATTTTAGCAAATGAGTTTATCATGAGGGTTTGGATATTATTGGATAGTTGGGATATTCCCAATGCATTTGGATGCTATTACCACAGGCATCATCCGTTATGACATCAAATTGACATCTAGGACCAACAATGGCGTTACTTTTATATAAATATATACATATATAAGGTTTGGCTTGCAGTTTGCTCGTCCAATTTATAGAATCTCCCCAGCATACTGAAAAATACCGCTCGACTATCTGATAAAATATATGATGTTAGATGAATTGTTTGAGCATTCATGGGTAAATTCATCATCATCACGAAGAAACGGAATGGTTCCTGAGTACATCTCGCTTTCAGCAGCAACATAAAGTGACCAGTTAGGCCTGACGAGTCGTTTGAACAAGCATTCTCTTGAACACCAAATTCACCGTAGTTACTTGTTGTTCGTTTTCTCTTGATTCTGGACATTCAGCACTCTTCAGACATTCAGGACAAACAAAGTGGCTCATTTATGAGCTTTTGGAACAACTGTTGTCGTTAAGTTTCTACCATGGTGTAAATGTTGTAGTTAATTAGATTCAATGTTCTAAACTCTGACATCTAAGTGAAGAAGATATGATGGAAAAAATTAGTCTTCTTTATCAGGTTACAGTTTCACACTGCATTTCACACTGAATGTTACCTGTATTTCATTATTTTGTCCATCAGATTACACTTTTATATTGGTTTTAGTTTACAATCACACACTAGTCTGTAGTCACATTTTCACACTGTGTTTTACCTGTATTTTTATATTTTGTCTGTCAGATTACACTCGTACACTACTTTTAGTTCGCAGTTGCACAGTGTTTAATGGTTAAATTTTCACACTGTGTTTTACCTGTATTTTTATATTTTGTCTGTCAGATTACACTCGTACACTACTTTTAGCTCGCAGTTGCACAGTATTTAATGGTTAAATTTTCACACTGTATTTTAACTACAAGTCTAAATTTGTCTGTCATGTTTTCACACTAAAGTGTGTATTTTTTATAGGTTCTAACCTGTGGTTAATCTAGATTTTATTATCATTATAATTATTTTTTTACTCGTTTTAGCTACTAGGATGCCAATTTTCTTTACTGATATAAAATTATAGCTTAGTTTTGTGCTTATGAGGTTTGAGCTTTTGTGCAGTATTTTAGAGTTAGCAATTTTGTCATGATTTTTCTTATTGTGTTTATATATATAAATATATATATTTGTATATATTTATATATATATATATATTATAATATATATAAAACCATAATTTATGCTATATTGCTGTATTAGGCAGTTTTATCATTCAATAAAAAGTATTTTGAAAGATCATCAAACATCGATTTTGTGCTATTTTGTTTGACGTTATAATATTTGTATATTATCTGATCTATTATTTGAAACTTGTTGTGTACTAAATGGGAAAGCGTCAGTTTTTTGAGTTTCTTTGTTTGGTCCATACCTCGTTTTGAGTATTTACAAACATTTTCTTTTTCTCGATTCATCTTGTGTCAATGTGATTTGTAATTGTTAGCCAAATTAAAATCTAAAATTACAGTTTTAAGGTGTTTTAACAAAAATTATATTTCCTTGTAAGCTAATTCTATTTTTCTTAAATTATTAAAAAAAGGTATCTAGGGTTAATCGGGTAACTTTCAGCATTAAAATCGAAAATTACAGTTTTAAGGTACTTTAACAAGAATTGTATTCCCTTGTAAGCTAATTCTGGTTGTTTTCAATTGTAAAAAGAAGGATCTAGGGTTAACCGGGTAACTTTTAACGTTATAAAATGCATAATATTAATAGAGATATAGAAACGTTTGTTGTTGTTGTTTTTACAGGACAATTAATTTGTCGTTTCTCATGAGAATTTTATTTAATTTTGTAAACAAGCAACAATTATTTGTTTGTTAGTTTTAGTGTTAGTGATATTTTGTTCCAAATATAAATAGCCTGTTAATTTTCCCGTTTTATAATCAAGAATCTCTTACTATTTGTCCGGATATGAAAATCCTTATTTCCGAAGAACAGTAGTTTGTGGAAACTCTAATGTCTGGAACGGTCCCTTTAATTTAACCTTTAAATTATCGGATTGTTCAGATATTGTAGATCCGACAGTTGCATCATATTGAGTAATTTTGTGTTTTGTTATTGTTACAACAACTAATGCAAGAAAACCTAATGTCCAAAAATGTGAAGTTACTCATTTCCAAGTTACAACACATAGGTAATCCCGGTAGTAATTAGTGGGATTATTGCATTACTATTAGTAGTGACGTTGCAGCCAATAATGTCACGATCCACGAGCAGTTCGGTGCTAAAATATGTTACAAAAAATGTGTTTGTAAAGCAGAAGAAATCCGGAAATCGTTGTTAATTTTAGGGTTAAAAGTTCTCAAGACAAGCAAGATTTAGAGAGCTCATTTAGTTTGCTAAGCTCGTGTCTAATATACAGTTTAGCCCCTATATACCAAAATATTAAATATTAATAGAACAGAAAATCACACGATTCGTATCTTACAGTTGATTCTGTTTAAGCTCTGCAACTTTTCAAAGAAATAAAACACACAAACCTAATATTCTACAAGGTTATTTAAATAAATTTAATTTATAAAGAAGGAAGTATGGCCTTTTAAAAAGCACAGAAATAAGAGGTAAACTAAAGTCAAAATGCAATCGCAAAACAAAAGAAAACAAACAAGCTTGACTCTCCTAAACATTACAACGTCTAGACATAGAGTCAAAATTGGGATTTGTAGCTTAAAGAAATAATGACAACGTCATATCCTAAACCTTAAGTTTGTTTGTTTATTTTTTGCTATTGCATTTTCATTTTAAGCTACCTTCTTGTTTCTGTAACTTATCCCATCCTTTTGGGTTTAGGCCTATCTTTTGAACCTTTGCTTAAACATTTCTGTTGTGGAAGACAGCCCAGACGTTTCTGTAACGTGACCGAAACCGGTCATTCAGTGGTAGCAAAACAAAACAAAATCAACAAACTATTATTTTGTCATCAGTGTCGTTTCCTAAAAGGAAGGAATCCTATACATAAACGAACGATACGCGTCATCAGTGCACTTACAACAACAAGTTAATAATAGCTACGTTGCATGCGCTATGATTGCGATATAAACATTAAATTTCATCACGGCCTGAACGCAGTTACATACGTATGCATGTAGTAGATTATGAGGCTCCACATAAACTACAGACTACATTAAATTGATTGAGTGTCAATGGTTATACAGCAGTTATTATTTGCTAAGTCATCAAATAAACTTTATTACGCACTGTGTAGGTTAGTTTTTATGTGTTTAGTAATATTGCCTATGTTTTATTACAATACTTACAGCCATTCTTTATGTTGGCTGATGGAACAATATTAAATAATACAAACCGTCTTCAGATGTTCTGTTCTATTCAGCTTTAATGCGTACTTTGTTTCGTGACTCTTTAAATCAGCAAAGTAAAAAAGATAAAGTATTTTAAAAACGTAATGTGAAACATATTAGATCGGTCGTGTTTACAACTCACAATCCGCAGATCGCTCGACAGCGACGGGAGTTATAATGTAACATTTAATCACAATATTTGCTGATAAAAGAGTGTTCCAAAAGTTTGCTGTGACCTATGTTGACCAGCTGCCTTGTCTCTAACCTATCACTTTAAAATTAAGGATGTTAGCGCAGAGAGCCCTGACGTAGCTCTCAGTAAATTTGTTAAATAAACAGAAAGCGTACTCAATTTAAAAGTTAAACAAATTATGATAACATAGGTTCTATATTTAAATGTAAACCTTTCATAAGCCTAAAAGAAATTTCACTTTTTATATTTCCCCCTTAGTCATTTACGCACTTCTAGGTCACAAGTACTTTTTAGGAAATCTATCTTTTTTCCAGAATATATTTTGACAGGCATCGTTGTATGAAATTCATCGACTTATATTTATTTTGAAACATGTAGATACATGACAAAACTATTATTATTATTATTTTGTATTGAAACATGTAGATACAGTGACAAAACTATTATTATTATTATTTTGTATTGAAACATGTAGATACAGTGACAAAACTATTATTATTTTGTGTGTGTATGACTGAACTGACTGGAACTATTTGAGATGTTTACGCAAGAAACGCCGACAAATGGTAAATATTAAATAACGGAAAAGGTGAAAATGTAACGACTGCTAAATTCGTGCTTTTGTGGAGGTAAGCATGTGCATGATTTATTTGTCCTGTAGAGAAATCAGAGAAGTGTAATCTATATGCATATTGATATGTGATAATTTATTTTAAAGTTAGATATACAACAGGTTAATATAATACACAGTTGGAGTTATAAACAGTAATCCCACAAAGAAAACTCACAAAACACATGGTAGAATGGAGAACAATAGATATAGAGTAATACACTCGCGACTCAGGTGTATTGGTTAAATAACAACAGTAATACACTCGCGGCTCAGGTGTATTGGTTAAATAAGAACAGTAATACACTCGCGGCTCAGGTGTATTGGTTAAATAAGAACAGTAATACACTCGCGGCTCAGGTGTATTGGTTAAATAAGAACAGTAATACACTCGCGGCTCAGGTGCATTGGTTAAATAAGAACAGTAATACACTCGCGGCTCAGGTGCATTGGTTAAATAAGAACAGTAATACACTCGCGGCTCAGGTGCATTGGTTAAATAAGAACAGTAATACACTCGCGGCTCAGGTGCATTGGTTAAATAAGAACAGTAATACACTCGCGGCTCAGGTGTATTGGTTAAATAAGAACAGTAATACACTCGCGGCTCAGGTGCATTGGTTAAATAAGAACAGTAATACACTCGCGGCTCAGGTGTATTGGTTAAATAAGAACAGTAATACACTCGCGGCTCAGGTGTATTGGTTAAATAAGAACAGTAATACACTCGCGGCTCAGGTGTATTGGTTAAATAAGAACAGTAATACACTCGCGGCTCAGGTGCATTGGTTAAATAAGAACAGTAATACACTCGCGGCTCAGGTGCATTGGTTAAATAAGAACAGTGATACACTCGCGGCTCAGGTGCATTGGTTAAATAAGAACAGTGATACACTCGCGGCTCAGGTGTATTGGTTAAATAAGAACAGTAATACACTCGCGGCTCAGGTGTATTGGTTAAATAAGAACAGTAATACACTCGCGGCTCAGGTGTATTGGTTAAATAAGAACAGTAATACACTCGCGGCTCAGGTGCATTGGTTAAATAAGAACAGTGATACACTCGCGGCTCAGTGGTTTTCGTTTCAATAAAACATGTTATTCAACATCAAAAACAAACTTTATAACACTTTACATTTTCAACAGGTTAAAACACCAAAAAAACACAAACTTTCTCTGAATCTTTGATGTGGATCTATCTTAACCAATACTTTAAGTGAAGCTTTCACCATATCTCAGGAAGAACCAATGTTTGTGTACAATAAAGAACCAACATAACAATGTTACGATCAACTTCGAGATGACATAGAGAAAGAAGCAAATATACGAACAAAGTAACAGATGATTAAAAACGTAAAACATGCAGTGTGGCGTTTCACGAGCACGTGAGGCTTTTTAAAATATGATAAAAGAACAAATAATTTTGAGCACTGTTTCAAATTCAAACGTCTGACGATGCGTGTACGTGTCTAATGATTTCTTGTTACACACGTGTCCATTGTTATACTTTTGGTTAGTAACGTATTAGAAGAATCTTTGGTTTTGTTTATAGGTGCAGCAGCACAAAGCTGCGCAATTGGCTGTCTGTGCTCCGCCCACCAAGGTGTCGAAACCCAGTTTCTACAGTTGTAAGTCCGTAGACATACCGTTGTGTCATTGAGAAAAGTCCAAGCAATTCTTAACTTCCCTCGGGCCTGACATGGCCAAGTGTGTTAAGGCGTTCACCTCCTACTCCGAGGGTGGCGGGTTCGAATCCCAGTCGCACCAAACATCCTCGCCATCCCAGCTGTGGGGGCGTTATAATGTGACGTTAAATCCCACTATTCGTTGGTAAAAGAGTAGCCCAAGAGTTGGCGATGGGTGGTGATGAAGAACATCAGAAGTTTTGCCATAGATATAAGATACAACTTTAAAATGGTTTCTGAAGATTATATTATGCTAATTAATTTCTGGGTAAAAAGGCTTGTTATTAATAATTACGTGTTAAAAAATAAAAATTAATGTTTCAACTTATTTTTAATTAATTATCTGAGAACACAATAAGATTCGTTAAATGCTCATGTACATATTATATACCATTATGTCCAGTATGGTCAGATGGGTAGTTACACCATACGGTACTTTTTCATTCCCTTTTGGGCCCAAGATGGCCAAGGGTATTTAGGCGTGCGACTCGTAATCTGAGGGTCGCTGGTTCGCATCCCCTTCACGCCAAACACGCTAGTCCTCCCAGCTGTGGATGCGTTATAATGTGACGGTAAATCCCACTATTCGTTGGTAAAAGAGTATCCTAGAGCCACAAAGCTACTCGAGGGCTATCTGTGCTAGCCGTCCCTAATTTAGCAGTGTAAGACTAGAGGGAAGGTAGCTAGTCATCACCACCCACCGCCAACTCTTGAGCTACTCTTTTATCAGTTAATAGTGCGATTAACCGTCACATTATAATGCCCCCACGGCTGAAAGGGCGAGCATTTTGGCGCGACGGGGATGCAAACCCGCGACCCTCAGATTACGAGTTCCACGCCTTAACACGCTTGGCCAGCCTGAGAGTTTGGATATATGCAGTGGGCATAGCACAGATAGCCCCATCGTGAAGCTTTTACTTAAAAACATTGATGACTTTCATGTGTGTGAACTTCAGGGGCGGGACAGATTTATTTATTTACAACGGGAATTAATTTTCTTGTTAGAGAATGTAACATACGGGTAATTCTTGATAAATTGATGAATTACGTGTTTTAGCCCTCTGTTAGGCAGTGTAACATACGGGTAACAAATATATTTTTGTTTCTTAATACATGTATAGATGCTTCAGTTCTGAAGTTGAATACCCTTACTTCCACGTGATAGGCTAAATAAGCCACTGAATTATTTTTTGTTGGTTACTCAACTAAACAATTTATATAATTGGGTTCAGTGTCTGTGTGTGTGTCACGTAACTCATCCTAAACCGTATCAGTCTTGAGGTTTGCACAAAGGTAAAGCTTTTTATCCAAACCTTTACGGAATTTTCACAGAGATTCCTCGAAAGCGAACCTCACATTTGGCTTTGATTTACATAGGAGCACGCGAATAGGAAAGGCCTATTGATTTCCGCTCACAACTTAGTTAGCGAATTATATTTGGATTGCGGTAATGGCCATTAAGGTGGCCATTAAACCGAAAAGATAGTGTAAACTGTTAGTTCAAGGATTAAATTATACCTTATAAATATAGAACATATACCAATGGATTCGCTAGGTAACATGCCCATTTAAAACTTACGAAAACATATTTTTTCGCACAATATATACCTAATTAAGTACGAAATCCGAGCAACTTTCCCCGTCATCTCTTCATAATGAGTACAGTGAAGGGTTAATAAATTTTTAGTGTTTGACAACTTGTATTAAAAGCGAAGAAACGGGTATTTGTATAACAGAACATTTGTTTGGACATTTAGTAACCATCGCGATATTTCATTCTTAGACAAACTTAAAACATAACAATCGATTTTCAGGACAAACATTCTGAAACAAAACAGTGATCTCACCTGTCAAATAAAATCCACTTTCTAATTACTGCCACTACCAAGAACTTGGAATAACCAAAAATATATATATTTTTTTATTGGGCTAGAAACAAAAGCCACGAATATCTTTATTTTATTTAAACCTAAAAACTCGTAGCTTCAAACAAATGCAGATGAGATTATATATTTTGAACCTGTAAATCATATCAGTCTGGTATACAAATGATGGTTAAAGTTGGGTTCAAGGAAACTTCTAGAGACGTTGCTGGTTTAACGTCATTATTTTACAGCCCTCTTGTGAAAGAAATAGGAACTACCCGATTCTTCCAGATTAAATTTACAGCAAATTATTAAATTTATAAATATAATACAATAATAATAATTATAATAATAATAATTCGCACGATTAGGAAACACTCAAAATACAAGCATTTGCGAACAATAAATTGAATTTCTTGAATTAAAATGATTTTTTTTTAAATGAAGTATATGTAGATAACACACAATACTAATGAAGAAATACGACAGAAGACAACTGTAGAATTTTCAGTATTATCCAATGGCTTAGCAGACTCCAAAATGAAGCTTTTTATTGGTGCCTTTTGTGCCACGTGACATTTAAAAGGGTAAAATGATTGGCTGACAAAACAACATTCTTAAAGAAAACTTCGAGTTTCGTTTTCCTTTTCAGTTCAGTCTCTACCAGGGCCAGATTAACCAAAAGGAAGAGAGGTCGGTTGCCTATGAAGCCCATGATTTCAAGGTTATGCTTTGATATTAATTTCTTTCTCAAATGTATGTTTAAATAGGAACTGTAGCTTTTCAAAAGCACTACATTTGATAAGAGATCATTTTAAAGGGCAAAATTTCAATGCAGAAAAATAACAACGAAAAAATCGCGAGAGTTGAGGGTAAGGGGGGAAAAGGGGCCTACAAATCTGAAGATACCACGTGGCCTAATGTGGACTTAATCCGGTCCTGGTTAAAACCAGTGATTTCGAAATTTCTTTCGATAAAACATCCTGTCTTAAAATGTTTCCACTTGACGTGGGAAAAAAAAAAGAACTAAAATATGAAATTTCCATAAAAGTAAATTCGTCGAAGATAATAAACACAAATTAAACTATAGCAATATGCTCTTCATATTTTCTTCGTCAGATTTTCGACTTTTAAAATATCAAGAAAACCAGTATTTTCGGTACGTGAAACCTTTTTCTTTTATTAGCTGTTTTGTTTTTTTCATTTCTCTTTTCGTGGGGCTTCTTTGGAAGTTTCCAAGTCTTGAATTTGGCTTTAAATACACGCGTACTAGGTCTCTCTTTTCTGATGAGAAATACAACTACCAATAACTTCACCACACCGAACATTTTGTCACGGGGTTCATCCTACTTCCAACAGGACAATTATAGGCTCGTGCGAAGTCGTAAGAATTCGATAACGGACCCAGAACTCTGAAAAGGATTATATTAAATTTGAATGACACATATATAAATATAAAAGTTAATTAACTACTGACGAGAGAAAAAGTGTTTAGCCAAGAAAACACCTCACCACCAGAATCAACGCTAAGGAACTGACTGTCACACTTATAACGCACCTGCAGAGTGTGGAGAACATTTTGTGTTATCTCAATTTAACAATAAATAAACGCAACTTGTAAAGGCGTTATTCACTGATATTCTACATAAAAAAATTAATAATCAAAACTTTCACTATCGTTCAGATCGTACCGTCAGTTGCCTTTTATTAATGTTCTAATAACATTTTAAATAAATATAAAGTAATAAGTGAACGTTTGGAATGGAAATGAATCTCTCGTCGTGTTTCTTCGACAGTGAATAATTAATTGAAGGGGTTTAATTCAACTGTCTTGCTTTCTACGAAATTTTACTGTAAAATTATCAAACAAAAACATTCTATACGAGGAAAAGTAAGCTAGGAATCCTTCTTATATCTCCTTTATAAAAATCAAGAAATTATAATTTTGTCATTGTTCTAAAAGCGCGTGACAGTTACTCCATATTGTATGAACCACATAAAATATATCAGTCCTAACAAACGTAAGTTTATATGTAATTAGTGTAAAGAATGCCAATAATGTTACCGTATCGGTCCAGGGCTGTGAACAGACGATCGGATTTTGGTAAGAGCGTCCTCTGGTCTCATGGTTCCACACCAGATCTAAAATAAATAAATAAATAAAAGAAAAAAAAATATTGCAGGGCTAAGAGAAAAACAAGGAATACCACACTTAAAATAAACAGTAAAAATCAATAAACATTTAATATATAAAAATAAAACACATCAAATTTAGTAGTAAAATAAAAACGTTACAGGTCTGAGAGAAAATAAGAAACTGCACCTCAAAGAAAAATTAATATGGACATTTTGTTTGCTATCAAGTACAAATATCTACGTCCACAATAAGCATTAAAACCTGGTTTCTACAGGTATAAGTCTGAAGACATACCGCTGTGACACTAGAGGGCTAGTTTGTTTTGTTTTGTTTTCTAATTTTGCTACACGAGGGCTGTCTGCGTTAACCGCCCCTAATTTAGCAGTGTAAAACTAGAGGGAAGGCAGTTAGTCATCACCGCCCACCGCCAACTCTTGGGCTACTCTTTTACCAACGAATAGTGGGATTGACCGTCACTTTGTAACGCCCCCACGACTGAAAGGGCGAGCATGTTTGGCGCGACGGGGATGCGTACCCGCAACCCTCAAATTACGAATCAAAGTAAAAACTTGACTTTTAGAACTTTTTCACGCATCGTGATATATATAATAACTTACTGATAAAAAATGCACAAGAAATAAACATTTAGTAATGTAAAAACAAAACATTAGTACGCTGTATGGTTGTTACAAAAAAAGTAATAATAATATTGATTTAATATAAAATATCGATCACTGTGAATTTAGACAGCATTAATAACAGTTTCCACACACACCTGAGCGAAGTTAAGAAAAAATAGTTGGTCGTGGGAAAGATGAAGACCCGGAAGTAGAACTTCTTTCCCATGCTTCAATACCCACTTCCGGTAGGCCTAAAATAAACAAGTTTTGTAGACAAGTCCAGATTATGTACCAGAAATTAACCAGTAACTAGACATCAATATATTCCACAGATGGGCAGTTGTGTTTTGGTAAATCTTACAATAAATACCATTTATTTAACGTTGTTTTTAGAGGCGTACTAATACCGATAATACAATAAATATAATTTATGTCTTATCGTTATTGTATTTATTTTCTAATGATTACTAATGCGTGTTAAAATTATCAACTGATATGCAACATTATTACAATATTTTTTCTATTTATTCCTATCCTATAGCAATATAGAATATTATTTTACGATGTGCTATTTATCCCTACACTATAGGTACTTACAACATTATATTACGATATGCTATTTATCCCTACCCTATAGGAACTTACAACATTATATTACGATGTGCTATTTATCCCTACCCTATAGGAACTTACAACATTATATTACGATGTACTATTTATCCCTACACTATAGGTACTTACAACATTATATTACGATATACTATTTATCCCTACACTATAGGTACTTACAACATTATATTACGATATACTATTTATCCCTACCCTATAGGAACTTACAACATTATATTACGATGTGCTATTTATCCTTACCCTATAGGAACTTACAACATTATATTACGATGTGCTATTTATCCCTACCCTATAGGCTATTTATCCCTACCCTATAGGACTTACAACATTATATTACGATGTGCTATTTATCCCTACCCTATAGGAACTTACAACATTATATTACGATGTGCTATTTATCCCTACCCTATAGGAACTTACAACATTATTTTACGATGTGCTATTTATCCCTACCCTATAGGAACTTACAACATTATATTACGATATACTATTTATCCCTACCCTATAGGAACTTACAACATTATATTACGATGCTTTATTTACCCTATAGGAACTTACAACATTATATTACGATATGCTATTTATCCTTACCCTATAGGAACTTACAACATTATATTACGATGCTTTATTTACCCTATAGGAACTTACAACATTATATTACGATGCTTTATTTACCCTATAGGAACTTACAACATTATATTACGATGCTTTATTTACCCTATAGGAACTTACAACATTATATTACGATGCTTTATTTACCCTATAGGAACTTACAACATTATATTACGATGCTTTATTTACACTATAGGTACTTACAACATTATATTACGATACACTATTTATCCCTACCCTATAGGAACTTACAACATTATATTACGATGTGCTATTTATCCCTACCCTATAGGAACTTACAACATTATATTACGATGTACTATTTATCCCTACCCTATAGGAACTTACAACATTATATTACGATGTGCTATTTATCCTTACCCTATAGGAACTTACAACATTATTTTACGATGTACTATTTATCCCTACCCTATAGGAACTTACAACATTATATTACGATATACTATTTATCCCTACCCTATAGGAACTTACAACATTATATTACGATGTGCTATTTACCCTATAGGAACTTACAACATTATATTACGATGCTTTATTTACCTTATAGGAACTTACAACATTATATTACGATGCTTTATTTACCCTATAGGAACTTACAACATTATATTACGATATACTATTTATCCTTACCCTATTGGAACTTACAACATTATATTACGATGTGCTATTTACCCTATAGGAACTTACAACATTATATTACGATGTGCTATTTACCCTATAGGAACTTACAACATTATATTACGATGCTTTATTTACCCTATAGGAACTTACAACATTATATTACGATGCTTTATTTACCCTATAGGATTGCTTGAGTCCACCGTTATCAGCAATATTTTCCCCTTGGGTCATTTTTCCATTCACCTAGAAAAGAAACTTTAATTGTATACATACATGTATATATCATTTTAAAGATTAAAATTCTTTCTGAAACATCCATTGAATAACTCGTAAGTAAAACTTCAGTTCTTACGTTCTGGTATCTCTATGGAATTGTTCTACAATCCACTTAATTTCGTACATAGACCATCTTATTACAATCTAAGGTTCACTGATGATTGGATTTATAATACCAAATACTCAGCATAGATGGATTATTAATTTC
This sequence comes from Tachypleus tridentatus, assembly GCF_004210375.1. Classification (NCBI taxonomy): domain Eukaryota; kingdom Metazoa; phylum Arthropoda; class Merostomata; order Xiphosura; family Limulidae; genus Tachypleus; species Tachypleus tridentatus. The sequence goes on from NC_134834.1 coordinate 192,851,760, forward strand.
TTTAACAAAATTAGTGAATCATCAAATGAAAGGAAAATCCGTTGTTATTTAGATTTTCCAGTCTGCTCTTCGAAAGTATCGAAACCCGGCTTTTAGCATCGAAAGCCTTCAAATTTACGTCTGAACCACTGGAAGGTGTTTAAATAAACTGTAATTATGGGGTCGTGGCTCAAGGCTGTAGACATACTTTCAGGGGAAGTTTTCCTTTAAAACAACTATATATACTGATATAGTTTGTTGTTGTTTTGGTTTTTCATCAGAGTCCGTTTTGCAGTTTTAGCAGCCAGTGGTTCAGCCAATGAATAGTGTCAAATTTGACAATATCTAGAATAGTGTGACATATAGAAACTGTAGATTCTAACTAAATATCAACAGTGTTGTCACTTTTATCAGAAACAGTTTACCATTTGAATGACATTTATGTATTCTTTATTCTAATTTAGCCTTTACATACGTACAGAAGAGTGGGGCAAATACTTATAGGGTTTCAATAAAAACTTTGAACTCTTTATTAAAATTAGAAATAAACCAATAACGTTCCAGCACATCTTGACTGAGAAGTGACAACCGAAGGTTTCGTAAGATGGTATGACTAATAAATTGTAGTTAATTTTATACTGAATGGTTTAGTTTGGTCTCATTGTTGTGATTCAGAAAAATCGGGGGGCCCGGTATGGCCAAGCATGTTAAGGCGTGCGACTCGTAATCTGAGGGTCGCGGGTTCGTATCCCCGTCGCGCCAAACATGCTCGCCATTTCAGCCGTGGGGGCGTTATAATGTGACGGTCAATTGCACTATTCGTTGGTAAAAGCGTAGCCCAAGAGTTGGCGGTGGGTGGTGATGACTAGCTGCCTTCCCTCTAGTCTTACACTACTAAATTAGGGACGGCTACCACAGATAGTCCTCGAGTAGCTTTGTGCGAAATTCGGGTTTCGATACCTGTGGTGAACAGACTACAGACAGTTCACTATAAGTATCAAAACCTAATTTTTAGCATCGTAAACAGAATAATGGCCTAAAACCGTGAATAAGACAAACATGACATATAAGTCTAATGATAATAAAACTTACCGATAACTACTTCTATTTCTGCTTACTTTGAAGGCTATTGCAGCAACAGTTCAAAAACATACACAGATGAGGTGGGCTTAACCCTAAAGTTAAACTTTAGCAAAACGACAAAGTGAACATGTTGTACAAAAGAGCTTAAATCATTCTCATCGAAAGACCGACGTCGGTTTTAATTAATTCGCAACTTACGTTTAGTCCTACGTCTTCTAAAACGTAACTCGAATAATAATCAATAATGCACTGCGCACGTTCTCGAAATCTTTCAATTGTTCCATTGTTCCACCACTGCTTCAAGTTACCGTCTTTGTCGAACTGACGACCTTTCGAATGTGAAACAAATTTAATTAACATCAACCGGCTTAAAACTAAGAAGAAAAAAAACCAGCCACCTTATTTCTTGTTACCCTAAATCTACACTATATTTTTTTCGTTTATAAATTAAAGCAACGTAATTTAAAATTTAAAAATATAAGCTTTTCCCTTCCGAACATTACGTATTGATTCCTAATATATTAAAAAGCTAATACAAATATTTTATTTGTTTATTTTTACTTTTTTTTAATTACTGTACAAGAATGATAACTGAATTTTGAACATCTCAACAAAATATGACTAGTGTAATAATGGTGTCAGATTTATCGGTATTCTTGTGAGCAAATACTAAATATTTCTAACTTGTGTCGTCATGTTTAATACTAAATCTTCTGCCAATATGTTTTTTTTTCTTCTCTTAAATGTACAAACCTATTTTATAATGTAATAACAAACCAACAGATGGTGCTGTATAAACGTAACTGTGGGAAAAGTTGTCACTTGTCAGAACCAACTGAGAATGACTATAGTTGGTCGAACGTCGGACTTTCTTTATTCTTTTAGCTGGTATAATTTTAAAATGGTATTTAGTTTTATTGTCCGAGTAGTTTACGTTGCTGTCGCTTGTGAATTTTATAAAATTTAATTTGATTCGTCCTTGACCCACGTGTCGTAACAGAGTGACCTTTAATCAGTGATGTCGAGAAACCCACTTGTAGAGAAATATATATGCAAAAACGGCTCGTTTGGGTTGAGAAAATATTTTACATAGAAGAGCGAACAACGTTTCGACCTTCTTCGGTCATCGTCAGGTTCACAAAGAAAGAGGTAACTGACCGGAAGCTGACCACATGTTAAACCAATATAAAGAACGCCTTTATACCTATATTAATATAATAAAATAAATAAAATTATATATTCAAACATCTAACACCGCCCTCTACATTCCGACACTTAGTTACACAACCCTTTCAAACATGTGGACCTTTAAGCCATTACAGATAGTCGGTGATAAAAACTTTAAGCTCGTTTCCTAAACTAGTCCCATAGACAACAATTCACCTTTAGATGTATAACAGAATATTTTGTACCTTCTATGTTGAAGGTGAAAGCCACTTGTCTAAGATTTCTTTATCTTCATTGTCGAAACTACTACCCATCTCGCAACCAATGATCGCTGCCACGCGCTTACCAAAGGGTCATATTCGACTTTTAGTTACGGACCGTGTGACACACCGGTAGGACACACATTATGAGTAGCTTCAAAGAGCTAATTAAATATAATATAGTTACCCATATAAATATTAGACATCTGGGTTAAGTAAAAAAAACAACAACAACAAAGGCCTGGTTGGCACTAGGGTAGAAATTATTACTACTGATAGCAGTAAGCATGTTAAAGGTTCATTATCTTCATTGTCAAAACCACTAGTAATATTCTTACAACCAATGAGCAAAGTTTTCTTACATTTAAATAATCGCGTGGATAATGACTTGCGTTTCCTTACCTTTGTCGTCAAATCCATGGGTAATCTCATGACCAATGACCACACCAATACCTCCATAGTTGAGCGACCTATAATAAACACATGCTTATTATAAACCAAAAGCATCTAATGTGATTAAAAAGCTTTCGGACAAACTAATAATTATTCACTGAACAGGAAAAACAAATGTTTCCAAATGAAGATAATATCACTTTTTTATGATCAATTAGTTATCTAATAAATGTATAAGGAAATCGTATTCAACTGGCTCATTATTGAGTAATTAAATAGTTAACGATATTTAATTAGGAAAATGTTGAAGGCCATCGAATTTATTTACTAACCAAATAATTTAATATTGCCCAACTCATAAAGGTTCGTACTTTGTGAACATCCAATCAAAATTGAATTACGTCATTAACAGCGATATGCAACACAATATTTTTAACCCCTAAAGGCAGATAGATATATATATTTTTTTTTTTTGCAAAGAATATTTACGTGTTTCTCTTTGTTGAAGTAAAAGTCTACACAATGGCCTATCTGCACTGTGCCTATCACAACATGTAGCGAATCGATATGTTTAGCATTACGCCCCCTTCCGGCTGGCCCTTCAATTACTGAGGGAAGGCATCAATTTATTCGTTCTAGTTGACTGTTTTATTACCAATATTTATTATCAAGACCAAAACGGACCACAAAAACAATAAAATATTAACTTTGAAAGTAGCACGACACACTGAAAGAAAAAAAAAGATGGATTTATTTTACAACTACCTTGAGTAATTAAATAACGTATACCGATTAATTACTAATTAATTAAAAAAATCCAGATGTCCTTTCTATTTATAGATATCACTAAGTGGGTTGAACTGCACGTAATAAACAAGATACTTGGGTTGAACTGCACGTAATAAACAAGATACTTGGGTTGAACTGCACGTAATAAACAAGATACTTGGGTTGAACTGCACGTAATAAACAAGATACTTGGGTTGAACTGTACGTAATAAACAAGATACTTGGGTTGAACTACACGTAATAAACAAGATACTTGGGTTGAACTACATGTAATAAACAAGATACTTGGGTTGAACTACATGTAATAAACAGGATACTTGGGTTGAACTACACGTCATAAACAAGATACTTGAGTTGAACTGCACGTAATAAAGAAGATACTTGGGTTGAACTACATGTAATAAACAGGATACTTGGGTTGAACTACACGTCATAAACAAGATACTTGGGTTGAACTACATGTAATAAACAAGATACTTGGGTTGAACTACATGTAATAAACAAGATACTTGGGTTGAACTACATGTAATAAACAGGATACTTGGGTTGAACTACACGTCATAAACAAGATACTTGAGTTGAACTGCACGTAATAAAGAAGATACTTGGGTTGAACTACATGTAATAAACAGGATACTTGGGTTGAACTACATGTAATAAACAGGATACTTGGGTTGAACTACACGTCATAAACAAGATACTTGAGTTGAACTGCACGTAATAAAGAAGATACTTGGGTTGAATTGCATGTAATAAACAGAAGAGGTCCACCTTTTCAAAGCGCTCGGACTATGGCTTTTTTTATTACTCTGTATCAATATCTCTTGAACCTAAGTGTCTTTCTGACATCAAGAATGCCATAAGCAGGTGTCAGTTACAAATGACAGAATCTCTTCACTGTTTGTTTCTTTTCGAAAGATAACTACAAAGCTCGTTCTCACTAGTTTATTTGACAGCTAACGATAACTTGAGCTGAAAACAACAACAACAAAAAAATGGCTGTTTCACCAACGTTTCGGATAACGCTTTCTCCAAAACACTTTATATAAACCTAAAGAAAGTGCGAGTCGAAACGTTGGAAACTGTCTTGTTTTTCTGAAGCTGTTTTTGTTGGTAGAATGAATTCTTTACCCTAACAATTCTACTCTCACGACTTTAATGTTTACTTTCTATTCAGAGCTACATCACAGTTTCCACCTAATATTACTACATTACGAAGGACATACTTTGGGAAGTAATGACTGTAAAACAATGGCTGAAGAATTCCAGCTGGAAAGACAATATCGTTTTTGTTTGGGTTGTAGAAAGCGTTTACAAGAGCTGGTTCCGTCATCCACCTAGAAGAGACGAAATAACAAACAAATTTCTCAGTCCAAAATTGAAAACAGAAATTCTATAATAAACTTACTTCAGCCTTACTTCGGAAAGTCCTGATTGATAAAAATTAACTGTAATTTTTTCTAATAACATTAAATACGTAAAGTAATCTATGGTCCATTAAGAAAAGAACTTCCAAGCTGTAACGACGTACAGCATTTAAGAAACTGATATGTTGTTTTAACTACTGTACTAATAATATATCATTGACGGTTTGTCGCACAATTATTAGGAATGTGTGGATTATACGTTATCAAACAAATATTAATAATGTGTGTACTCCAAGTTAATGGACAAATATTAGTAATGTGTGAACTTCAAGTTAATGGACAAATATTAGTAATGTGTGAACTTCAAGTTAATGCACAACGCTTTTCGTTTTATGTAACTGTTAGGAACGTATCGATGACTATATGTTAAAAAAAAGTTACAAAAAATAACTTTATATTTTCAAACGGTAAAGTGTGTTTCGGCCTAGCGCGTAAGGCGTGCGACTCGTAATCCGAGGGTTCGCGCCCGCGTCGCGCCAAACATGCTCGCCCTCCCAGCCGTGGGGGCGTTATAATGTGACGGTCAATTCCACTATTCGTTGGTAAAAGAGTAGCCCAAGAGTTGGCGGTGGGTGGTGATGACTAGCTGCCTTCCCTCTAGTCTTACACTACTAAATTAGGGACGGCTCGGTGCAGCGGGCTAACAACCTACTCACTTTAAATACCTGTTGAAGAATCCGCAAGCGAGTGCGGCCCTATGTTCCTAGATGGAATCTACTGGTGATAACTAACTAAAGTGTGTTTTACACGTTAGCGTGTTTAATGTAACTTATAATTGGCCAACATGTTTATGTAATACGTATTACTCAATTCTAATTCGCCAGCATGTTTACATAACATGCACTATTGAGTTCTAGTTGGAAAACATGTTCACGTAATGTGCTTATTAGGTCTGCCAGGTATTAGGTTGGCCAGAATTTTACGTAGCATGTGCTATTAAGTTCTAATGGAACAGTTTGTTTACGTGACACGTTATATTCTGAGTCAGTGTATTATTCAAGCAATGTTAAAACATTGGGTACATTAAGTTGGCTTTGCAAGTCACTTTAACTGGTAATTGTAGTAAATAAAACGTTGGCTACCGAACATTAGTCTTTCTTCACCAAGAGCAGAACAAGCCTCACTTTTCGCGCCTCTTCAAAATCACACCACCCTTCAAAAACACCTGATTTTTAGATCGTTTGTGTACAATGTGTTTAACTCTATTTTGCGCATGTCACCAAATGTTACTGATTTACATTAGAAATTTAATTAGGCTATCTTATAATTAACGTTTACCAATGAGATCCGCAAATAATTTTAGTTTCACATTACAATCCAGTTAGTGGTTATGCACCTGTCGGGAGATTTTGAAAACCTCACGGACAAGTCGAAAAATAATTTTACGTCGAAGGAATAAGTAATTTTTTCGATAAAAATAACACTATGATTAAATTAAAATGAAAGAGAACATATAAGTTTACATTATTATATTTTACCGTAAAAAATAAACATGAATGTGAGATATCTTTACGCTGTATAAGATAGACAAAGAGTGTAAAACACCTTATGACATATAACATTGTTTATAATTTATCATTGTCTGTAGACTATAAAACTTCCTAGAATAAAGCACTGTGAAAGACTGTATTTTATTTACATCTACTTACTTGTCTTTAGTTATAGGCTGTCGAAGTTACGGAAGCAACACCTTAGGACAGATTACTGGACTTACATCTACTTACTTGTCTTTAGTTATAGGCTGTCGAAGTTACGGAAGCAACACCTTAGGACAGATTACTGGACTTACATCTACTTACTTGTCTTTAGTTATAGGCTGTCGAAGTTACGGAAGCAACACCTTAGGACAGATTACTGGACTTACATCTACTTACTTGTCTTTAGTTATAGGCTGTCGAAGTTACGGAAGCAACACCTTAGAACTGATTACTGGACTTACATCTACTTACTTGTCTTTATTTACAGGCTGTCGAAGTTTCAAAAGATTCTTCGTAGCTTCAACTTTAAGGACGTTCAACATGTTCACAAAAAACAGGTCCTCGTGGACAACCAACTGTAGAAAATCAAAACACTTTCACCAAAACGGATTCCATGTTGTTGATATTACATTTTCTATTTCGCCAACAAATAATTTGGTGTTTTTTTTACATAATGAGTAACCAACCAAAAAATTACGATACTCCTAAGTTGTGATAAACCGCCCATTTATGAAACTTTCTAGTTTCCTTACTAAAAACAAAATTCACTACCTACCAATACTTACCATGTCATATTCCTTAGATAGCTCAACAGGGTTCGTCAGAAATTCAGGATAACCTATTCTTTCATTCATGGCGTTAGCCTATTTTCAAGAAAAATAGAAAACCTATTTGACGTAACCCGAAACATCAACATGTATAACAGTACAGATCAGAAGTTTTTATTCTTTGTAAAATAAGAAATACACATTTAAACTACATAAAAACGTGCAAATTCCACAAAAAGTCCAGTATAAACCCACAGGCTTAAAAGTAAACATATAGCCAAATATGGCGAGAAATCCAACTGTTGGATTTACATAAAAGGAACGAAAACAAAAGTTAGTGTTGGCTTTGTACGTCCTTACGTAGAATTGCCTGTGGAACTATCTCCCCATCACACCAAACGTGCTCGCCCTTTCAGCCGTGGGGGCATTATAATGTTACGGTTAATCTCACTATTCGTTGGTAAAAGAGTAGCCCAAGAGTTTGCGGTGGGTGGTGATGACTAGCTGCCTTCTCTCTGGTCTTACATTGCTAAATTAGGAACGGCTAGCACAGATAGCCCTCGTGTAGCTTTGCGCGAAATTCAAAACCAAACCAAACTGGAACTATCACTTACGAGTGAAACTAACTGGTTCATATTCATATCACATGAGTCTTACCAATTTAACTAAAACATCATTAGACTTTGTGGTTATCGAGCCATGTAATTGAGTTTGATTCGAAGTTCCAATGTTTAAAAACTTGTTACCTCGTATCGTAAAATTACAGTTGTTTGATAACATTCAAACTACACACTCTACCACTACGACTTAGGCTATACGCTAATAGCTAACCAAGTAAAGTTCCTTTATAATAGCTACAATCTCTGATAATGCAATATCTAATTATGAACGTCTATTTTACCTTTTCCTTCGCTACCTGTCGAGTACCATCATCCATCCATTCATTTTCTTCAAGAAGTTCATTGAATGCGTCTCTTATGTTGTGGATCATTTCTAGAGCCTTGGCAACAAACACAGATGTTACACGGATGTTTCACCAGTCACACGTGTTTTGAATTACAACTAAACTTTGTGAGTTAGTTGCAAAAGGTTATACACTTAATGAAAACGTTGTCATGTACAAGGTTACATAGGATTATACACCTAATCAAAACGTTGTCATGTACAAGGTTAAGGTTACATAGGATTATACACCTAATCAAAACGATGTCATATACAAGGTTATAAATACAAAGTGTTTAACACATAATTATAACATTTTCTTGTAGAAAGGCTCAAACATACAATGTTATAACCTAATCATAAAGTTGTCATACATAGTGTTATACACCTAATCATAAAGTTGTCATACATAGTGTTATACACCTAATCATACAGTTGTCATACATAGTGTTATACACCTAATCATAAAGTTGTCATACATAGTGTTATACACCTAATCATAAAGTTGTCATACATAGTGTTATACACCTAATCATAAAGTTGTCATACATAGTGTTATACACCTAATCATAAAGTTGTCATACATAGTGTTATACACCTAATGATAAAGTTGTCATACATAGTGTTATACACCTAATCATAAAGTTGTCAAACATACAGTGTTATACACCTAATCATAAAGTTGTCAAACATACAGTGTTATACACCTAATCATAAAGTTGTCAAACATACAGTGTTATACACCTAACCATAAAGTTGTCAAACATACAGTGTTATACACCTAATCATAAAGTTGTCATACATACAGTGTTATACACCTAATCATAAAGTTGTCATACATAGTGTTATACACCTAATCATAAAGTTGTCATACATAGTGTTATACACCTAACCATAAAGTTGTCAAACATACAGTGTTATACACCTACTCATAAAGCTGTCAAACATACAGTGTTATACACCTAATCATAAAGTTGTCAAACATACAGTGTTATACACCTAATCATAAAGTTGTCATACATACAGTGTTATACACCTAATCATAAAGTTGTCATACATAGTGTTATACACCTAATCATAAAGTTGTCATACATAGTGTTATACACCTAATCATAAAGTTGTCATACATACAGTGTTATACACCTAATCATAAAGTTGTCAAACATACGGTGTTATACACCTAATCATAAAGTTGTCATACATAGTGTTATACACCTAATCATAAAGTTGTCATACATAGTGTTATACACCTAATCATAAAGTTGTCAAACACACAGTGTTATACACCTAATCATAAAGTTGTCAAACATACGGTGTTATACACCTAATCATAAAGTTGTCATACATAGTGTTATACACCTAATCATAAAGTTGTCAAACACACAGTGTTATACACCTAATCATAAAGTTGTCATACATAGTGTTATACACCTAATCATATAGTTGTCATACATAGTGTTATACACCTAATCATAAAGTTGTCATACATAGTGTTATACACCTAATCATAAAGTTGTCATACATAGTGTTATACACCTAATCATAAAGTTGTCATACATAGTGTTATACACCTAATCATAAAGTTGTCATACATAGTGTTATACACCTAGTCATAAAGTTGTCAAACATACAGTGTTATACACCTAATCATAAAGTTGTCAAACACACAGTGTTATACACCTAATCATAAAGTTGTCATACATAGTGTTATACACCTAATCATATAGTTGTCATACATAGTGTTATACACCTAATCATAAAGTTGTCATACATAGTGTTATACACCTAATCATAAAGTTGTCATACATAGTGTTATACACCTAATCATAAAGTTGTCATACATAGTGTTATACACCTAATCATAAAGTTGTCATACATAGTGTTATACACCTAATCATAAAGTTGTCATACATAGTGTTATACACCTAGTCATAAAGTTGTCAAACATACAGTGTTATACACCTAATCATAAAGTTGTCATACATAGTGTTATACACCTAATCATAAAGTTGTCAAACATACAGTGTTATACACCTAATCATAAAGTTGTCAAACATACAGTGTTATACACCTAATCATAAAGTTGTCAAACATACAGTGTTATACACCTAATCATAAAGTTGTCAAACATACAGTGTTATACACCTAATCATAAAGTTGTCATACATAGTGTTATACACCTAATCATAAAGTTGTCAAACATACAGTGTTATACACCTAATCATAAAGTTGTCAAACATACAGTGTTATACACCTAATCATAAAGTTGTCAAACATACAGTGTTATACACCTAATCATAAAGTTGTCAAACATACAGTGTTATACACCTAATCATAAAGTTGTCAAACATACAGTGTTATACACCTAATCATAAAGTTGTCATACATACAGTGTTATACACCTAATCATAAAGTTGTCATACATAGTGTTATACACCTAATCATAAAGTTGTCATACATAGTGTTATACACCTAACCATAAAGTTGTCAAACATACAGTGTTATACACCTACTCATAAAGTTGTCATACATAGTGTTATACACCTAATCATAAAGTTGTCATACATAGTGTTATACACCTAATCATAAAGTTGTCATACATAGTGTTATAACCTAATCATAAAGTTGTCATACATAGTGTTATACACCTACTCATAAAGTTGTTAACCCTGTTTTTTTATTTTTACACAATCCTTATAATATTTTTAAAGACAAGAGAACAGCTAAAATGATAAAAATATCTCATGCTAAAAAATCTATGGTCTAGGTTATATTATACAGATGCTCTAGTTACTTACAGTAAATCTATGGTCTAGGTTATATTGTACAGATGCTCTAGTTACTTACAGTAAATCTATGGTCTAGGTTATATTGTACAGATGCTCTAGTTACTTACAGTAAATCTATGATCTAGATTATATTGTACAGATGCTCTAGTTACTTACAGTAAATCTATGGTCTAGGTTATATTGTACAGACGCTCTAGTCACTTGCAGTAAATCTATGGTCTAGGTTATATCGTACAGACGCTCTAGTTACTTACAGTAAATCTATGGTCTAGGTTATATCGTACAGACGCTCTAGTTACTTACAGTAAATCTATGGTCTAGGTTATATTGTACGGATGCTCTAGTCACTTGCAGTAAATCTATGGTCTAGGTTATATAGTACAGACGCTCTAGTCACTTACAGTAAATCTATGGTCTAGGTTATATTGTACGGATGCTCTAGTTACTTGCAGTAAATCTATGGTCTAGGTTATATAGTACAGACGCTCTAGTTACTTACAGTAAATCTATGGTCTAGTTTATATCGTACAGACGCTCTAGTCACTTGCAGTAAATCTATGGTCTAGGTTATATTGTACAGATGCTCTAGTTACTTACAGTAAATCTATGGTCTAGGTTATATCGTACAGACGCTCTAGTTACTTACAGTAAATCTATGGTCTAGGTTATATTGTACAGACGCTCTAGTTACTTGCAGTAAATCTATGGTCTAGGTTATATTGTACGGATGCTCTAGTCACTTACAGTAAATCTATGGTCTAGGTTATATTGTACGGATGCTCTAGTCACTTACAGTAAATCTATGGTCTAGGTTATATTGTACAGATGCTCTAGTTACTTGCAGTAAATCTATGGTCTAGGTTATATTGTACAGATGCTCTAGTTACTTGCAGTAAATCTATGGTCTAGGTTATATTGTACAGATGCTCTAGTCACTTGCAGTAAATCTATGGTCTAGGTTATATTGTACAGATGCTCTAGTTACTTGCAGTAAATCTATGGTCTAGGTTATATTATACAGATGCTCTAGTCACTTGCAGTAAATCTATGGTCTAGGTTATATTGTACAGATGTTCTAGTCACTTACAGTAAATCTATGGTCTAGATTATATTGTACAGATGCTCTAGTCACTTACAGTAAATCTATGGTCTAGATTATATTGTACAGATGCTCCAGTCACTTGCAGTAAATCTATGGTCTAGGTTATATTGTACAGATGCTCTAGTCACTTGCAGTAAATCTATGGTCTAGGTTATATTGTACAGATGCTCTATTCACTTGCAGTGGTGAGTGTTTTTTTGTGTGTTTATTTTTTCACACCAAAAGCACTGAAACGTATTAAAGAAAACTGATACAAAGTACTCACTGTTTCTTTACTGGATGGATCAAAACTGTCACGGATAAACATTGATCCTACTGCCATCCCCATCTTCTTATTTACTAGGTCTACACACTGGCTCCATCTCACGCGATTAGCAGAGACCCCTAGCAGAACTTTCCGAAACTCCGATAGTTTCTGAGCGAAGTCTCCGTTCAGGTAAGGTATCATGTTGTTGACAAACCGCCATGTGGCGTAGTTATGAACGACGCTGGAAAGACGAATAATATTAAAGAAATAAATCTTTTTAATTTTTAGGGTTTTGTTTTTTTCTGTTTCAAGTATGGTCTGAGAAAGGCGGTATTGCACTTAAAATATTTTGTTTCCATAGAGAAATAAAGTATCATTCAATCTCACCAGGAGGTAAACTAGTTTATACAAATTGACAAGTTGGGAAAGGAAAAGAGATTTCGAAATTAAACCTATTTTGTTTTGTTTTTCATTCTGTACAGAAGTTAATTTAGGAACTTCCAATTTCTAAGTAAATTTAAACTCACATTTTAAGGAGCTTAAAAATCATAAAAAAAGCTATTATTTTCACGTGAAAACTACAAGAAAGCCATTAGTTCGTGTGCATCTCTTATCCTTAGCCTGAATATGGCTGTTTAGCAACCAACAATGTTAACACCCTATTACAAAATACTGATCATAACTGTTCTATTTAATCTACAGCCGCCTACATATATCACTTATTACCTTCGGGGTGTCTCGGATATGATTCGTCCCATCTGTTTGAAATACGGAAGTGCATAGGCAACGACTGGTTCGAATTCATCAATATTTATTGGGAGGATGGTATTGAGGTAGTCCAACCACGAAAACTAAAAACGAAAAGTAATTCATAATGACAAAAATTGTTTAGAACATTAAACATTAAATTATGAACTTTTTCATTAATTTCAGTCAAAATAATTTTCCAACTATTGTCCAACTTCATATATTTTACCGATTTTGATTAATAACATTTATTATTCAAATAGTGGCTATCAACACTTTTCACTAGCTATTAAGCTTTTCTGTTTATCTATTCTTTAATATTAATACACTTTACTCACTTCTGGAACAATATCCATAAGTTCCTGAACTGTCATCTTGTTATAGATGGCGCCAGCATCATGACGATCGGCCTCTGGTATTGAAGCCTGAAATTACAAAACAATTATCCTTAACTTTTTATTCTAAATTAAAATAAATTTCAAATTAATTTGTTTTATAGGATAAAAAAATGGATCGTTCATGATAACGCTGTTTTTAAATTATCTAATAATAATATAGTCACTATGATGTCGTTTTTTCGTATGTTTTTTTCAGTTTATCGGAAATTTGAAATTTTACTTTATTTATAGGGGGCAGTGTTTCGTTGTAACAAGCACGGAAGTTTCACGATTACGAGCAATGTTGTTATCGTATGTTACTTTCTTTACGTATTTTCAGTGAACAGGAGTAGCGATTCTACAGTTAAATAAATTAACGAATAAATAATATCTAAAGAAACAAAATGCTATTTTAAGGTATATATGTCATTACTTTTATTTAGTTAAAAATTCGGGACAAATTTGAACTATTAATATATTGAATTATAATTACATTGGCAAGCCTAATTTCAAAATTTAAAACATCTTCCATCTCCTGTTTAGCATACTCTTCTTCAGCTCCGAGTAGTACAGCGACCTCTACCATCAGTTTGTGATAAGCTTTTCTTTCCCGCTCACTGCTGTCTTTGAGGTAATATTCGCGACTTGGAAGACCAAAAGGCATTTGATCTAGCTGGAATAGAATAATACAAGCAAATTAGTTTTAATAATAAATTTAGACGCAAAGTCTTGGAAGCATTTTCACTTTGCAGGGTTTCCCGATTTTTTTTTTGTAAATAAAACAGTTAGATTTATATAAATTCTACTTTAAAATATAAAATAAAAGTAGGACGTGGTTTTAATTAAATATCATTATTCCGTTATTAATAATTTAAATAATGTTTCTAGAGTAAAATAGAAACTATGCTTGAAGCAAGAATAATGGCCAGGTAGTTAAGGCACTCGACACGTAATCTGAGGGTCGCGGGTTCGAATCCCGTCACACCACACATGCTCGCCCTTTCAGCCGTGAGGGCGTTATAATCAGGTCAATGTAGGTCAATCCCACTATTCTTGGTAAAAGATTATTCCAACAGTTGGCGGTGGGTGGTGATGACTAGCTGCCTTCCCCTCTAGTCTTACACTGCTAAATTAGGACGGCTAGCGCAGATAGCTCTCGTGTAGCTTTGCGCGAATTTCAAAAACAAGCAATCAAGCGTTGTAGCTATTCTTTGATAATAATAATAATAGCTTTAAGAAATGCAAGAAGGAAAATTGACACAATTTTATTCAAACTATTTTCAAGTACACTTAATTAATATTTTATATCAGTATTTATAGGGTGATGAATTTTATATTGTAACAACTTACAGATAGGTGAGGGTTGTATGTGACTGTCTACAGATGTGCCGTGTTTTTATGTAGTTAAAGATGATAAACTGTTGGTTTCGCGAAATGCCCTACGTAAAACATAACATGTTAGTTTTCGTTCCTTTACTAAATGGCCCAAACTGTTCCCACCTGTTTAAACACAAACTAAATAAATAAAGTGCATTTCTCTTAAGCAAGTTTTGTTAAAGACTAGAATATCTTACCTGCGATTACTTAATCACGCACGAAAAATACGTCAAGGATATCAGCCTTTTAATATGAGCCTTATAACGATATATAAAGTTTACGGTTGAATAAACTTATAGCTATGATATATAGTAAAAAAAAGTGTTACTGCGTTCACGATTGTACGTCAGGTTTGCTAGTGTTTATTAAAGAACGCTATTGTGTTTATGGTTATTTGTTAGACTGTCATGATATCTGGTAAGAAACATTACCATGTTTACAATAATGGGTCAGGTTTAATACGGTGTATAATAAGGAACACTGCCATGTTTACAATTACGGGTCAGGTTTGATACAGTGTACAGAGAACAACCGAAAAACAATTTAAATTGTTATGGTATTAAAGCTCAAAATAATATAAGTATGGATATGAATCAATATTTAGTTTTTACCTGTATAATATTAACTGAGGAATTCTTGTCGTCAGGACCAACCCACTGTTCGATTATAATTCCCAGGTCGTAATCGCCTCGAATGACACCTAATAGTTTCTCAATTGACCACGAGGGGATTTTCCATTTGCGATTGGTCACAGGCCAATCTTTAATTTTCTTCATAACGTCACGAAGAGGTTTGTCACCAATGGCGTCTATCTGGTCTGTAAACGTGAGAGTTTTTATTCCATTGAATATGTTAAGTGGTAACACAGAGATTATGCTTGCTTGATAACGTGAGAAATAAGAATTAGCCCTTTAAGTTTAACACTTCGCTTTCGTTTAATGCAAACAGAGTGATAAGTATTCAACTTTCAGTGGTGTTTTAAAGAAAAGTGTTATCGATTCTCACAAAAAACTTAACTGAAAAAAGTAATAACCACATTTAACGACCTCATATTTATTCCATCCAATCCCATCTCCTCTTCCAGATATTGTAATGTTACTCACTTGTCTTCATACAAGATTTGTAGAATGTTTTTGCTTTTATGGTGGCGCTGTTGTCGTAGGAATTTGCTGCTTCCTCCAAAAGACCTAAATTATTCAGTGAAATGATGGAAAGTCATTTTAATATTTAAATAAAAACAAACAAAAAGAACCTTGAGTTATAAAACATTGTCAAATATTCATCTGTGACAAAATTATTTATCAGATTAAATAACAAAAAAAAAGAGACGCTCGTTTTACCAAAGAAAACTTTTAACGTACGATATCATCTGACAGAGAACAGAATTATGAAAGTGAAAGAAGGTTTTGATTGGCTTTAAGTTTATTTCAGTTTATAGAGATGCTTTGAATGATATCCGGCTGTATATTTCTACCAATACAAATACAGTTCAAAGCCGTGTATCTAGTAGTTACGATTACAATAGACGAAAAACTATCTGAAACACACACTAAAACTCTTAGAATTCAGAAATTATAAGTTGACTGATAGAATTTTCCAGGTATTTTCACACACTGGTGTAGATTGAGAAAACCACTGTTTTATTTTACTACACCTAATGAGTACACGCAGTGAGTCACTAGAAGTACGTGTTTTAAAATGCCTTTCCTGTGATATTGTTCTATTTGATGCACTTACAACTGTGGTGAGTCTCTCTGTTACACAGCTAAAAGCGTCAAAATGTCAGTCAGTCATTGAACCACTTGTGATTTGTGATATTTTTGTATCTCATCTGCTCACTTCCTCAAGTGGTTTTATGACTTGTAACTTTATACGTGATTTGTTTATCACCTAAAGGTGTCTCTCAAATACCTTTGGAGAGTTATAATTTGATTGTTAAAAGTCTATACGAGTAAACAGTTTATACTGAATGTATTATATATATATTATATATCCGCCACATTCCTATTGTAAGTACTGCCACGTTTATGATGAGCAGATGTGGTGAAAATGATGGTAATACGTGCTACTGAGTTCTGTGTCTCTGTCGATCAAGGAAGTTGATACATTTGTAATTGGAAGAGAATGGTACTTTGAAAGTTTGCCAGTTTACCTTTAAGATAACATCTGAAGAAGAGTTAAGGCGGGAAGATAGTGTGAAAAGTAAACAGTATGAAATTTAAAAGGCAGACAAACAATAAGGAAAAGACTGAAGGCAGAGTCGAATTTTGTTAATTATATTTACTGAGAAAGCTCGGACTTATTTTTTATCTAAGAGAAAGGTTGCTGTGTTCATACAAAAGTTATTCATGTTCAGTAATATATCATTTAAGGCACATTCCTCGAATTAATTAACATCTTTCGTAAAGAGTTCCTCGCAAGTCCTTAACGCCGTACTTTCGTGAATGAAACTAAAATTGGTACTGACCCATCAGACTTCATTCACCAGGATTATCTAAATTATTCGATGAATTTTAATAAAATAGCTTAAAGAAAAACAAACAAAAGGTTGAGAAACGTGAAGTACTGTTTCGTTCACGTAAAAATATGAAGCTTATTCTATCATAATTATTTACATGTAAAAACAAGAATTTGGGCACTTTAAAATAATTTATCTCTACTTTGCTTGTAGTTTATAGGTTCAAAACTGTAGGCTTTGGGTAAGAGCGTAGATGTTGTTAGAATGTTTAGACTAGTTGGCTTCGCAAGTCAACGAATTTCACTCTGAGAAGCCGTAAAATATTTATTGTAGTCCTGTGTAAAAACAAACAAACATTTGTCTTCTACTTTATTTTAATGCACTAAATTAGCTTAGAAGTTCTGACAAAATGTTCGGGACAGATTTGAAATTCTAAATGACCTGGTGAAACGTAGAAAATAAAACCATGCGCATTAGATTTGAAACTTTTTGACACAATTCGTATCCAAGAGATTAGTGTTAGAAACAGTAATTCACCGAAACGTACATCCACTTTTAGCATGAAAGGTATACTTACTGGTTCTTCTATAGTACTAATATTACACTTTTAAAATATATGCCCATCTCTGCAGAAAACAACTGTTTTCGTCTCAGCATATCTGTTCTTGTTCTTCCACTTTCTCTTTTGTACTTGGAGTTTAAAGAAGAAGGACCCTCGTTCTTTATATATTAGAAAGGATTTTAAATAAATTGGATTCTGAATCGTCATACATCTTGATGTATCTTAAACAAAGGTGTGTGATGTGTTTGTTATATATAGTAAAGCCACATCGGGCTGTGTCCACCGATGGGATACGAACTCTTCATTTTACCGTTGTAAATCTGTAAACTTACCGTTGTCCCAGCGGGGGACTGAAACAAGGGGGAGGCTCATTCATTATAAATATAAATGCAGCCCGTCGTGTAAAGATAAAACATTTGGCAAATTGATTGGATGAATAAGTCCTAAATCTATTAAACAGATCTACGAATTTAACCTTCGTAAAAGTTGTTTTGTTTTTAACAACGAATTTTCCATAATGCAGCTACGCAGACTTCAAAATAATATTAATTATTTTTCCATTATGTAAGGATCAAATTATTATTTCGTTTACAACAACGAACATTTTTATTATTATTATATTTGTTATCTTTGGGTTCTTGAACGGTCGATTAGACTCTCACGTCGCGATTGGTCTAGAGAAATCTACAGCAAGTGGTTGTCAACATTTCAAACATATCGAAATGTAACCCGATTTCAATAAAAATGATTCACTTTTGTAAAAGTACATAGGATGTTTTATGAAAAAAACATTTGTACGTGATGGAGAAAAATAGATACCATATTCAAATTCCGCGTACACGAATTTCTACAGAACATGTAAACATTTCAAGCCAATAAATTCATCACAAGTTTCGTGACAAAGTAAAAATATTTTAATCACCTATCTAAAATCTTATTTGAACCCAGTTTTATTCGTGTAAGTACTTCGTTTTGTAATCGCTAAGTCACAGAAGGACAACAAGAACGAGCTAAGTAATCAATAAATTTAGATATAGGTTTCTAATTTCACTACCATACAACACAATTATAAAGAATTCCGAGGACTGACGGAATAGGCTAGACATATAATCAAACCTAACACTTACTCTCTGAACGATAATACCTTTTAGTATGATTTGTAACTCGTCTGCTAATACTTCAAATGTGCTTATACTACTCCTGTCTTCTGGAATCACGTGCCGCTTGTTCCACGTGCCACATGCATACTGGAAAAAGTCTTCACAAGGATCAGCTGTCTGGTCCATGGCCAATAAAAGAGAGGCCGCTAAAATTAGAAAAATCGTAAGATTCAGTTAAAATAATAAGTGACCATGATCAGTCGTGTACAGGGATTGTACGTATGTAATAAGTGATCATGATCAATCGTGTACAGGGATTGTACGTATGTAATACGTGATCATGATCAGTCGTGTACAGGATTTGTACGTATGTAATACGTGATCATGATCAGTCGTGTACAGAAATTGTATGTATGTAATAAGTGACCATGATCAGTCGTGTACAGGGATTGTACGTATGTAATAAGTGATCATGATCAGTCGTGTACAGGGATTGTACGTATGTAATATGTGACCATGATCAATCGTGTACAGGGATTGTATGTATGTAATACGTGATCATGATCAGTCGTGTACAGGGATTGTACGTATGTAATATGTGACCATGATCAATCGTGTACAGGGATTGTACGTATGTAATACGTGATCATGATCAGTCGTGTACAGGGATTGTACGTATGTAATATGTGATCATGATCAGTCGTGTACAGGGATTGTACGTATGTAATACGTGATCATGATCAGTCGTGTACAGGGATTGTACGTATGTAATACGTGATCATGATCAGTCGTGTACAGGATTTGTACGTATGTAATACGAGATCATGATCAGTCGTGTACAGGGATTGTATGTATGTAATATGTGATCATGATCAATCGTGTACAGGGATTGTACGTATGTAATACGTGATCATGATCAGTCGTGTACAGGATTTGTACGTATGTAATACGAGATCATGATCAGTCGTGTACAGGGATTGTACGTACGTAACACGTGATCATGATCAGTCGTGTACTGGGATTGTACGTATGTAATAAGTGATCGTGATCAGTCGTGTACAGGGATTGTATGTATGTAATATGTGATCATGATCAGTCGTGTACAGGGATTGTATGTATGTAATAAGTGACCATGATCAGTCGTGTACAGGGATTGTACGTATGTAATAAGTGATCGTGATCAGTCGTGTACAGGGATTGTACGTATGTAATAAGTGATCATGATCAGTCGTGTACAGGGATTGTATGTATGTAATAAGTGATTATGATCAGTCGTGTACAGGGATTGTATGTATGTAATAAGTGATCATGATCAGTCGTGTACAGGGATTGTATGTATGCCAATTTCGTAACCCCAGTCATGTTTGTAACCCCAGTCATGTTTATTAATTCCGTAACCCCAGTCACGTCTGCCGGTTTCAGAACTTCCTGTACACAAAAATACTAAAAAGCTGTTCACACTCCAGGGGAGAGGGAGATTAAAGCACAATATCAATCAACCTTTTTTTTATGACAACCGAGATGAAAGTTAAATCAATGTTTTTCTTACGGCCACCCAGAGAAAAGTTGAATCGATTGTATTCTTGAGGCCATCAAGGCAAAGATTGGAAAAATCAACGTTTTCCATCCAGAGAAAGATTAAATCAATGCTTTTCTTATGGTTACTCAGAGAAAGACAAAAACTGCACATACACATTTTATAGCAACATTTTAAAATTGTTTGTTTTGAATTTCGCTCAAAGTTACACGAGGACTATCTGCGTTAGTCATCCCTAATTTAGCAGTGAAAGAATAAAGGGAAGGTAGCCAGTAATCACCCTTCACCGCTAACTCTTGGGACGACTTTCTTACCAACGAATAGTGAGATTGATCGTCACAAAATAATGCCCTCACGGCTGAAAGGGCGAGCATGTTTGGTGTGACGGGGATTCGAACCCGCAACATTCAGATTACGAGTCAAGATCTATAACCACCTGGCCATGCCGAGCCCACATTTTAAAATATAAGGTAAACAAACCTTCTCTTCTAATTGGATAAATTTCACTTATAAACTGTAAATAATTCGATTGTTTAATCTTACTGAAAAGTGTTGGGACCCGGCATGGTCAGGTGAGTTAAGGTGTTCGACTCGTAATCTGAGGGTCGCGGGTTCGAATCCCCTCTCGCACCAAACATGCTCGCCCTCTCAGCCTTGGGGTGTTAAAATGTGACGGTCAATCCCACTATTCGTTAATAAAAGAGCAGCCCAAGAGTTGGCGGTGGGTAGTGATAACTAGCTGCCTTCTCTCTAGTCTTACACTGCTAAATTAGGGACGACTAGCGCAGATATCCCTCGTGTAGCTTTGCGCGAAATTCAAAAACAAACAAACAAAAGTGTGGGATTGAGTGGACACTCCATAACCTGATCTTTAAAATATGTATTTTAAAATCAAGACAAATACAAAACGTCTCTGTAATAAAAGTGGAAGCCCTTTCATTCCTTAGTGGAATTAAAATTATATATATATATATATACATTAGAATATCTTTGGTTTGTTTATATTATGAACTTTACTTGCTTGGTAACAGTTTCGCAGCTTTAACACTGCCCTTCATTCAACTTATATCAAAATAATACATATAATCTTTAACAAAGTCATTCCAATCTAGTACAAATATCCTAGAAATATTCTATATAATAATTATATACTGTGTAAAATCCATAAACAATTAATTCTTATGAGTAATAAATAGGTGTCCCAGAAACATAAGCCCACAAGTTATTTAAATTATATTTAAAGCAACCAAATTTCCTTATAAAATAGCTTTCACAAAAAAAATATTTTTGTTGATTATGACAAAACCAAAACAGAAAATAAAAATAATGATTCTTATAATGAGCCACGGATTATGAACAAACCCAGTATTCCAAAAATTGTTTAATTTCAAAGTCTAAATTCAAGGAAGATCTAGTGTAACGTATACTTTGATCAACGTATATCACTGGGTTATACTAGTTTCGGAGAATTCCACTCCTCTTTAGTAACTCTGAACACGAGTTAATCAAAGAGAGATAAGCTTGACCTGTAAAATCACAACCTATCAAACATATAACGTGATTTCTAGTCACTATGGCTATCCATTGTATAGGTTTTTCTCACAGTGACTACACAGCACGTTCACACCAGCAGTATGTTTGAAGATGTAGAAGGGTTCTGAGCATGTTAATTACTGGACTCTGGCACTATTACTGGACTCTGGCACGGCTTTGTAATACGAAATCTATGGTAGTTCATTCTAAACTTTAATTTTTCTGTTTGGCCAACGTAACTTTCGCCACATTTTCTAAACTGCAACAAATAAATATGGTTCTTAAGGCTGCAAGAGAAAACATAATAGTTGCATCCGTATTTCTAAAGACACTGGTAGAGTTAACATGTTAAGTTCTTATACTACCCTTTTGTTTATTTTCGGTATTTTGTATATAAGAGAGAAAATGGTTGAAGGTTTTCAGGTTATATTCAACTTAAATAACATTAATGTTACTTGGAAATCTTCTCATAGCATTAGATGTACGTAAGTAAAGACTTGAACTTTATATCATTAATTTGTAACCTAGGAGTATATGTAGCAATGTCTAATAACACTGCAGGCTGATGTTGTTTGGTATTAAACACAAAGCTGTACAAAGGGCTGTCTCTGCTCTGCCAACCACAGGTATCGAACCCGGTTTCTAGCGGTATAAGTCCACAGGTGGCCTTCAGGTCGATGTTTAGATTTTGGATGTAATTTAGCGCGAAATATACAATTGTTAATTAGATCCTCTAGACAATTACCGTTTAATAAAAACAACAACCTTTATTTATTTAACTTACAAGCTACATGATTTTCTCTGACATTGTTCATGTTTCTTTGTCACATATTTTATTCAATTTATATTTTTTACGTTCTCTTATTTTTGCTTACCTGTTTTAACACACTCGGCAGAAAGACAGACTTCATCTGCAGGAAGAAAGCGTAAAAAATAATTTTTGTCTTTATTTCTGTACAATAATCTATCACGAACTGAGAACGTCAAGACAGCTTAGTCTAAGGACTGGAAATCTTTAACTGGTTTAAACTGGATTTATATATAACAAAAAGAAGTAATAATAAGTGAAAATAACAGCTACTGCACTAGAAAATCGGTTTAGTTCAGACTGATAAGCAAGAAAGGCTCAAGTTTCATTCAAAAAACGTTAAATCAAGTCAAACTGTAACGAAGTTCCTTTATTATTTCTCCGAGGCAATCAAAAACGAAATTCTTAATATAAAATGTTTGTTTCAAAGTTTACAAAAAATAGTTTAATATTCTGATCCTAAACCAACACAAGGCAATGTAAGAAATAACAAAACATATATAAATCAACATGTATGGTACCAGCCATTTAGAAAAATTAGAAAATTCAACAATTTCAAAAATCACTAAGAAAAACAGCACATTTTTTGAATTCAATATCAAGTTATGTAGATATCTTCCCACTGCTATGAGATGGAATGTGTTTCACTGCACATAAAAAACTCAATAAAGAACATGAACTTCATAAATCTCTTTTAAAAAAAGCGCTTTTGTGTTTTGCGTGCCAGCCGTAGGTTTCCAAACACAGAATAGTCACGATGACATGGAGATAAATCTTATCTTGAACATTTTGTTACGGGAATCAAGTATTGGTTTCCAAACACAGAATAGTCAATGACATTGAGATAAACCTTCTCTTGAACTTACGGGGAATCAAGTATAGGTTTCCAAATACAGAATAGTCACGATGACATTCTTGAACATTTTGGGGAATCAAGTATAGGTTTCCAAACACAGAATAGTCACGATGACATGGAGATAAATCTTATCTTGAACATTTTGTTACGGGGAATCAAGTATAGGTTTCCAAACACAGAATAGTCACGATGACATGGAGATAAATCTTATCTTGAACATTTTGTTACGGGGAATCAAGTATAGGTTTCCAAACACAGAATAGTCACGATGACATGGAGATAAACCTTATCTTGAACATTTTGTTACGGGGAATCAAGTATAGGTTTCCAAATACAGAATAGTCACGATGACATGGAGATAAACCTTATCTTGAACATTTTGTTACGGGGAATCAAGTATAGGTTTCCAAACACAGAATAGTCACGATGACATGGAGATAAACCTTATCTTGAACATTTTGTTACGGGGAATCAAGTATAGGTTTCCAAACACAGAATAGTCACGATGATCTGGAGATAAATCTTATCTTGAACATTTTGTTACGGGGAATCAAGTATAGGTTTCCAAATACAGAATAGTCACGATGACATGGAGATAAATCTTATCTTGAACATTTTATTACGGGGAATCAAGTATAGGTTTCCAAATACAGAATAGTCACGATGATATGGAGATAAACCTTATCTTGAACATTTTGTTACGGGGAATCAAGTATAGGTTTCCAAACACAGAATAGTCACGATGACATGGAGATAAACCTTATCTTGAACATTTTGCTACGGGGAATCAAGTATAGGTTTCCAAATACAGAATAGTCACGATGACATGGAGATAAATCTTATCTTGAACATTTTGTTACGGGGAATCAAGTATAGGTTTCCAAATACAGAATAGTCACGATGATATGGAGATAAACCTTATCTTGAACATTTTGTTACGGGGAATCAAGTATAGGTTTCCAAACACAGAATAGTCACGATGATATGGAGATAAACCTTATCTTGAACATTTTGCTACGGGGAATCAAGTATAGGTTTCAAAATACAGAATAGTCACGATGACATGGAGATAAATCTTATCTTGAACATTTTGCTACGGGGAATCAAGTATAGGTTTCCAAATACAGAATAGTCACGATGATATGGAGATAAACCTTATCTTGAATATTTTGTTACGGGGAATCAAGTATAGGTTTCAAAATACAGAATAGTCACGATGACATGGAGATAAACCTTATCTTGAACATATTGTTACGGGGAATCAAGTATAGGTTTCCAAATACAGAATAGTCACGATGACATGGAGATAAACCTTATCTTGAACATTTTGTTACGGGGAATCAAGTATAGGTTTCCAAACACAGAATAGTCACGATGATATGGAGATAAACCTTATCTTGAACATTTTATTACGGGGAATCAAGTATAGGTTTCCAAACACAGAATAGTCACGATGACATGGAGATAAATCTTATCTTGAACATTTTGTTACGGGGAATCAAGTATAGGTTTCCAAATACAGAATAGTCACGATGATATGGAGATAAACCTTATCTTGAACATTTTGTTACGGGGAATCAAGTATAGGTTTCCAAATACAGAATAGTCACGATGATATGGAGATAAATCTTATCTTGAACATTTTGCTACGGGGAATCAAGTATAGGTTTCAAAATACAGAATAGTCACGATGACATGGAGATAAACCTTATCTTGAACATTTTGTTACGGGGAATCAAGTATAGGTTTCCAAATACAGAATAGTCACGATGACATGGAGATAAACCTTATCTTGAACATTTTGTTACGGGGAATCAAGTATAGGTTTCCAAATACAGAATAGTCACGATGACATGGAGATAAACCTTATCTTGAACATTTTGTTACGGGGAATCAAGTATAGGTTTCCAAATACAGAATAGTCACGATGACATGGAGATAAACCTTATCTTGAACATTTTGTTACGGGGAATCAAGTATAGGTTTCCAAATACAGAATAGTCACGATGACAAGGAGATAAACCTTATCTTGAACATTTTGTTACGGGAAATCAAGTATAGGTTTCCAAATACAGAATAGTCACGATGACATGGAGATAAATCTTATCTTGAACATTTTGTTACGGGGAATCAAGTATAGGTTTCCAAATACAGAATAGTCACAATAACATGGAGATAAATCTTATCTTGAACATTTTGTTACGGGGAATCAAGTAACAAATACAGAATAGTCACGATTGATAAATCTTATCTTGAACATTTTGTTACGGGGAATCAAGTATAGGTTTCCAAATACAGAATAGTCACGATGACATGGAGATAAATCTTATCTTGAACATTTTCTCACGAAAAATCTAGTAAAGGTTTCCTAACATGAAACAATCACGATAATACGTAGATCACACTTTTCTTACAATTTTCATGTTGTGATTATAAAGCCAACGTCCACTTCCACAATAAGTTAGCTTTCAAGTTAAAGTATTCATAGTTTTCAACTGCATGACTTTAGTTAGATGTGGTGTTTTCTGTTTCATTTTGAAACTTAGACTCACCTGTGATCCAATCCTTCTCATCTACCTTGAAACTAAGACTATTTTGTACTTCCAAACACTTGATCTTAAAGGCATATTTTATTATAAACTTCAAAGAAATCCTGTTTAAAACAGTTTGCACTCCTTATGAGTTTGACATAAAAAGACCAATTTAATGTTTGTAAATATTGGTTTGAAATGCTTCCTTTCTCGTGGGTTCGAGTCGCAGTCACACCAAATACACTCGCCCTTTTAGCCGTTGGGGCGTTATAATGTGACGGCCAATCCCCCCACTATTCATCGGTAAAAGAGTAGCCCAACAGTTGGCGATGGGTGGTGATGGCTAGCTGCCTTCTCTCTAGTCTTACACTGCTAAACTAAAGAAGGCTAGCTCAGATAGCTCTCGCGTAGCTTTGCGCGAAATCCAAACCAAACCAAACCAAACCAATCCTTTCTCGCGTTGTCCTCTACCGTGGCCCCCCCCCCTCGCTAGTACAGCGGTAAGTCTATAGATTTACAACGTTAAAATCAGAGGTTCGATTCCTCTCGGTGGGCTCAGCAGATAGCCCGATGCGGTTTTGCTATAAGAAAACACATGTACACACACACACCTGCACCGTGGCAAACAATATCTGTTGATCGTACTCACCTGCACCGTGGCAAACAACATCTGTTGATCTGTTGTTTTGTTATCCTATCTCATGGCTTTCTTTTTGTTTGCTATGACAATCAGTATCTGTCAACTGGTGTTTTCTTTCTTATTTTATCACTAGTCTTTACTTTCTTCTACCATGACAACCATTGCGTAACATTAAATGTTTTACGTCTTTTTCGGTTGTTTTTAAGAGTTGTTGTGTATATTGTAGTTTGCACTAACAAAACCTTTAGCATCTTATGTAGTGTAACTGAACATCTTCATAGGTAATCGCTGACCAGCTCCTCTCATTACACTATGTAACAAAATGTTTACTTTTTCTTGTTCCTGGGCAGAAAGTGTTATTTCCCAATTGCTTATGCCTAAAGTAAATGGAGAAGACCTATTTTTCTCTTCAAACTTTGGTTTTATGACTTAGAAGCGTACAGCGAAAACATAATGGGAGACTATACTTGGGGTCTGATACATGAAAGTGATTTATATTGCAGTCAGAAATCTTGAAAAACTACTCACTTCTAAACATTTTTGTATAACTTTAGTATAAATACATGTAAATCTTGATTCATATGTTGTTTTATTCAGACCTTATGTAAATGAAAATGTACAAATTTGCCCGTTTTTACACAGAAAATAAGTTAATTTCTAAATTTCATTACCCAAGTCACAAAAGCAAAGTTTGAAGAGAATAATGGCCATTTTGTGTACTTTTACAACATAAGCAATTAAGAAATAACACATACTATCCAGGAACAAAATTTGTGTTACTTAGTGTAATTTTTAATATAAACTGTATCCGCGACTTACCTGATCTATACAAATTTAATAGCACTTGTTAGTTGTCTGGATCTTAACCAAATTTGGTATGTAGATTCAATAGGTTCATGGGGGGGTGCATACGTATTTTTAGTTGTGCATTTTACGTTTTGCAATTTTTATTGGCGTTTTAGCATTTTTTTACGGTTACTTCGCCCCCTTTATATGGATCTCCACCAAATTTGGTATGGAGGTTCATTGTGACCGTGGGGAGAACATATTTATTTTGCAGTTTCATTTAAGGGAAGCAATTTTTCATAACCTTTCATTAGTCATGAACATTTACATAACTTCTGTCCAGGGGATGACGGGTAGTACTCCAGCTAGTTATTAACACTTATAGTAACAACAAATAAATTATCAAATTATATAACTCGCAGGACGTCTCCGTATCCCTCAACAACAACAACATTCGAATGCCGTGCACTCCACACCTATAATATTTAACTTCGAAACAGATACAAATATAATTTTAAGCCATAAAAACTGTCACTTAGTGTTAACTTGTAAAAGTTTGCACGAAAGGCACTTACTGTTTTATGAAACTGTTTTACTATAACGTTTTTAATTTCTAAATATTCCATCACAAAGGTTTGTTTGTTTTTGAATTTCGCGCAAAGCTACTCATGAGCTATCTGCGCTAGCCGTCCCTAATTTAGCAGTGTAAGACTAGAGGGAAGGCAGCTAGTCATCACCACCCACCGCCAACTCTTGGGCTTCTCTTTTATCAACGAATAATGGGATTGACCGTCACATTATAACGCCTCTACAGCTGAAAGAGCAAGCAGATTTGGTGGGAAGGGGATTCGAACCCGCGACCCTCAGATTACGAGTCGCACGCCTTAACACGCTTGGCCCCAGTAATGTCATCATCACCCGGTATTCCCAAGTAGTCACCCTCCCAAGTACTAACCGGGCCCGACGTAGCTCGGGTTCGGTGATCGGACGAGAACCGGCGCTTTTCCACGGAGTATGAACGATGACAGTTAAAACAATACACATACTCCCCGTTGGGGAATCGAACCCCGGTCTCCCGCGTGATAGGCGGGAATACAACCGAGGACCAAATACTGTAAATATCAGACTATTCTATTTTCCTTTTATTTATTAGCTTCTTCAATCGGTTTTGTGATTTCAATATATAATTGTAGAAAATCTACAACAAACGTATTCAAATACTTGTGTTTTATCTTATAGCAAAGCCACATAGGGCTATCTGCTGAGCCCAACGAACCCCTGATTTTAGCAAAAATGGTCTATCGGCCGGGAATCGAAACCGTAATAAATCAGAATCCTATGTGAGCTAATAGAAATGTGAAGACGAAAGGCAACTCGAAATATATAACATTTTTAATGCAAGAGATGTAAAAACAGAATATTGATTCCGTACACAACAACGGGATTGTGGACGCTGTTCAGCCAGGCATTACTTACAAAACCAGAGGCACTGATCAGAGTGTACATCATTAGCACTGATCATATTCTGTTAGCGATTTTTATTGTTACCTTGCAGCGTTTTTGATCCCTCCAAAAACTAATCACTTCTAAGTTGGGTTATATTCCAAATATATACCAAGTTTCGTCTGAATTCACTGAGCTGTTTTCAGCAAATCTTGCTGAAACACATACAAACACCCAGGGGTAAAAACATAACCTCTGTCCATCTTCATTGGCGGAGATTATAAGTAGGATGCTTTTCTTGTATCGCTCCACGAGCTTCTTCGTACCAGCTTGGTAAGATTCAAGTATGATGTCACGAATCCAGCTGTGTAGAGCCGCTTCAGAACAATTACAACGATATATATATATATATATATATATAAGTTATGGGAGGTTAAATTATGGCTGTATGTCAGATGACAAGCCATGATTGATTTATGTCTGATTTATGTACATAACACGAAAGATTAAAATATCAAAAACGAAATAAATGAAAAACCTCACCTTTTATCTTGGGTCCACTGACCGCTAAGTAAACAAACACTGTACATAACCCTAGAAGAAAAACTATGGTCAAAAGTAAGTATCTTTCTAGACGTGTTCTGCGACGAAACACCGTGGGATCGTTCAACTGGACACTGATGGTACCCATGTCCATTCGGAGAGCCTTTTCTGAATCATCTGAATTCATAGGATTCTCGGTGATGTTCAACTTCTGTTTTTCCCAGTTTGGACGAGACACGGTGCCCGAAACAACTCCAGTTCCTTGACGTTGCAATATTGGCGACAGGTCCACTGTCTTGCTGGGAGAGGTCCGCTTTACTGTCCGGCTGGTATTTCCGTTTGCTAGAAGCTCGTCGTCAGATTGTGGTGGAGAAGGATGACTGGATGGTTCCTCGTTTTGTTGCGGTGGACTGAAAGCTGGTGGAGGCATTTGTTTCCTGTCTGTATTGTTCGATATGCTGTTGAAGTAAACTTCTTTTATACCATAAATCGGTCTCTCTCTGCAAAACACGAACAATATTATCACAATGAAATTACAGGCTTGATTGGGAACTATATACAGATTAACACTCAATTTTAAGCCTAAACATTTCGGTACATATATTTCAGCGTTTTCTTTCAAACATACCGGGTTCGTTCTCAGTGATTCCCCCCCCCCAGTGAGACAGTGTTTCGATACTCGCAGTGGGCAGAACATAGATAACCATATGTGTAGCTTTGTGCTTGATAACAAATAGACAAACAATAAGGTTAGTTCTTACCATCTCCGACTAAAATCATTTAGTTCCATTAAGTGTATCTACTTACCTACCTAGTCAGCATACACTACATAGTCAAAAGCATGTGGACACCCGACTGTCACATTCATACGTGCTTGTTGAACATCTCATTCCAAAACCGTGGATATTAATATGGTGCTGGTCCTCCCTTTGCTGCTATAACAGCCTTCACTCTTCTGGGAGAGCTTTTCACTAGATTTTGAAACATGGCTGCATTAGTGAGGTCGGGCACTGGTGTCGGGCGAGAAGGCCTGGCTCGTAGTTGGCATTCCAACTCACCCCAAAGGTGTTCGATGGGGTTGAGGTCAGGGCTCTGTGCAGGCCAGTCATGTTCTTCCACACCAACCTCGGCAAACCATGTCTTTACCGACCTCGCTTTGTGCATGGGAGCATTACCATGCTGAAACAAAAAAGGGCCTTCCACAAACTGTTGCCACAAAGTTGGAAGCACACAATTCTCTAGAATGTCATTGTACGCCGTAGCATTAAGGTTTCCCTTTACTGGAACTAAAGAGCCTAGACCAAACCATGAGAAACAGCCCCAGACCATTATTCCTCCTCCAAACAACTTTACAGTTGGTACTGAGCATTCAAGCAAGTATCGTTCTCCTGGCATCTGCCAAATCCAGATTCGTTCGTCAGACTTTCAGATAGTAAAGTGTGATTCATCACTCCAAAGCACGCGTTTCCACTGTTCCGGAGTCCAATGACGGTGTACTTTACACCACTCTACTGCGCATGATGATCTTAGGCTTGTGTGAGGCTGCTCGGCCATGGAAATCAAAACTCATTTCATGAAGCTCCCGAAGAACAGTTCTTGTACTGACGCTGCTTCCAGAGGCAGTTTGGAAATCGGTAGTAAGTGTTGCAACTGGACAGACAATTGTTACGCGCTACGCGCTTCAGCACTCGGCGGTCCCGTCCTGTAAGCTTGTGTGGCCTACCGCTTCGTGGCTGAGCTGTTGTTGCTCCTAGACATTTCCACTTCACAATAAAAGCACTTACAGTTCACCGGGGAAACTCTAGCAGAGCAGAAGTTTGACGAATTAACATGTTGGAAAGGTGACATCATATGACAGTGCCACGTTGAAAGTCACTGAGCTCTTCAGTACGACCCATTCTATGTCAATGGTTGTCTATGGAGATTTAATGGCTGTTTACCTGGGTGCGGCTGAAATAGCCGAACCCACTAATTAGAAGGGGTGTACACATACTTTTGGCCATATGGTGTAAGTGCCTAATGAGTTCGAAGCTAAACTTATTATTGTTAGAAAACAGTGTTAAAAAGTCATAATTGACACAACTGATGTTTTCGAAATTGGTCCTATTCGTTCTTAGTGTAGAAAAAGTGGATTTTGTATGTTAATTCTACGTTATTACAAAAAGGTCGGGCCCGGCATGGCCAAATGGGTCAAGGCGTTCGACTCGTAATCTGAGGGTCGCGGGTTCGAATCCTCATCGCACCAAACACGTTCGCCTTTTCAGCCGTGGGGGCGTTATAATGTGACGGTCAATCCCACAATTCGTTGGTAAAAGAGTAGCCCAAGAGTTGGCGGTGGGTGGTGATAACTAGCTGCCTTCCCTCTAGTCTTACACTACTGAATTAGGGACGGCTAGCGCAGATAGCCCTCGTGTAGTTTTGCGCGAAATTCAAAAACCAAAACAAACAAAAAGGTCTTCTCAACTCTATTCATGTCGTATAATGACATTATTCGATTTTCTGATATATACGAAGATTTCTACTGCATTAGTAACATCAAACGAGACATGCAAGAACCCGAATATTAATAGAATATATATACAATTCACATCATATAATTAAACCCTCAAGCGATTTTAAAGTTGAGAGTGATACAGAAACTTTAATACGAAATGGCATCAGTCTATAATTACAGTTTAGCTGCAGGTGACAACCCGACAGATTTATCATGAAACTCTCACAATATCTTTATCTCACTCTCTATTTGTCAAGGAAAATCGATGTGTCACTTGTTATCAACAAAGTTAAGCGATTAAAGACGTTTGACAAACAGTTCCCAGACGTGACGCAGTGAATTAGTTATATAGGAAACTTATGAAAAGCATGGATTACATATACATATAAACTTACACACACATACATATATATCAGTAATTATATATATATATTATTGTTGTTTTTATGTCGTCGGTTTCTCGACTGTGAGTTTCGAGATTAGGAAGTATTGTTGGAGAATATGAGCAAGCAGACGTTAGCGACATCTGACGAGTCTTACCTTGGAAGTTTTTGCGGTTTCTTAGAAGCTACTGATCATGAAAAGAATACGAAATGCTACTAGTTGGTTTTGTCAGGGAAGCTACCATTCTTTTATTTATATCGCTTTTATGTAAAATAATATTTTGAGTTTCAAACAAACATTTCGCACCAAAACCAAGTTCTCTTTCACGATAAAGTCATAAATATATTTTAAAATCAAAGTAACGTGGAGTAAAAATTTTGAAATAATCTACAGCTGTATTGTTGTTTGGATACTTTCATGTCATGAAAACGAAAATAATTCTTTATGTTCAGAAAGAAATGCAAGTTTCCAACTTCCTTGTTTATCAGCTAGTTTCTGTCTTAGTTTAGGATATTTTTGTAAATAAGTTTTTAAAGTGTTTACAAGAAGAAAGAAAGAGAACTCGACGAAGATGTCTGCCTCAGCGCTCGTGCTGGCTCTCGGTCGGCCTTTCAAACGTGCTCGCCCTTTCAGCCGTGGGGGCGTTATAATCCCACTATTCATTTGTAAAATAATAGCCCAATAGTTGGCAATGGGTGGTTATGACTGGCCGCCTTCCCTCTTGTCTTTCACTAGCATAGATAGCTTTCGTGTAGCTTTGTGCGAAATTCAAACCAAACCAAACAAATCGTATCTTAAACCAAATGTTGTTCAAAGATTCGGTTTCCGTGTCTTAGTTTGGTTTAGTTTGAAAAGCTACACGAGGTCTATCTGCGCTAGCCGTACCTAATTTGACAGTTTAAGACTAGAGGGAAGGCAGCTAGTCGTCGCCATCCACCGCCAACTATTGAACTAGTCTCTTACCAACGAATAGTGGGGTTGACCGTCACATTATAGCGCCCCCCTCTCCGGCTGAAAAGACGAGCAGTTTGGTGCAAAGGAAATTCGGATCCGCAACCCTCGGATTAAGAGTCGAGTGCCTTAATCTCTGTATCTTAAACCAAATATTATTATAAAATAATAAAAAAGTCAGATGAAAAGAAGATATAATTAATATATAAGACCCGAAGAGTTAAAAAATAAAAAACGACTTGTTTGTTTATATATACCATTCACCACCAGATCATCCATTGTTCTTAAAGCTCTAATGTTTATACACGTTGTAAACCATTTTGGTTCATTAACTTTACACTAGGGGAATTTTATAATCTTTTTATTGTAACATTTTTATGATCGTTAAATCGAAATTCATTACGTGTTTACTTTTTTATTGAGAATTTTTATTCTGATATTCAAATTTTACTTCCAGTGTAATTGTATTCCACAAGGAGTAAGATTACACTGCTTAACTGTTTATCCTTAATTTTCCATAATTTCTCTTGTAGTTGATAAAATATTTACTGATAGGAACATCAGCAGGAATTCCATCAAACAGGATAATGTTAATTGGATAATTGTACATTAACTTTCAACATTTCTTTAAGATGTATAATGTCAAACTCATATTACTGGTATTGGTAGTTTCAACCTGAAGAGCACAGTACTCGTTCAGAGGCTAAACGGTCAGATACGAGGCTTCAAGGACATAGGAATAATCGTTTCTAATTTTGAGCTACTGATCAGAAGGAAGGTAACCAACTAGCAGCACCCGCCGTTAGAAAGATTTTTGTCAGAGATTGACTCCCTTTTATAATGCGTCCACTACTAGCATTGCTGGGCGAATTTGGCAGCATTTGGACTTGGGTCTTTGACCTTTCGATACGCAGACCAGTTCGTAAATCATTAAGTCACGCCGGTGTTGTACGTTAAAAAATAAATGCTATCAGAGCCCTCAAAATTATACCATTAAATATGAAGAAAATTAATTATTATATTACAAATTTATTGTATTGCTATAATTAGTTACTGATGGACCTTCTGTGAAATTCTAGCCCCCCAGTGGCACAGTGGTATGTCTGCGGTCTGCTAGAAACTGGGTTTCGATACCCGTGGTGAATACAGCACAGATAGCCCATTGTGTAGCTTTGTACTTTATTACAAACAAACAAACAAAGCGTGAAATTCTGTTAATTAATAAAATACTGCCACCTAGTAGCGCAGAGGTATGTCTGCAGACTTACAATGCTAGAAACCGGGTTTCGATACCGCTGGTGGAAATAGCACAGATAAGTCTATTGTGTAGCTTTGTTCTCAACAATATAATAGTGTAAAACTTACAAAGTCTCCAAGAGAATGTAATAAGTTATTGTTTTCCATAACATTTAACATTTCATTGTTAAAATCTAACATTTCGTGCCTATATATAACTTTTTAATTATTATATCGACAAATAAGTAAAATATAAATGTTCAGCAATAAGCCGAGGATATCTTCAGTTGTTTTCAAACACAAAATTTTGATTCTGCGCAAACTCGGATGTCAAATGGTATATGTGGTCAACCCTACTACGTGGTGTTCAAACGTGGACAACACATAAAACGATTGAAAGAGAGATGGACACATTTCAAGTTAGACCTATGAGGAAAACACTGAAAATCTCCTGGCCAGAACACAATGTGATGACTGCCACGACCTCTATATTGGAGAAACAAGTAGAAAAATGGAAACCAGATTCAAAGAACACAAAAAAGTCACCTTCACACGTTTTTAAACAGTGCATATCAAATAAACACCACATAACCATAGAAAACACTCAAATACTAAATAAAGAAACAAACGTAAAATTAAAGAAGCCTTACTTATACAACAACTCAAGCCCAAAATAAACCAATATAAAGGAACACCTTTATACCTATATTAATAAATATACCCAACATCTAAGCACGCCCTCTACATTCCTACACACAATTACACAACCGCCTTCAAATATGTGGTCAGCTACCGGTCAGTAACCCTTTCTTTCTTTGTGAACCTGACGAAGACTGAAGAAGGTCGAAAAGTTGTTCGCTCTTCTACATGGTGCTATCGCTATCCATACCAGCCGTTTAAATATAAAACACAAAACAAGTAGACAAGTATTAAAAAAGTTAAAAACTGAAAGAATGATATTTTCACTCATCAAGAAAACGAACTTGTAAGTACTTTGGAAACTGTTAGTTTGTTTAGCACAAAGCTACACAATGGGCTATCTGTGCTCTGCCCACCATGGGTATCGAAACCCGTATTTTTAGTGTGTAAGTCCGCTGACATACCACTGTGCCACAAGTACTTTGGAAATATAATTAAAAGAAATGGAAAACAAAAAAGTGTTGCTAGAAGGAAATATGAATGGTAAAAGGTGAAGAGGCAGATCGAGAAATATGGGGATGGGTAACATCAAAGATTGGATAAAAACATCATGTAGTAATTGGGTTTGATTTGAATTTCGCGCAAAGCTACATGAGGACTATCTTCGCTAACCGTCCCTAATTTTGCAGTGTAAGACTATAGGGGAAGAAGCAAGTCGTCATCACCCACCGCCAACTCTTGGGCTACTCTTTTACCAACGCATAGGAGGACTGACTGTTACATTATAACATCCACACGGCTGAAAGGACGAGCATGTTTGGTGTAATGGGGATTCGAACCCGCGACCCCAACCACTTGGCCATCCCTGGCTTTCTGTAGTAACTGCGTTAAAATAGCTAAAATAAGAAAACAATGGCGCTCCATAACAGTCAACCTGCTCGAGCAGACGACATACAGTGATGATGATGAAAATCCCATGAGCGAATTTAATTTAGTACTCAATAAGTGTGTAAAACAATATTTTTTCACACACAGACAAAAACAAAGACGGGTTCACATTATAATGAACGAGAGCCTTCTGTGGTTTGTTTTCTGTAATTTTTCTCTTACAAATCGCGTACGTAAAACCACCATTGCAAATAAAGCTTAGGATAATCACGTAATTTCATACAGAGGTACCATTCATTTCAAAGAACAAAATTAGAGCGGACAAAAGTCATATTAGAAGCAGATTCTTTGTGCAGTGGACGTTTTGACCTAAGAGTATATATATATATATGTTGTTGATTTTAAATAATTCAGGAAAGATCGATTTTATTCATCCAGGTAATAGCCACTTTATGTGCATAAATAACCCTTATTTTATTTTTAATGTCATAATGTTTTGTTAGACTATACATCAACTGTCGAGACCATGTGCTCCAAACGAACAAAACTATGCGATACCTGCACGTCTGTATTGATCTGTGTGTCTTCAGACTACATTACTTTTTAATGACAACATCAGAAAACTAATTTTAAGAAGCTTCTAACTGTTGCAAAAATTTGAATTTTTATGGTACTTTTCAAAATGAACATGAGATTAATTTATATTTAACTGAATGGATTACGGCTTATTTCCAGATATTATTTCTTCGTATAACACCAATTACAGCTAATTTTCATGTATTATTTCTTCATATAACACCAATTACAGCTAATTTTCATGTATTATTTCTTCATATAACACCAATTACAGCTAATTTTCAGATATTATTTCTTCATATAACACCAATTACAGCTAATTTTCAGATATTTTCCCTTCATTTAACACCAATTACAGCTTATTTCCAGATATTTTCCCTTCATTTAACAGCATTAAAAGCTAATTTGCATATATTATTTCTTCATATAACACCAATTATAGCTAATGTTCAGATATTTTCCCTTCACTTAACAGCAATTACAGCTAATTTTCGCATATTTTCCCTTCATTTAACAGCAATTTCAGCTATTTTTTATATATTATTTCTTCATATAACATCAATTACGGCTGATTTTCAGATATTTTCCTTCATATAACAACCAATTACGGCTAATTTTCAAATCGTATTTCTTTAGAACACAAACTACAGCGCTTTTCAACTGTTACACAGTTATTGGTTGTTTTTCTTCAGGCCTTTTGCGCAATGATACTTAAGTGATGAGATTTGAATCCGTTGGCTTTGTGAAATTGGCCGTCACATTATAACATTGCTTCGGCTTAAAGGGCGAGTGTCTTTTGGTGACGAAATATAGGACTACTTATTGCACTCTTGTTTGTTGACTGTTTTTTTTTATTTCGCGCAATTCTACACGAGAGCTATAATCGCTAGCCGTCCCTCATTTAGCAGCGTAAAGCTACAAGGAAAGCAGCTAGTCATCACCACTTACCACCAAAAGGTGTATGTGGCTGGTTTGATCCTTGCGTTTTCAATTTCATTTTCCGGATGTTTTATTCTGGCATTGATGTGTGTACTTCTCCGATTTTGTTGTTATAACGTGTAAGCCTTACGAACTTTCGATTCTTTTATTTTAATCCTTCTGTACATTTCTTACAGCTGCCTTCATCTTATCTTCGTTTAAATTAATTTTCAAGGCCCGGCATGGCCAGGTGATTAAGGCATTCGCCCTTTCAGCCATGGGGGCGTTATATGTTCTATCCCGCTATTCTTCAGTAAAAGAGTAACCCAAGAGTTAGCGGTGGGTGGTGTTGACTAGCTAGCTACCTTCCCTTTAGTCCTATTAGCGTTATCAGGGTTATCAGCGTTAGCTGTCCACCCACCGCCATGTTTTGTGCGAAATTCAAATCAAATATAAATTAATTTTTGTTCATTATTTTTACGTAATTCTTATATCTCGTACTTTTAAATCTTTTCTTATATTTTTTTTTTATCTTTCATTTTCATTTCTTCTCTTCCTTGCTTTTCTCTTCACTGTTTCATCAAGTTTTCAATCTTGTTTCAAATACGT
Source organism: Tachypleus tridentatus (assembly GCF_004210375.1). Lineage (NCBI taxonomy): Eukaryota > Metazoa > Arthropoda > Merostomata > Xiphosura > Limulidae > Tachypleus > Tachypleus tridentatus. The sequence goes on from NC_134834.1 coordinate 192,890,176, forward strand.
GTCGTCATCTTAAAGTTGAGTCTGGATTCAACTTTCGGCCCGGCATGGCCAAGCGTGTTAAGGCGTGCGATTCGTAATCCGAGGGTCGCGCCAAACATGCTCGCCCTTTCAGCCATGGGGGCGTTATAATGTGACGGTCAATCCCACTATTCGTTGGTAAAAGAGTAGCCCAAGAGTTGGCGGTGGGTGGTGATGACTAGCTGCCTTCCCTCTAGTCTTACACTGCTAAATTAGGGACGGCTAGCACAGGTAGCCCTCGAGTAGCTTTGTGCGAAATTCAAAAAACAAACAAACAAACGGATTCAACTTTATTTTTACCAAAATAAATCCACTCCTGAAATAAACGTTAAAATAGTTTATATTGTTGAGCGGTTTCTTTGAACTCACTCGTTAGCAAGGGTAACGGAAAGTTTATCCCAATTAGTTGTAACAAAAATACTCTAAATTGAATTTTTAGATGCACGTTGTAACGGACGTTCGATGATTAGCTAAACTTCACAAATAAACCACGCGTAACAGAAGTTCCACTTACGTGCTAATTTTCTAATATCTTTATTTCTGTGTCGGAACAAAAACTCAGCATTCACAGCACTGAGCCAACTGTATAATTTGTTGGCTACGATATATCTGAGTTGAATAAATCATGCTTTGATTAATCATTAACTGATTAACAAAGTTTGTTATAAATAACTTAAACAGTTCTAGTCAGCAAGCCACGACCATCACGTTATATTAAACTCCCTTCCGGCTAAACAACAATACAAAATTCTGAAAGATAACTTCTAGATTTAAAACACAGCCATATAATTCTGTTTAACAATCGTACGAGCATATGAATATTCTCCCATTTTTGGTAGCTTGTTTTAAAAATACAACAACTGACGTTTATAACAGCTAAACAAACCGAAATACGATTTTTAAAATTAATGTAACAAAAGTTTGGCCTGGCATGGCCTAGCGCGTTAAGGCGTGCGCTTCGTAATCTGAGGGTCGCGGGTTCGCGCCCGAATCGGGCCAAACATGCTCGCCCTCCCAGCCGTGGGGGCGTTATAATGTGACGGTCAATCCCACTATTCGTTGGTAAAAGAGTAGCCCAAGAGTTGGCGGTGGCTGGTGATTACTAGCTGCCTTCCCTCTAGTCTTACACTGCAAATTAGGGACGGCTAGCACAGATAGCCCTCGAGTTGCTTTGTGCGAAATTCAAAAACAAACAAGCCAATATCTTTTCTGTTAAATCCCACACAAAATATATATAAAAATAGGTACTACGAATATTTCCGACTGTTCTTCAACCGAAACCAATACTGGTCTCAGAGACATCTACAAGTTCTGTAGATGGTGAGCAAACACAGACCCAATTGGCGTAAAATTCAGCCAGAGATATAAGTTTATGTAAAGTATTATAACCTCATTTCTTCTCCACCAACTTTCTCTCATTCACCGACATTATTATCAGTACCAAGTCACTTCACAATGTATTCGCTGCGTTCTTTTAAGGTTGTTCGCACTTGCATAACACAAGCATCGATAACGGGTTAACCTTCTTAATAGTATGTCGACGTTTTTATCTCCCAAACATTTGAAGCGCACTCTGTTGTTCAATTACTTGAGATAAACAATCGCGAAAAACTCTGGAGAGTTTGGTTTGTTTGTTTTGAATTTCGCACAAAGCTACTCGAGGGCTATCTGTGCTAGCCGTCCCTAATTTAGTAGTGTAAGACGAGAGGGAAGGCAGCTAGTCATCACCACTCACCGCCTACTCTTGGTCTACTTTTTACCAACGAATAGTGGGATTGACCGTAACATTATAACGCCCCCACGACTGAAAGGGCGAGCATGTTAGGTGTGGTGGGGATGCGAACCCGCGACCCTCAGATTACAAGTCACACTTCTTAACACGCTTGACCATAGTGGGCCACTCTGAAAAGGTATCATAAAACTCATTTTCAGGTCGTCTATCTTAAACGCTTGCAAAGGAAAAAGGACGATGACCCAAAAGTGGAGAAAATTGGGGCAATAGGTCACAAATCACCAAAATCTTCCCCAATTCAAATCACAGAAAAATTGTCACAGTCGGTCACTTTGTTTTGTATTTGAGCACAAAGTTACACAATGGTTTCTAGCGTTATAATTCCACAGACTTTCCATTGTTGGCACTAGGAGGCACCGATCACAAATATGGATAAAATAAATGTAAATTTTGTTCACACACTCTCCATGGCGTAAAACTCTTTACAGTTAAGCCTACATTTCTCGTTAACTTACTTGTTTTTCGTAAATAATACTCTATAGAAGTGAACCAATCTCTTTCCTCTTTTTCCAAATCACGGCCCCACACAGCCATGTGGCTATGGCGCTCGACTCGTAATCTGAGGGTCGCGGGTTTGAGTCCCCACCATACCTAATCTGCTCGCCCTTTCAGCCGTGGGGATGTAATAATGTGACGGTCAATCTCACTATTCGTTGTTGAAAGCTCAAGAGTTGGCGGTCGGTGGTAATGACTAGCTACCTTCCCTCTGGTCTTACACTACTTAATTAGGGATGGCCCGCGCAGATAGCCCTATTTAGCTTTGCGCAAAATTCAAAAACCAAACGAAGTTTTCTAAATCTCTCTTTTCCCATAGGCTGAGTAGTGTGCATGGAGGCTAAAAAACTGGTTTAGATATATGTAGCTGGCACATTACAGATAGTGCATTGTTTGACGTCTTTATTTTTTGTTATCACTCTTTGCAACGTTTGTACGTGTTATTATTCCAATAAGGGATATCACCGTGCAGAAAATATACGGTATATTAACACACTTATTATGGTATTAAAGGCGAGAACTCCGAAAAACACCGATTGTAAGGTATTTACATTAAATTAAAAATAAAAACCATGATTTTAGGAAAGTTAAATAAAACTAAAAACAGTTAACTTAAACACCGATTTTAAAAGAAAGAACACTAGAAAGCGGAAGTTTAAAAAATGATATTCAATCAGAGACTTCTCTGTATCTTTAAGGTAAAACTGACAGTGTAGAAAATGATATTCCATTAGAAATGTATTTGTGTTTTAAGGTGAAACTGACAGAGTAGAAAATGGCATTTCCTTAAACATGTCCTTGTGTCTTTAAGATGGACGCAGCACAGACAGTCCATAGTTTAGTTTTGGGCTTAACTATAAAGATAAAAAACACTACTGGAATATTTACAGATAATCTTTAAATAAAACATAACAGAGAAAGCCTAGTGACCTAATAATAGTCCCCATTTCCTGTCGAGTATATCGGTAAACTTATGGACTTACAGCGCTAAAATCCGGAATTCGATTCCCCACGGTGGAAATAACCTCGATAGCTCACTGTGTATCATTATGGTAATACAAACAAACAGGATGTATTGGTTATAATATTTAAAAGTAACAAGTAAGACACGTGATATTTATGTTTTGATATTTTGATCTAAGCGAGAACTATCGGGAGGCCCGACATGGCCAGGTGGGTTAAAGCGTTCGACTCGTCAACTGAGGGTCGCGGGTTCGAATCCCCGTCGCACTAAACGTGTTTGTCCTTTCAGCTGTGGGGACGTTATTATGTCACGGTCAATTCCACTTTTTTTTTTTGTAAAAGAGTAGCCCAAGAGTTGGCAGGTGGTGATGACTAGCTGCCTTCCCTCTAATATTAAACTGTTAAATAAGGGACGGCTAGCGCAGTTAGCTATCGTGTAGCTTTGCGCGAAAGTTAAAAACAAACAAACAAACAGAATTATCGGTACGAGGAAAACGCACAGAAAATAAAATAGTAATTTCAGTGTTCAGTCAAAACCTATAAAAACTTCTACAATAATCTCTTATGAAACTGTATTTCTAAAGTTGGCTTACGTATTCAATAGTGATATAAACTTATTCAACGTTCTAGGTAAATATACGTGTGTGTACTTTCGCAGCCTAATTTCACAGAAAGTTGTTTGTTATTGACAGCTATTAAGTAAAGAATACTTAAACAAACTGTTGCCTTGACTGATTTACAGAGTGTGTTGACATATTTCTATAATCAGGGAAAGTGTTTAACCCTCTATATACGTTGTTAAACAACTCGTTCTAATGAAAGCGTTATTAACACAAACTCTGTATGGGCTCTTAAGCCTAACCGGATATCTCTGCAAATCAAACAGCATTTAAAGTTTTAGGAGCAAAGCTTTTTATTACTATCTCTATTAGTTAAGCTTCAATCACAGTGACTTTAGACCTTTAAACTAAGCTCGCTCATAAAACCATTTGTTAGTGCAGGTGTATCGTCAGATAAGATATAATGGTGTCCGCTTTCACAAGTTTAAGTAGTGCCATCTAACAACATCTTCAGAAAATAAAATAAACAACAACAATGAACTGTAATATTTGAGTGTTAGAAAGAGTTCTCAAAACTCTGCTACAATGAAAAATCTACATTAAAAGAACGACATTAATAACGGTCCTGGTTAATATAAGACAGTATCGACACGACATTAATAACGGTCCTGGTTAATATAAGACAGTATCGATACGACATTAATAACGGTCTTGGTTAATATAAGACAGTATCGATACGACATTAATAACGGTCCTGGTTAATATAAGACAGTATCGATACGACATTAATAACGGTCTTGGTTAATATAAGACAGTATCGATACGACATTAATCACGGTCTTGGTTAATATAAGACAGTATCGATACGACATTAATAACGGTCATGGTTAATATAAGACAGTATCGATACGACATTAATAACGGTCTTGGTTAATATAAGACAGTATCGATACGACATTAATAACGGTCTTGGTTAATATAAGACAGCATCGATACGACATTAATAACGGTCTTGGTTAATATAAGACAGTATCGATACGACATTAATAACGGTCTTGGTTAATATAAGACAGCATCGATACGACATTAATAACGGTCTTGGTTAATATAAGACAGTATCGATACGACATTAATAACGGTCCTGGTTAATATAAGACAGTATCAATGATAAATAACTGCTTCCCTTACATAAGAACATTACGTAAGAACATTAATTTGACACTCCACCAAAACAAAACAGTATTTTAATGAGATAATAAATACACCACGTTGTTTATTAAAAATGATATGTTTGGAAAACTTTTAAAGCATGCGGACCTCGCTGCTCTCCTTCAGCTGCTTTCAGGAAGAGGAATATGTTGACAAGGGCTGTCTTATGAAGCACAATGCGACTGAAGGAAGTCAAAACAAATTACGACTAACAGTAGTGATATAAGTGTACATAGTCTCATACTTCAAGCAGTTAATTTCAGTTTTAAATACACGTTTCGTAGCTTTATACAGTTTGAATTATGTGTACTGCAGGGCCCCGGCATGGCCAGGTGGGTTAAGGCGTTCGATCATAATCTGAGGGTCGCGGATTCGAACCATCGTCGCACCAAACATGCTTGCCCTTTCAACCGTGGGGGCGTTATAATGTTACGATCAATCCCACTATTCGTTGGTAAAAGAGTAGCCCAAGAGTTGGCGGTGGGTGGTGATGACTAGCTGCCTTCCCTCTGTATTAGGGACGGCTAGAGCAGATAGCTCTCGCGTAGCTTTGCGCGAAATTCAACTAACTGGAGTTTCATGACGTCTTTTTGCGTGTGTGTGTGGTTGAATAACTTTGTAAAGCCAGCCGTTAGGGAAAGAGAAAAGGCAGATTGAGATAACAGATTCAAAATAAAGCAATAGAGACGAATTCCTCAGTACCACTGGTATCTGGTATATGTGTATACCCAATTAATATTGAAACTGACAATTTATGAATTACTTATTTATTACCCCCCAGTGGCTCAGCGGTATGTCTGCGGACTTACAACGCTAAACACCGGGTTTCGATACCAGTGGTGGGCAGAGCACAGATAGCCCTTTGTGTAGCTTTGTGCTTAATTCAAAATAACAACAAACAACAACTTATTTATTACTTGTACGCGGCTTTAAAAACCACAATAAAATAAACTTTTAAACGCAAGGTATAAAATGACATTAAATACGTGTAAAGATGAACAGTACTGCTTAACAGTTTCAAAATATTGAACAAAAAGTTATTGTTTCGTCAGTGAAAAGCTACACTGTCCACCCCAGAAAAACCATCCAAAGAAGTTTGTGACGTAAGATCGTGTATACGCCGCTAACGAAAATATAAAGCAACTCATAATGAATAATACACTTCGATTTATATACAAACTTTGAGAAACAAATAGTGTTAGACAACATTAACTGCTAGTGTACATATCTGTATATATAAAGTTTCCAAACACTATCGCTTATGAGCTTTGTTGGTTGGTTGGTTGGTTGGTTGGTTTTTGGAATTTCGCACAAAGCTACTCGAGGGCTATCTGTGCTAGCCGTCCCTAATTTAGCAGTGTAAGACTAGAGGGAAGGCAGCTAGTCATCACCACCCACCGCCAACTCTTGGGCTACTCTTTTTAACAACGAATAGTTGGATTGACCGTAACATTATAACGCCACCACGGCTGGGAGGGCGAGCATGTTTGGCGCGACTCTGGCGCGAACCCGCGACCCTCAGATTACGAAGCGCACGCCTTAACGCGCTAGGCCATGCCAGGCCCAATGAGCTTTGTAACTTACAAAGTTTATCAGCAATGGGATTAAACTTACCATCTTTGTTTTGAATTTCACGCAAAGCTACATAAGCGCTATCTGCGCTAGCCGTTCCTAATTTAGCAGTGTAAGACTAGTCATTACCACCCACCGCCAACTCTTGGGCTACTTTTTTACCAATGAACAGTGGGATTGACCGTCACATTATAATGCCCTCAGAGCTGAAATGGTGAGAACGTATCGGAATTCGAATCCACGACCCCAACTACCTAAAATGCCGGGCCTAAACTTATCGCGAAGGAATAAATTTCTTTATTTCTTTGTAGTCAAAAACGTTAAAAGCAGATAGAAATTTTTTGACATTGAAGAAGTATATTGATACGATAGATGCCTTAAGGTTAAGAAACGTATCAAAGTTTTAACTCGCATAGAACGTTAAAGCTTTTTAAATGGTAATTGTTAGGGAAAATTAACACTTTGTCGTTACATCATTTTAAAACATTTGGTATTTTCAACCTGACTGGCACCGTATGCAACATATGGTCTGAATGTTCAGGTCATTCTCACCTCGAATGAGGTTCAACCATCCTTAATTTTAAACTGTTGAAACAAGACGAAGGACTACCAATTAATATCATCCAGTGTATGTGCACGGATAGTCTTAAACCAATAGCGGGATATTTACCTGTTACTTTTATAACACACCAACAGATAAAAGTGTGAAGCATGTTCAACGGTGTGTCGCAGATTCGAGCCTTGGACCACAGACCAGAACGCTAACCATTGTGCCACACTTGACTGCCATTGTCATCTAATTATTTTAGAACAATTTAAAATATAACAGCACGTAATTCTAATTTTAAAATATGACGCACAAAATTTAAAAAGAACAAATTAACATTGACTATAGAAGCGAGCACAACAAGGTAATGCTGCTTTTAATTTGAATGACTAACTGGAAATACGATGAATACGCTTTTGTTAAAAAATGCACTGTGTTAAAGAGCTTATGTTGTAATAAATAATAAAACGTACCTGCTACTCAAAAGAATTATTAAAACAAAAATCCATTAGCAACTTTAACTATGTTTTAATTACAAAAATCACGACGCTTTTGAATTATTATTTGTTGGTTCTTTTTTGCTTTATAGAATAACAGACAACGTTCCAAGTCATTTAAACACAAATATAAAGCTGAATGAGCCATACGATACAAAGAACCGTAAATAACAAATTTAGATCACCAAAACAAAATAAAAATTATTTACACAGAATGCGTAAATAAAGCAAAATCACATCGGGCTATCTGCTGAGTCTACCAAGGAGAATCGAGCACCTGATTTCAGGGTTGTAAATTCGTAGACTTACCGCTTTACCAGCGGGGGAAATTTACACAGATGGCGCTGTTTTTAAACCATCAATTTGTTTTCATGTCACTTGCGGGCGGATGGGGTTCGGAAGAGTCTACTTACTCTTTTACGTTTAGTAATTTTACGTTTTGGCCTGTTCGTTTAAACACTGTATATTCTCCCGATAGCTCAGAGTTATCCAAGATTTCGAGGCTCGTACCCACGATAGAAACAATACAGATAGTCCGTTGTGTAGCTTTGAAGCTATCAATAAACACTCAGTGCAAAGAAATAACCAAAGTTAATTCTCAGAGTGAAAACACTAATTCTCTACGTACAGTACAAACCCCCGATGAGATGGGTTTTGTTTGGTTTGTTTTGAATTTCGCGCAAAGCTACACGAGGGCTATCTGCGCTAGCCATCCCTAACTTAGCAGTGTAAGACTGGAGGGATGGCAGCAAGTCATCATCACCCACCACCAACTCTTGAGCTACTCTTTTACCAACGAATAGTGGGATTGACCGTAACATTATAACGCCCCCACGGCTGAATGGGCGAGCACGTCTAGTGAGACGGTGATTCGAACCCACGACCCTCAGATTAGGAGTCGAGTGCCTTAACCACCTGGCTATGCCGGGCCATAAAGTGAAGTAATGTATCATTATTTCCTAAGTTTTTCTCTGTTGTTTGGAAACTTCTGTTTTTGTGTCATACGTGTATTGAATAAATCAAGCCTACTGACTGTTTTCTGTAAAAATTCATATTTTCTTAAGGTATTATAAAACTAGTATTTATGGCAGAGATAATAAGGATCTTTACTGCTGTTCCTAATATGCACTACCAAATACCATCTACGTGAAGAGATGGATTATCTTCCACTACGTAAAACGCAGGAAATATTTTGTAATATCGCACGGATTCGAACCAGAATCACTAGCTCTAAAGTGCAGAACTCTAACTTGCTGGCAATGAAAATAATAGTAAAATCACAAATATCTAAGTCTTTATAAGAACTAATCTACAGAGTGTTTGTTGTATTTCATACATCTGTTCATCACCACACACACTAACAAGTTATGAAACAACTCTTTTCTCTTAAAAAAAACAACCAAAAAAAACACTGAAATACACGATTAAACACATGTTTAAACCATGAACTGATGTCAAACGTATGTTAAAATAACCTAAATATCTAACATATTTTACTAAAATAAAATATACATACATATAAATCGCAGTGTCATCTCGCTTTTTAGGTATTTTGACTTTGTATTTGTCAATTGTTTATAAAAATCAATGATTTCTTTTACTAAAATATAAAACACTTAAAACTACATACAAACCACTTCCTATCGAAAAATTCAAACACTAGACTTTTAAAGACATCACTTCAGTGATCAATCACAAATTTATTTCATTGAATAATTGGTTATTATTAGATATAATTCCTTTTAATGAAAATGAATTTGAGTTTCCTTATGTCCAAATTTCTTGACTTTTGATAAATTTTAGTATAAAAATATTTTCTCGTGTAAAATAGGTAAGCAATATCCTTCCGATGTTTTTGGTATTCTGACTTTGTATTTGTCAATTATCTATAAACTAAAACATAAAAATATATAATTATACTTAAAAGACTGTTTCTATATATACATATATATAATTAAGTATATATATATATATACGTAAATTTTATGCACTTGACGGTTAGAAATCTTAAGTTATAAGCACAATTAATCGTAATCAATCTTAAACATTTTAAGCCTAAACCACGTATATCTTGAAAATTATATTAGTTTTTTAATTATTTTAAAACTATATTTTAAGAAAACGTAAATAAGTCGGCGATTACTTTAAATGATATTTAGAAACATCATGAAAAAATTAATAAAAACAAAAGTTATGACTACATTTTATAGCAGCCTCTAAATTTCAAACTTACATTTATACGTAACTTGAGTTTCGAAAGGACTCCAACTATCAACATCTCTTTTGCAAATAAAAAAATTTACGGTAGTTTAATACGAATATTGAGCACCTACCCACTCGTCCGATTTTTGTTTAAAACGTTCGAATCGTTACGTCCATAAACTTATTAATTCGGAATTGTACGTTGAGTTTACACGTTCATACATGACGAACCCTCACAGAGAAATAGTTCCCATTATTTGAACTCTGATATCCTTGTGATATCAGTCCTCTTTAAAGAATTCACTCGTTGCTACGCGTGCAAATGTATGAATAACAATTTTTTTCTTTTAAACTCACTTCCCTAAAAATAATAACATGGTTACCTACACATGTGTACGTGTGTGGGCTCGGTAATTTCAGTTCAATTAATTCAGCTTGGTAATTAAACGTCCCTCGAGAATTCGTATTCACAGAGCAGGCAAAATTCCTTTGTGAAACAACCATTATTCTTAACGTTTATATTACACCTACCTCCTGTAATGTTTGTTTTTCCGCCTCCACCCTTCTTCTCGATAGCTTTGAAGTTCCGTACAAGAGCCGAAGAAGATGGACCTAAACTAACACCTGTTTATCGTTCGATTAGATTGCATTAGGCTTAAGAACCATGTTGTTTTAGCCTATCCTGTAGGTTTTCTTTTCTCTGTTTGTCAGAACGTACAAAATAAAGGGGTCAACTGTTATTACTAGACCCGAAACCGTGATGATAATCACCCTTCCCAATAGAATTCCTTGCGTCTTGGTCCTGCTGTTGCTTCAGGACTGTTATAATATCTCTGTAAGCAGTAAGTATACCTTATCGGCTCATTCATCTCCAATATTGACCACTGGCGGCGCCACTGTACAACAAAATGGGTGACGCTTTTATCTAGCAGCCAGGGCAGGCGAGCTGAATAGCTTTGATTATGTTTAAATTGATTTTCTCCCTTAGCTGCGTACCAATTTTGCTCATCGCTGAACGTTCAGATATGCTCTAATCTTCGTAGCAACGGGGAAAATTAAAGCAATAATTCCACCTTCAACAGAACACGACCGTTACCGAGCTTTTGTTTGCTTGGTTTTCTTTCTTTTTTCCGCATATTTCTCGAACGAACTTAAAGCAACAGTTAACATTAAATGATTTCTGGAAGAAAAAAAAAACTACTTCAGAATCGTGTAAATGCCTAATCGATAAGCACGTGCCTTTAGCCGCATACTTCGTTCTGTAGTTCACTTGTCTTCAGACGACTTTGATTCAATGAATGATCCCAATAAAGTTGAAAAATGAATAAAGTTTTGAAAAGTGAATGAAAGTTCACTCATTATTCATATAAAAATCCACAACGGCTAAAAGTAGCAAAAATTTTGTTTTAGTTATGTTTTTGTTTTTTATTAATTTCGCGCAAAGCTACACGAGGGCTATCTGTGCTAGCCGTCCCTAATTTAGCAGTGTAAGACTAGAAGGAAGGCAGCTAGTTATCAACACCCACCGCCAACTCTTGGGCTACTCTTTTACCAACGAATAGTGGGATTGATCGTCACATTATAACGCCCCCCCGGCTGAAATGGAGAGCATGTTTGGTGCGACGGGGATTCGAACTCGTGAATTTAGTGATGCCAGAAAAGCAAGATCAATACACGTTCTTGAACAAGCAAACAAAAACAGTTCTGTAAATAACACATATCACTAGTTTTGTTACACAATCATTCGGTTAAATATAACTTAAAGAAATCCTAAATTGTCAGGTATGGCTACCAACAACGAAAGTTTAAAAGTATGACTATATAACAAAGGAAGTTACAATATATGGCTATACAACAGTACGTGCAAGGTGTTGCTCCACAGTAAAATATATAAAGCAACATACATAAGAATTCTACAGAATAAACAATGACCATTAATCGCTTGTAATTAGTTTTCGACCAATTAAAACTCAAGATACTTTCGCTAAAGTACATAGAAGTTTGTAAATCATGTTACTTAGTAATTTAATAATAATAAAAATATATGGAAAAAATTAATTGATTTACAATCGTTTTACTTTTAATTATAAAATAGTGTCGGCTGAAACATTTGGACCCGGCATGCACAGGTAGTTAAGGCGCTCTACTTATAATCTGAGGGTGGCGGGTTCGAATCCACGTCACATCAAACATGCTCGCCCCTTTTAACTATGAGTGCGTTTTAATGTGAGGGTCAATCCCACTATTCGTTGGTAATAGAGTAGTCCAAGAGTTGGCGGTGGGTGGTGATGACTCGGTGTCTTCCTTCTAGTCTTACACTGGTAAATTAGAAACAGCTAGCGCAGATAGCCCTCGTATAATTTTACGCGAATTTCAAAAAGCAAAGAAACTTAAATATTTGACTTAGGCCTGTTGACTGACATACGCGGTTCGTCACGTCATATACCTGAAGTGGAAGATACTACAAGCGCTACACCTGTCGTTCGTTTTATCTTTGAACTTGGAAAGTCCGACTAATTGCAGAAAATTCCAAAACCTTTTCATACATTGAAAATGAAACTCTTAGGGTAAAACCAAACGAGCGATTTATTTTTTCAATGTGATCTTTATTTGCTAATAATTCGTCCGAATGCACTCACTGTTTGAAGTGAGCTAAACTAGATATGCGTTGATGTGTATAGGCAATTCATTTATTTATTTTGGTACACGACTGGATGCGAGTTCTTAACGAAAAGAATAAACCGTGATGAATACACAGAACTAGTTTTAATCGCTTGCCTTTACTTCAGTGAAGGTTAATAAATTGGTTATATTGATAAACGTAGACTCGGAGAATTAAGAAACTGAAGATGACATTGGAGTTCCAAATAGTTATCTTATGTATATGTCATATCCTTAGTGATCTACAGCGAAAAAAAAAGTTCCCTAGTGACACAGCGATATGTCTGCGAAATTACAATGCTGGAAACCGGGTTTCGATACCCGTGGTGAGCAGACCACAGATGACCTATTTTATCGCTTTGTGCTTAACAACAAACAAAATGCTGGGGAAAAGTGAGTAAATTTGTTAGTTGCACACACAGCACCAGGATTTAGATTGTCTTAGTCTTTATTGGCCCGCGTCTTTAAATAGAATATTGGTAGTTGTTTGTGTGTTTCTTCACTCCTTTCGTTATTCGGTCGCGCACATTCACCAATAGTTTACATCGAACTATTTCCTTTCATTAGGTCGCGTATGTTTACAAACAGTTCACGTATGAAAATAACACTTGTTTACAAAACAAACTTACCACCGCTCATGTACACATAAATACCCTTCTAATCACTTTGGCGGTAACTAAATCTGGGGGCAGTTTTAATGTCTAGAGCAGGCGGTCTTGATCTAAAAGTAAATATTTAACGGAGAGAAGCACTTACCCCATCAACACCATGTGTGATATAGCGACACATTTCGGTTAACAAATCATTTTTGTATACATTGTTATTAAAGTAGCGAAACGAGCAATCTGTCAATCTGTCTTTTAATAGTGGTATGTTTGCGCAGTACGTAGAAATGTTGAATTTGTGTATTTTGGTACACTGAATGCTGTAATTAGTAGCAGAGTTTCACATGGTTTGTAATTTCTTAAGATTTCTTTTTGTTACATTTAACCATGCAGGGCATGCATATTCTATTACTGGTCTGTTATATCGCTTATACGTTTTAATTATGTTTTCTGTTGTTGTTCCTCTGTTTTTACCTGTTTGGTTTGGTTTTGAATTTCGCGCAAAGCTACACGAGGGTTATCTGCGCTACCCGTCCCTAATTTAGCAATGTAAGACTAGAGGGAAGGCAGCTAGTCATCACCACTCACCGCCAGCTCTTGGGATGCTCTTTAACCAACGAATAGTGGGAGGGTGGAACACTGCAAAGCTTAGTCGATTTTTCGAAAGTAATTAATTTTGTTTTTGGTATACCCCAGTGGCACAGCGGTATGCTTGCGAACTCACATCGCTAGAATCCATGTTTCGATACCCGTAGTAGGCGTAGCACAGATAGCTCATTGTGTAGCGTTGTGCTTAGTTACAAACAAATTTGTTTTTGGCATATTAAGTATAAATCAACATTTCTGGCGGTATTCGACAATTTGATTTGGTGGTGGTTGTAGATTATTAGATGTTATGCAAGGTATGGTTTACCCTTTGCAGATGGCCACATCATCAGCAAATTGTGAAGTTGAGCTAAAACTAGGACCGTTTAACGATCATACCTGATGAAAGGGATAGGACCAACTACCCCTCCTTGAGGAACATCCGCTTTTGGAGTAACATACTCATTGTAGGTGCCTTCTACATCTTCTATCGTCAAGAAAGTTGGATAACCAGCGAACAGCTTCTGCTGGTAAATTCATTTATTTTTCATGTGTATCTTAATCCATTACGTCATACAGTGTAAAATGCTTTCTAGGTATCGAGAAAGGAAGCTACAATGCATTTCTTGTAGTTTAAGCTATCTATTTTAGTTTCAGTTAGCTCAACTAAAGGATGACTCATTTGCCGAAATTTTCTGAAATCATTTTGAACTTCTGGTAATTTTGACGTAATCTCTAAAAGACTTGAAATCCTGTCGCTAATTGTTCTCTCTAGTATTTTGCCCAGAAAACTGGTCTGTCCGTAAATTTCTGGTTTATTCGCTGATTTACTTTCCTTCAATGACAAAAGTACATTTGCTTGTTTCCAAAAGGCAGGGATGTATCCCAAATTTTGGGACAAATTAAATAATGATGTTAGATGATCAAACAGTCTCTAAGCACCTTTCTGTAACAGTATTATTTGTATATCGTCTTCCTCTGGTATTTTGGTTTTAGTTTTGTGGATAATATTACTTCAGGTTTGGTTATTGCATTAGTGATTTTTGTGTGCCTGGTCGTGATAAATGTTTCGGAGGATTGTTAAAGTGATTAGCAATTTTTCTTATACTTATTTCTTAATTCCTTTTAACAAATTCATTTAATTTATTATAAAAGTGTTTATCCACAACTGGTTCTTCATACGTTTAGAATGTTTTGTTTAATTGTTTTCTAAAGAATACTGATTTCTTTATTTGTGAAGGATATTGTATTATTGTGATGTAGAGTCGGATATTTGGGATTGTTCTTGGTTTGTTTTGTTTTGAACGACACGCAAAGCTATACAAGGGCTATTTGCGCTAGCCGTCCCTAATTTAGTAGTGTAAGACCACAGGGAAGGCAGCTAGTCATCACCGCCCACCGCCAACTCTTGGGCTACTCTTTTACCAACGAATAGTGGAATTAACCGTCACATTAAAACACCCCTACGACTGAAAGGGCGAGCGTGTTTGGTGTGACGTGGATTCAAACCAGGGACTCTCAGATTACTTTGTGACTTCTGTAATATAATTTTCAAATTTACCAATTTTTCAGAACATTCCAGGTAGATTCAGTGCTGAGTAGCTGAAATAGATTTTTCACAAACTTGTAAAAAATTTTAAGAACTTTCTAAAATGTTTTAGAACTTACGAGAATTTTCTAGAACTTTCCATAGTAATATATATACAGGGGCTCACCACTCACCACTTGAGTGTAGTTCTAGCTGTATATGTGAACACATAGACCTACCTAATTTTATCAGAGATGACATCTAGAAGCTGCAAGCATTCTTCAGACGCATTCTGCTATGTATGTGGAAAATTTATCAAGACAAGAGCGAAAAAGCACTCTGTGACAACATCTGCTAAAATGTGTGAAGCCTACAAGGCATATTTCCACGTGCCTGTCAGGGATCAAGACAAATCCTAGGCACCTCATTTTACCAGCGAGCACTGCAAAAATACTCTGGATGGTACAGAGGGGAAATGAGAGCCATGAAGTTTGCTCTTCCAAGAATTTGGCGTGAACCCACTGACCACTCAAGCAATTGCTACTTCTATATGGTGGACCCTTGCAAACGTCGGGCTAGCAAGAATGCATCTGCTATCATGTATCCAAACCTTCCATCATCCATCGCTCCAGTGCCACACTGCCCTGAGCTCCCTGTACCCACTCCGCCAGAGGGAAAGCAGCCATTCTCAAAAGAGAGCAGCAAATTAGAAAAGGTGGTAGACGTTGAAAATCCAGATTACAATTTCAGAGGTGCAGCTGGTCAAAGAAACCCATACTACCCCAACCAAAGAGACCTCAATGACTTGATCAGAGATCTTGGTCGAACAAAGTCGAATGCCGAGCCTTTGAATCTAGACCCAAGGAGTGGGATTTGTTAGATGAAAGTGTGGAAGTCGCAAGTCAGAGGAAGTGTCACCGACATATTTCAAAGCTTCTTCACTCGACAAGATTGACTCTGCATTTGCCACAATGTATCTGGTCTATGCGAGGCAATTAGAATTGCCTGTAACCCGAACGAGTAACGCCTCTTCATTGATAGCTCATCCAAAAGCCTCAAAGCTGTGCTGCTCCATAACGGGAATAAGTATCCGTCTCTTCTCCTGGCTCATTCGGTGAACCTCAAAGAGGAATACAACAGCATCAAGATCTTGCTAGAAGCCTTGAAGGAATGTATAACGAAAATATGATGGGAGACTATATTTAGGGGCTGATACGTGAAAGTGATTTACATTACAGTCGCAAATCTTGAAAAATTACTCAGTTGTAAACATTTTTGTATAACTTTAGTATAAATACATGTAAATATTGATTAATATGTTGTTTTATTCAGACCTTATGTAAATGAAAATGTACAAATTTGCCCGCTTTTACATAGAAAATAGGTTAATTTCTAAATTTCATTATCCAGGTCACAAAAACAAAGTTTGAAGGGAATAATAACCATTTTGTGTACTTTTACAACATAAGCAATTAAAAAATAACACATAATATCCAGGAACAAAATGTGTGTTACATAGTATAATACATGTTCCATTATTGCTAATTACAACCTTCCAACGATTCACAAGCTTCTGAATGCTAATTTTATAAAATTCTTGTAGTTTTGAAGAAAAGAATGTAGAGAGGGTAGTTTTGACATCTTCATGTGTTCCAAGCTCTTTACCACAAGATAGTTCTGCAAACTTCGGAATATAAGATAATCAGATGGGACAAGATCTGGAGAATAAGAAGGATGTGGTAGTTTTTCCCAGTCGAGCTCTTCAATCTTTGCAAATGTGACCTTTGTCGTATGGGGATGTACATTATCCTGATGTAACACAACACCTTTACGATTGATCAAAGTAGTGCCTCATTTCTTTCAGTGCAACATTCAAGTGCTCTAACTCTTAACAATAGAAATCTGATGTAGTCGTTACACTGAGTGCCAGCAACTCGAAGTGGATCACAGCAACAATGTCCTACCAAACGCTAAACAAGACTTTCCTAGGATGGAGGTCCATTGTGGGCGGTGTTTTAGTCAGTTTACCTGCACTGAGCCATTGTTTGGGGTGCTTAACATTTTTATGAAATATCCCTATTTCATCTCCAGTCACAAACTTGTCCAAAAAAAATGAGATACGTTCACGAGAGTGCAGAGAAATGCAAATATCCACTCTTGCTCTAAGGTTGGCTTCTGTCAAATCATTGGAGCACCCATTTTCCAAGTTTTGACACCTTTCCAAGCTGTTTCACATGATGGTGAACTATCAAATGGTTTGAATTAAACTTCTGTTCTAGTTCTTCAACTGTTACAGCACAATCTTCATCAAGTGCAGCCAACAGTAAGTCATCATTAAACTCAACAGGACAACCTGAATGTGGCGCATCACTTAAGTTGTAGTCACCTGATCTGAACTTCTGATACAACCTTTGACACTTTCTTTCATTGAGAGACTCCACACCATAAACACTTTGAATGTTTTGTGTAGTTTCTGCTGCACTATTGCCTTTTTTAAACTCATAAAACATTATATGTCTAATGTGATCCTCAGACATATCCATCATCTTAAGGGTTTATTTGATTAATCATGTGAAAAAGTGGAGTTGGGTTAGTTTCTTTTATTTGTCTGAACATTTTTATACACGTCCTACTACATATCTCAGTCATTAAAGCCTGCTACAAAGACAGAAATAATGATGCACTTTCTGTATTAAATATCCATACGTCACTTATGGGATCATCTGATATTGCTTCTAAGTTGATGTCTTCTTTTAATCCTGTCTTGTGCATGTGGTCGTCATTTTGTGTTGATTGTAATGTTTTTTTTTGTTGTTGTTGTTAAAGTCTTGTTTTCTCAGCAGCTTTTATCAGGCACTTAAAGATATTTTGATAATATTCATCCATATCTGATGGTTTGTCAGCAGTTTTAACTATTGAAATTGGTAATAATTTGTCTCAGTAATCGATATATTCAGGCTAATTTCCTTTTTGACAATCAAAGTTGGGGTTTATTACAGGTTTATTACGATGAAGCTTTAGAATGAAGACAGGCTGTTGGTAGGTGACCGCTATTTACGTCATTTCCTAGATAAAAATTTGAACGCTTATTTGCTGATTCTGTTGAACTGATACATAGATCTAGTACGTCACTAGTATGTGAGCAGGAGTGTTGTTATTAGCGAACACACAACTAGTATTATTTGAGAAGTCTAATAATTTGGGGGTGTTTTAATGAATTGTTTTGCTTGCTGTTAAGATCATTTGTGATAATTTTTATTGCGTTCAGTTTATTTACTAACTGGGTATTTGTTAGTATAG
Organism: Tachypleus tridentatus; assembly: GCF_004210375.1. Lineage (NCBI taxonomy): Eukaryota > Metazoa > Arthropoda > Merostomata > Xiphosura > Limulidae > Tachypleus > Tachypleus tridentatus. Next base: position 192,908,710 of record NC_134834.1, read on the forward strand.
ACAAAGTTGTCATTCATAACTGGACTGTTTCTCTGTTTGAATTTCGCGCAAAGCTGCTCGTGGGTTATCTGCTCTCGTCGTCCCTAATTTAGCAATGTAAGTGTTAACCCTAACTACAAGGCCGTCATTACCTGTGATAATTAATTTTTTATTGTGTTCAAAACGTTTATTTAGTAACTGGGTATTTGTTAGTATAGAAAAAGTTGTCATTCATAACTGGACTGTTTCTCTGTTTGAATTTCGCGCAAAGCTGCTCGTGGGTTATCTGCTCTCGTCGTCCCTAATTTAGCAATGTAAGTGTTAACCCTAACTACAAGGCCGTCATTACCTGTGATAATTAATTTTTTATTGTGTTCAAAACGTTTATTTAGTAACTGGGTATTTGTTAATATAGAAAAAGTTGTCATTCATAACTGGACTGTTTCTTTGTTTGAATTTCGCGCAAAGCTACTCGTGGGTTATCTGCTCTCGTCGTCCCTAATTTAGCAGTGTATAACCAGAAGGAAGGCAACTACTCGCTGCTAACCCTAACTACGAGACAGTCATAACTGGAGTGAACTTATTCAAAGAATGATAGAAGTAAGTTTCAACTAACAACATTGCGGATTTTTTTTTAAATATAACATATGTATACAAAATAACGACTAATAATAAGCCAATAAAAAACAACGTATAGTTATATATACAATACTATATTCATGTTGGTAAAAGCTGTAATAAAGTGAACTTAAGACGTTGTATAAGTTAAATTACAATCCAGCCTCGAAGTACCAAAGTCAGTATTAACAAATAAACAAAGTTCGTGTTTTCTTATAGTGAAGCCTCGTCGGGTCATCTGCTGAGTCCACCGAGGGGAATCAAACCCATGATTTTAGCATTGAAAGTCCATATACTTACTGTTGTATCGTCGAGGTACAATAAACAAAGTAAACCAGTGAAATAAACGAAGAACTTTTCTCGCATATGAAGCTAACGTTGACCAGGTGGTTAGGGGGCGCTCGACTCGCAATACGAGGTCCAGGGTTCGAATCCTCGTCACACTAAACATGCTCGCCTTATCAGCCGTGGGGGCATTATAATGTGACGGTCAATCCTACTATTCGTTGGTACAAGAGTGGTCCAAGAGTTGACGGCGGGTGGTAATGACTTGTTGCTTTTCCCTCTGGTCTTACATAGCTGGATCAGAGACAGCTAGCGGAGAAAGTTTCATTGTTGCTTTGCACGTAATTCGAAACAAACAACAAATAAACTAGCAGATAAGTGCATTAGTTTAATATTCCCACAATTTCTATTCACGGAACCACATTAATTTCAATATTATAGTACTACCACTGAACACTGTCTTGAGGATGTGTAAAATGCAGGGTAAAATTCTCTCTAATTTTCATCTCATGTGAAATGCCAACCATGCTCGTGGCAAGTACATGCGCATAACCTTGTTAAAACTGGGGAGGAAGGGGGAGCGCTGACGAGAGAAAGACGCGAGGAATTTTTTTGCCCCTTTTCCTTCTTTTCCCGGGCCCGGCATGGCCAAGCGTGTTAAGGCGTGCGGCTCGTAATCTGAGGGTCGCGGGTTCGCATCCCCATCGCGCCAAACATGCTCGCCCTTTCAGCCGTGGGGGCGTCATAATGTTACGGTCAATCCCACTATTCGTTGGTAAAAAAAGTAGTCCAAGGATTGGCGGTGGGTAGTGATGACTAGCTGTCTTCCCTCTAATCTTACACTACTAAATTAGGGACAAGCTAGCACAGATAGCCCTCGAGTAGCTTTGTGTGAAACTCAAAAAACAAACAAACAAAACCTTCTTCCCCTGTGTAGGGCCTACCTTTGTTGGCAGGGAAACTTTCCACGGAGGTGCTTTCTACCCCTGATCGAATCTTCTTTCTTATTCATATAAAATTATAAAGAATACAGTGGATTTAAAATTATAAAGAATACAGTGGATTTTATTACATCATCTGCGAGGTTGGGCTATGCATCAATGGCTCCGTTAAAAACGTTTTCATTTATTTTAATGTATTCCAAGGGCTCGTTCACCAATATGCCTGCATCTGGTAGACTTTAGTTGAATTTGCATACGCGACTTCTACATATCAAGTTATTGTTACGGAAGGGTTCCAGCATATCTTGCCCTAAATTAAATGTCTCGTCAACATTGCTGGCAAGTAGATTGAAGGATCTGTGTCGGTTGGTAGCTTCTGGGATATGACGTATTCGTCTGATTACTTTGCAGTTTTTCTCCCCAGGTTAGGTTATTTGAATATATATTACAGTTGTCATGTTTTCCATAGAAATCAGCTGCAACATCTTCGAGGCAATAATTTACATCGACGAGCGTCAGAATTACAATGAAGAAGCGTTTTTGTGTTGTTTTTTTGTTATTCCAGAATACAGATATGGAAAAAAAACATTCTGCTATTTGTAACCTCGTTTTCCCGGTAAGTTCTGTTATTTCACTTTTTTTTTTGTCCGGTATGGCCAGGTGGTTAAGGCACTCAACTCGTAAGCCGAGAGTCACGGGTTCAAAATCCCCATCACACTAAACATGCTCGCCCTTTCAGACATGGGGGCGTTATAAGTGACGGTCAATCCCACTATTCGTTGGTAAAAGAGTAGCCTAAGAGTTGGCTGTGGGTGGTGATGACTCGGTGCCTTCTCTCTAGTCTTACACTGCTAAATTAGGGACGGCTAGCGCAGATAGCCCTCGAGTGGTGATGACTCGGTGCCTTCTCTCTAGTCTTACTCTGCTAAATTAGGGACGGCTAGCGCAGATAGCCCTCGTGTAGCTTTGCGCGAAAATAAAAAAACAAACTTTTTTTTCTAATGTTGTCGTATAACTACAAGTGTTTGTCACAATAATACGTATTTCTGCTGAGTAATTCCCAGTGGTTAAAAGCAAATCTGTAGGCTTACAATGCTACAAATCGGGTTTCGATGCCAATGAAGAGGAAATGCACAGTCAGATAATTGTAAAAATTTGCCACTAACAACAAATAAACCATTCCTAATTGTCACAAATCTGCTAGTCATCACTACCCACCGCCAACTCTTGGATTACTCTTTTACCAACGAATAGTGGGATTGACCGTCACTTATAACGCCCCCACGGCTGTAAGGGCGAGAATGTTTGGTGTGAGAGGGTTTCGAATCCGCGGCCCTCATATTACGAGCCGAGGGCCTTAACCACGACGGGGCTGGCTGATTGTTATAGTAAGTTGTAGGTCGATGGCAGGCGATTTTTTTTAACAGTGTTAATGTTTATATCAAATAAAATACACGATGATCCAAGATTTCCTTCTCTCTTCCAAACACCCATAACTTAATCAGAAATGCCTCCTAGTGGCACAGCGGTACGTCTGCGGTCTAACACTGCTAGAAACTAGGTTTCGATACCCGTGGTGGGCAGAGGACAGATAACCCATTGTATAGCTTTGTGCTTAATTCTAAACAAACCCAAAAGAAAACTCAATCAGAAACTATAAATAACCTGTTCTCTTCTTTCAGAATATACGACACCCTAATCTATCCATTCCAGTTCATCAGCTCGTTCTGACACAAGAGTTGGCTACAGCTGGTGATAACGAGTTACCTTCCCTCAGGTTGTCACTCTAAATTGAGGACGGTTAGCGCAGATATCCCTCGTGTAACAAACAAACAATGTTTACGAAAGATTAGAAATAGTGGTGTAGTTACTGTAGAGGCGATGGAACGCCTACACCTGTTTTTTTAATTTAAATATAAAAGGTTTGTATAAATAATATCTTTTTATATGAAAATACTATATAAGTTACGTATCATATATCAGTTGCATCATATTACTCTCGTACAACAGTCGGTTATACAAATTATATAAATTAAACGCCTAAAATAAAGTCTACACATGTATGGATAACTGAAGGGCCAGGAATTTGTTAGAACGTAGTTGGCGGTCTGGAACAAACATTTTTGCCACTACACCCCTGGTGATAAAATAACATAATCATGGGAAAATACTGAAATCTAAGACAATATTGAACTAAAGGGTGGGTTTTGAAACAAATCTTGTTTATTATTGGGTTATATTTATATCCAAATGTTTTGAACTACAATATTCTGGGCCTAAATCTCATTAAAATACAAAGATGCATATTCTGTATATATTAACTGCATATGTATATGTTGTCTGCTTGGTTTTATCAAATCAACGTCCTCTAGTGGTGCATCGGTAAATTAAAAGAGTTACAATGCTAAAAACCGGGTTTCGATAACCAATGAAGGGCAAAGAAATAATAGTCTCTTGTATAGATTTGCACTTAATTACAAACAAACTAAAGTATTATCAGAATTTTCGTTTCATCGTCATGATGATATTAAAACTTTAAACAAACTAACTAAAATTATGGAAAAAATAACTAGTTTAACCCGCAATTGTTGTCTGTACTACATTGTCCTATTAAAATAAAAATATTTTACTTCAAGTTGAAATTACCATATTTAGATGGTCCAGTAAGCATCTGCAAATACAAATTTTACAATACATTTAGTACAAAGATACATGATATATGAAATATTGTTCAGTGAATGACTTATCGTCATGTAAAAGTGTCTAAAAAAGATTACTAGCTACTCATTGCCAGAAGAAATGTATGTTTGACTGGCATGTATTTAAACAATACAAAAGTAATCTGAATTTTCTTCTCTAAAGATCATCAAAAGCTAGATATGAAGAGCTATATGGCATAGTCGCTCCATCTTCGTTATATATGCCGCTTTTCAACTATCCAGAGCGTCCCAAAGTAGAAAGCAAATAGCCAAAACCTTTTTTTTTTTTAGTTCCATTATCTTTCTTCAACAAGCCTAGCGCCTACCTTGTTCTAGCAGTAAGTATAATTCTATCATCATTTCATAGAGTAAAACAGTCTTCATGGTGTTTGACAACCGAATTTATTATAATTCGATGCAAGATGCATTGGAATACTCTCTTATAACCTACTATTCCGCATAACGCCCCCACGGCTGGGAGGGCGAGCATGTTTAGCGCGACGCGGGCGCGAACCCGCGACCCTCGGATTACGAGTCGCACGCTTTACGCGCTTGACTATGCCAAGCCTGCTACTGCATTTGGAAAAACAAAATGAATCAAGCAGTAAACTGATAGAAATGGACATATCACTTAATGACTAAGTTGTCTGGACTTTACATGAATACTCAAATCTCCACATCACTGGCTTCTTCATAATAAAAATATAATCAGAATTTCCAATCGTAGAATGTTATTCTGCTGTTACAGAAAAGTAGTATTCTAAATGTAACTAAAGGAAAGGTGTAATGACGAAAGCTAGAATTCTATTCATCCACCACTCTTTCAATATACAAAGTGGATAATCCAGGAATGTAGGGATTTCATTATCCATGTAAAATCGAGACGGTTTATCCTGATGTGTGCTATGTCCACGTTTATCCCTATCTTGTTTCGCTTCCTTTTTCAAGTTCATTAGCTGACCCTACGTAGCTTTTTATTTATCCGTCATTATTTTTCCAATACTTGTCAAGTATTTAATGAAACAGGTGTGGCATCTAGTGGGTAAAAATGTCAATCTGTGGATACGAAGATCCGTGGTTCAAGCCTCGTGCTGCGAAAAAAAAATCGCTCCCCACATATTATAGCCTTGTATGCATAATAAGAGTGACTGTGAAATACTATTATTTAATTACAATAACCCAAGAGCTGGTGGTGGGTACTATTAGTAGAAACCTTCCCTCTAGCGTAGGAGTGAACGGTACAGCATAAGTAGCTTTGTGTGCGTATGTTAAATACACACAGACACACGTAATTTTGTGTCTTTGCGCAAAGCTACACAAGTTTTATCCGCGAGTAGTTGCTCATCATTTCAAACTGCTTGAGTTGCTAATGAGCAGCCCAACGCCAGTTCTTGTGCTTTTCTTGTTGGACTAGACCGTTACTTTTATAACACACCTACAATCTCCAAAGTGCGAAGCCCGTTTGTTGCGACAGCGGAACGCGAAAAAAATTGAATCTTAGGGTTAATAGTCTAGATATGCTAACCACCAGGCCACACTCGATCCATAATAATAAACATCTTGCTAGCTTTAGACGTATAAAGCTTATAATGCGTATGTGTTAAGTGTACTAATATTCGCGAATCATTGCCCATAAAATCGGTCTCAGATACTGTGTACGTGCATCACGTATAACATATCCTATCTCGCACCTGTGGCCTGTAATAAACAACGTTGTACTGTTTCGCTCGTGGTGTGTTATACGAGCTTCTTAATTAAACCTGAAGTGCCTTTCGTTCTTTTATGTACCAAAATACGCTATCTTTTTATAGGTACAGCCAGCATTCTACTAGAAAAACTTCTATTAGGACAAATCACGTTGGACATAGCGAGGCTTGTGTACGTTTTATGGGCTTCTTTATTATTGATTGCTAAACCTTTAACGTTGTTATTGAATACCCTTTCCCATTTCGCTTTCCAGCTAGAATATTCAGTCATTTCTTTGTTTTTCCTTTTATATATATAAATATATATGTATCCGTCTTAGGCTTGTTCTAAAATATGTATTTTATTTTTTATTATTCTTCGCTCTAAAAATGACGCAGTAATAAACTGACCGTTTAATTTATTTTTCTTGAAATGCCACAAATATCGTAATGGGACAATATGCAACTGTTCTTTAAACATTTTTAGCTTTTCTCTTGGATACCTTACATCTCGAAACATCTTAAACAAGTCGTATTTTCAAAATTTGCAAGTTTGAGCGTAAAAGAAACAAAGTGAAGTAAGAGTATTTTCGTAAATCATTTCAGCAGGTAAGAAAGATATCCATATAATGTACACCTCTGTAAAGTACATGTCTATATTACACGAAGGACACTTACTTTCGATGCTGACAGACGAATGAAAGGTTTGTTTATGTGACTTGCTTGTCAATGTCACACTGAGGTAGGCCCAGCATGGTCACGTGGTTAAGGCACTCGACTGGTAATCTGAAGGCCGTGAGTTCGAATCCCCGTCACACCAAACATGCTTGCCCTTTCAGCCGTGAAGGCGTTATAATGTGACGGTCAATCCCACTATACATTAGTAGGGGAGTAACCCAAGAATTGGCGGTGGGTGGTGATGATTAGCTGCCTTACCTTTAGTGTTACCCTGCTAAATTAGGGACGGCTAGCGCAAACAAACAAGCACTTTTGGGGAACTGTTCTGTCCAACGCGAGGAATCGAATCCCGGATTTTTTAGTGTTGTAACTCCATACACTTACCGCTCTTTCATGATAGTAAATAACAGATGTTCTGGTTTCCATTTTGCAGGTATAAACTTAACGTCACTTTTCTTCGCGATATCAGACCTCACATACTTCAAAACTATTAGGTTAACACTAAGACCGTAGCCTAGTAATAATAAAACAAGGACGTATTAATAGGTTAAAAGATAGAATATCACCAGTAACACTTAAACTTGTGTACAGTCCTACCTTTAGGGTCAGTAACCTGAAGTTTACACAATCACTTAACAATATAAACTTTTATTATTGAACTCCTTTTGTGAGCATCCACGTGGAAGTGATAAAATTTTGGTCAATTTCGCAAAGTGGCAAGAGATCAAAAAAATGTGGCACTTGATTATATAGTTATATATAAAGACTGTGATTTTGTTTGCTGGCCCACTTTTTGTTTTTAATTCTTGATAAAAACTGTATTTGGGAAATTAACATTTTATCTCAGGTTTCTTTGTTTATTTTGAATTTCGGGCTCCCCAGTGGCGCATCGGTATGTCTGTGGACTTACAACGCTAGAAATCGAGTTTCGATACCTGTGGTGGGTAAAGCACAAATATCTCATTGTGGACCCGGCATGGTCAGGTGATAAGGACGATCGACTCACAGTCTGAGGATTGCGGGTTTGAATCTCCATCACACCAAATAGTCACGCCCTTTCAGTCGTGGGGGAGTTATAATGTTACATCCAATCCCACTATTCGTTGGTAAAAGAATAGCACAAGGGTTGGCATTGGGTGGTGATGACTAGCTGCCTTCCCTCTAGTCTTACAGTGTTAAATTAGGGTTCACTAGCGGAGATAGCCCTCGCATAGCTTTGAGCGTAATTAATAAAAAACAATAAAATAAAACTACCCGCATTGTGTAGCTTTGTGCTTAACTACAAGTAAATTTGAATTTCACACAAAGCTATCTGCTCTAGTCATCCATAATTTAGCAGTGATAGGTTAACGGATAAGCAACTATTGACACCACTCGTCACCAACTCTCGGACTACTATTTTTACCAACGTCACACTTTTACACTCCTAAGACTGAAAGGGCGAACGCAGTAGCAGAGATTTGAACCCGCAGGTTGCAAATCGAGCGCCTTAATTGGTAAGCCATGTGTTAGAAAGAAAATATATTTTGATTTAAAAGCACTTTTTTTTCAGTTGCTTAAATAAAATAATTGGCTTTGGTTACTATTTTAATATTTTTCACCCATCTTAAGCCATTGTTCTAAAAAGTTGAGTTTTATGTTAGTAAATATTTGTGTTTGCTTGTTTTCAACTGACCGAGTTGACAAGCCCATAAGCATGCACAGGAAACGTTTTACGTGTCTCATGGTAACTCAGCATACTTCAACTAAATTACAACCTCACTTCCTTTAGAAACAGTTACTTTTTTATTATTATTGTTAAGTTTATGTATCTATTTTATTTATGTGTTTCAAATACTTTTGCTCAATAATGATATATTGCGATTTACCAAAGATATCCCATATCTCATTGAATCTCCTCTAGTTTCCGAAATTGGTAGCGGCCGATAACAATGTTTTATATCAGCAAGGAGATAATATACTAGTCAAGGCATAAAGAAATAAGCAGGCTGTCCACTTCATACATATGAATCAATTTACGAAATCTTACCTTTCATCACTCTCAATGTACCGCATACTAGCCTAGCAAAATTTAGGCTAACAACAAAAAAGTGTTTCTCGATGTACAGAAAACGGGACGAGTGTCTGAGCTCAGTCTCCTTATCTACCCCGTCACGTCCCTAGTCCCTTTACATTCAACTTGTACATCCTCTGGCTCTTTATCACGTGAACTCTATGGACCTCATTTCTAATCGGAAAGGGCGCTTTGTGAACAGAATAAAGAGCAGAAGTAGGCGTTGTGAAGAAAGAGGGTGCTCTGTCAACAGATGTAGGTGTTGTGAAGAAAGAGGGTGCTATGCCAACAGATGTAGGCTTGTGCAGGAAGCGAGTGCTCTGTCAACAGAAGTATATAATGTGCAAAAGAGGGTGCTATGTCAACGGAAGTAGACGTTATGCAGGAACAAAAAAAAATCAGATTTAACAGCAAACCACTAAAATCAACATTAACATTCTATTCTTTGGGGCTTTTGAAAACGGTTTGAACTTTATCCCTGGTTATACAAACAAACATAAAACCGTTATATTGGAAACTTGGATTAAGTTATCGCACTTGATGAAACACTCAGATCTTCTGAATGTTGAAACGTTCATGTACAATACAACTATTTAACTAAGTGAAGTGTATAATTATCCAGGATTATTGTTAACTAAATTATACAAAAGTTTCCGGAATGTCTACATATTTCAGTTTTATGTAAAACAGATATTAAACAGACTTACCAAATACTGCCACAAACCATAAACCTTTAACCTCCATTGTTCTTGGTTTAAAACGAAGTACTATACAGACTAGACCATCTTGCAGACAGTGACAATTAATGGCTATAAATAAAACTACTACATCACCTTGCAAAGGCTCACACAATCATTGGGTGTAAAAGCAAATAATACAGAGAACTAGACCTCCCTACATAGGTCAGCGAAAGCTCATGTAGCTCGGATTCAGAGCTGTATTAATGGTTGAGGTTTCATTAAATCAGCACGAGCTCTTTTACTTTACTGGGTAATAATACTGTTGTTATTATCCAGCGCCATATTTTATTGTTTTAACCACAACTCTATCGATACATTTATACGAGTCATCACGCTGCAATAAAAAAACAACCTAGAGTTTTCAATAGGTGGATTTATGTAAACACTAAAAACAAAAGGCTTAGAATAATCTAATAATTTATGAGACAAAAATACCATTAAAAATGTCTTATTCATAGATTTTAGAAACCTCAACTCAAACTTCAGTAAAATAACAGTCTCCATGACATTAAACAAAGAACATCAATCTAATTATTTAACAAATCCTTTAAATTGCACTCAATTTCAGAACGTAGCCATTGTTCGAATGTCTGTTTTAATGGTCTTTTGGCCTACTTTCAATTAGTCAGTCTTAAAACAAAATGATTGTACATTGGTATTGCGTATAGGCCTACGAAGTATTTATTTAATGTCTATATGAAGGACTGTAAAACTTTAAACGGCCCGATATTAGGTCTACAACAAACACAGAATTTCTTTGCTATGTACGATAATGGCTTAATTGTAAAGCATCTTTTAAATTCAAAGCATCGTCTGACTTTTTTTTTCAAGATCAATATTCTTTATCTGTCTCATACGTTGACTGACTGAATATAGAGGGCAGCATTAAACGCGACAGTAATTTTAACAAATTTTTCACCAACAGCTCTGCGAATACGTAAACAGAAAACTTTGTCACAGTTTTAGGCTTAGCATATCGCTTTTACACTTATTTTTCAATGTGCTGCCACCATTTGTTTTCTTTGTTGTTAAGCACAGAGACACACAATAGGCTATCTATGCTCGATTTTTTAGCCTTATAAGTCTTTAGACTTACCGTTAATCCACTAGGGCACGTGCTATTTTAAATGTACCCTACAAGTCCGCGCCAATCGATTACACAAGCCTGCATCCTAATTTATATTAATAAAGTAACTTCTTAGAAGTAAGTGAGTCTAAAAGTTCCTTAGAACATAACTGAGCTACCTAACCTCTGATTGAGGCATGGGTTTACCGGGGCCTCAAGCAATGACAATAAATGTATTCCACCTGGAGATTCTGTCTCGAGGGAGCCTGTATAAGTTGAAAAGCTTAAAGCCAATAAAGCTCCTAATCCGGCCTTGGAGCTACCTCTTCTAGGTTTTTAATAAAGTTATCTCACCGAGCTTCTTATAAGTGGTAGCTGTTCTAATGGCCCACATAACTCAACTTATTTGAGATTCATTTGTGAAATATATATAATTGATAATTTCTGTGTCCCAAAGGTCCATATAGTAACAATTATTTCCAACTCGTATGCTCCTTCCTGTAACATTTAACACTTTAGAGACTCAAGAAATTGTCTAACGCACAGTTGAAACTACGAGAAGACTTATCAGGAAACGATTTCGGTTCTGCAGTCACTGAAGCCCTTTACGAACAAATAAACAGAGTTTGTTTGAAGTTAAACACAAAGCTACCCAATGGACTATTTGTTTTCTGTCCACCACAGCTATCGAAACCTGGTTTCTGGCGTTGTAAGTCCGCAGACATACCGCTGGACTTCTGAGGGGCTAAAGAAATATAGAGTCCCACTAATCCACATTCTCCCCGCTATTTTATTACATTAAAAAAGTGAAAACATTATCTACGTGATTTTTGAGTCCGTTACTTAATCTTATGGCTATCTAAATTAATTTAGGCATGTCAATAATGTTGCAACATTTTTTTCAAATTTATTATGTATTTACAATTCGAAATATTGTTATGCTTATTTACTAGTAGGGGGCCCATCATGGCCTGGTGGTTAAGGTACCCGACTCTGAGGGTCGCGGGTTCGAATTCCCGTCACACTAAACATGCACATCCTTTCAGACATGGGAACGTTATAAAGTTACGGTCAATCCCACTATTTGTCGGTAAAAGAGTAGCCTAAGAGTTGGCGGTGAGTGGTGATGATTAGCTGTCTTCCCTCTAGTCTTACACTGCTAGATTAGGGACGGCTAGCACAGATAGCCCTCGTGTAGCCTTGTGCGAAATTCAAAACAAACCAGTCACGAGGAAGGTTGGGCTGGGCTACGTACGTCATTGTTAGTTAACATTGATTTCGTTATTTTGAATTGTTTATCATGTTCAACAGTTGCTTAACTTGGCTCTTTAAAGACTTACAGTTGTTAAACCTTGTTCTTTCAATCAATTTTTTAAAGATCGCTAATTTTTCGACGCCTATTTATTTTCTTACTCGGTTTGGCTGTTGTTAAGCCCAAAGCTACACGATCAGTTCCATGATCACCAAGGATACCAAAACCTCCGATTTCCTATTTATATCGTAGTTAGCTTATAGACTTACTGCTGAACCACTGTAAAAAAAAATTGTTTTCATATTAAAAATAAATATTGTTTATTGATAAATATATCATTATTTGTTTTGTTACATTTCCTCTTGAAGATAAGCATACCTCAGTGATTAAAGTTCCCTCACCAAAAGATAATACAAAATACATGCTCTGAATATTCAAGCCATAGGTGTGTTATAATAGCGATAGCCAAATACTTCTAATCGTACTTCAAAAGTTAGTAGTAAGTAGTGTCGACTAACTCTCCCTCTAGCGTATCTTATCAAAATTAATAACGTGTAGCTCTGACGTCACCCAGTAACACATCGTATGTCTACGGGCTTACTAAGCTAGAAATCGGATTTCGATACCGGTGGTGGGTGAAAACAGATAGCTCATTGTGTAGCTTTGTGGTTAACTACAAACAAACAAAGAAAATTTGACGAACAAATATTTATTTTTTCCAAACTTCTTCAATTATTTGTTTATAGTGCCATCTATGGACAGAAGTAACAACTTAACATATTAATATTTCAGAACGTTGTGCATGAAAATGTCTTCCTTTATCGTTAAATTTATAAACACGGAACCAGCATTATAATTATATACATTAAAATATTATGGGCTTTGTCAGGAAACATACTTTTTATCAGAAATATACGTATACCAATGTAAGTTAAATATATGAGTGTTTTGTTCTAAAGATTCTTCTACAGTAAGTGTCTGTGACTTGTTGGCAATAAGTTAAAAAAAAAAAACGAACAGCACGCATTCCACTTATTTTCAAACTAATATATACACTCTGAACAATTTAAACGTAAACACAGAATTCTTTATACTGTAGAGACCGTAGTTGTATCCTAAACACTACACAGCTCTTTTCTTCTTGTCAAAAGTTCGCTTAGGCCACTTCAATTTCTTTATACTTCGGACGAAAAACATATCCAAGAAGAGGATGTTGAAAAAATAAGCGTTTACACATTTTTGAAAGTTATTCAATAATTATATTATAATTTGTAGTAATTCTCATAAAATAGCACAATAATAACTAGATATAGTAAGAGTGTTAAATAAAAAAGTAAGACAGTCAAAGTTTTAACTTAGAGTTTAGTGGTATAAATTTTACTACAACTTTAAAATAGGCTTAGAACGTGTAACAGTACTTTGGACGCAGGTATATTTCAATTTACTGGTAAATCGTAAAACAGGATAAGATACATTGTTTTTTAAATAAATACAATCTAAAATCTAGTTTATTGTTTCTTGTTGTTTTAAGAATTAACTTGTTTACTTGAACTTAGATCGATTACTTTAAATTTAATTTATACATTTATAAATATCGGAAAGTTATAAATAAGGCGAAATACATTTTTATTTGATTATTAGGAATTATGTATATTGTTAGTTTTAATAAATTATTAAGTTCTGTTTCTAAGTTTCATATAATTAAATATAAACTTTATTACTTCAATGTAAAGATAAAGTAGTGGTAAAACATAATATTGGTTCCTAAAAGTTAAACTTAACAGTAAGTGTTAATAATAGACTACAAGCATTTTGTATTAAGTATATATTTTCATGCTGTAAGTATAAATATAATGATGAACACTTGTACAGGAGTTAAGTTTTTACAGTTTGCTAGATGTAACGGGTGTAACGAATGGGGTTTACTTGGGAACTTGGAACTGGTATGAACTTTTAAGGAAGTTAGTAATGAAGTTGCACAAGTTTATAGGTTAGAGAAGTTTGAGGTTATTTTAATCAAAGTAGAAGCAATAGACAAAGAAAAATGTAGACTGTGGGAAATGGCAGCTCACCATTCACCACTTCAGTTTAGTTCTAGCTGCCTAAGTGAACACATAGACCTATCTGATTTTATCAGAGATGGCATCAAGAAGCTGCAAGCATTCTCCAGACGCATTCTGCTATGTATGTGGCCAATTTATCAATACAAGAACGAAAAAGCACTCTGTAACAGCATCTGCTAAAATGTGTGAAGCCTACAAGGCGCATTTCGACATGCCTGTCAAGGATAAAGACAAACCCTGGACACCTCATTTTACCTGCAAGCACTGCAAAAAACTCTAGAAGGTAAGACGGACAATTTTTGCTTGCTTGAATAGCAAGATTTCATATTATACAAATTTTAGACCTTTTAAAATTTAAATGTCTTTTAATTTTTTTAATTTCCAATAGTATAGAAAAAATATCACATAAAATATTCTTCATGAACCTCTTACACATTAGTTGCGGATGAAATAAATTTATTCTTCATAATAATAATTTTATTTTGCTCTTTTGCAGGATGGTACAGAAGGTAAAAGAGAGCCATGAAGTTAAGTATTCCAAGAATTTGGCGTGAACCCAATGACCATTCAAACAATTGCTACTTCTGCATGGTGGACCTTTCCAAACGTCGAGCTAGCAAGTATGTATCTGCTATCATGTATCCAAACCTTCCATCACCCATCGCTCCAGGGCCACACTGTCCTGAGTCCTGAGCACACCCTCTAGCGGAGACTGATTCAAGCAAGTGGAATACATACACAAGGACAGGTTAGCAATGTCGTTTCCCAACAGTCACACTCAGAATTCTACCGAATTTCCTAGTGGAAGACAAAAGACTGTTTTCCAACTTAAATCAACCATCACACAAAACAAAGACTGGTTGGACTGTACCCACTCTACCAGAGAGAAAGCAGCCATCCTCAGAAGAGAGCAACAAATCAGAAGAGGAGGTAGACGTTTAAGATCTAGATTACAATTTCAGAGATGCAGCTGGTGAGAGAAACACATACTAACTCAACCAAAGAGACGTCAATGACTTGATCAGAGATCTTGGTCTAGCAAAGTCAAATGTCGAGACTATATCTGGGGGCTGATACGTGAAAGTGATTTACATTACAGTCGCAAATCTCGAAAAACTATTCACTTCTAAACATTTTCGTATAACTTTAGCATAAATACATGTAAATCTTGATTCATATGTTGTTTTATTCAGACCTTATGTAAATGAAAATGTGCAAATTTGCCCGTTTTTACACAGAAAATAGATTAATTTCTAAATTTCATTATCCAGGTCACAAAAGCAAAGTTTAAGGGAATAATGGTCATTTTGTGTACTTTTACAACATAAGCAATTAAGAAATAACACACATTATCCAGGAACAAAATTTGTGTTACATAGTGTTATGAACCCATTCGGTAACGCAATACATTTCATCCCTTGGATTTTGCAGAGCTGTTGGAGGGAAAGAAAACAAAAAGGTAAGATATGGATAATAAGGATGTTATAGTTATAGGTGACTCCTTGACGAGACGTGAGAATAAAATAATCTGTGGGGTAAATGTAGGGAAAAAAAAACTCGGATTATGCTGTCCAGAGGTACAGATGGAGGATATAACTGACAGAGCAGAATATCTAATAAAGGGGGCTAGCATAGATGTATTTTACGTGATGCATGTAGGGGTAAATGATGTAGGGAAAGGTAGATCAGAGAAGCCAATTAATAAATACAAAGGAGTTAATTCTGAGCAGTATTCCTAACAAAATTAAATTATGACCTTTTTATTTAAATGCACTTATAAAGGATTTAACAGTTTCATCAGTTGGTTATCACAGTTGTGTTCATCTCGGCACTATTTACATCAGTGATGGCACTACTGAGTTGTCCTGGTTCATCTTCGTCCACTGTGATATCTGATCATTATTATACCTGTTCATCAGTTGTACACTTTTCTTTGTGTCATATAACTCTCTTCGTACAACATTCTATAAATTAACAAAATTGTAATTTGTAACGAAATATTAAATAAGTTTAAAACTTAAAAAAAAACTTATAACATATATTGTTTGGAAGCTCAGTTATTTTATAAATTACTAATGCACCTAAAGCATATATATGACACAACTCTAACTTCACTTTCTTATATTACTCTGTTTGTCAAGAGTATGGCTGTGTTACAAACAAGTGAGAAAACAATATTATGATTGTTGTTTGAACACGACAAACATCTAATAAATGCAGGTAATTTATGTAAGATTCGTGATCACAGTGTTATGTTCTCTAGTATGCAAGACCTAATCGGTATTTCTTTCACTTATGATTTATTCAAGTTAATTCCACACAGGAGACTTGGCCATCAAAGATCGTTAAGTTGCTACCTTCCTAATTATTCAATGGCCATTCCTCTTTGATGTCACGTATGTTTACGTGTTAGAAAGACTACTTTGGACGTAAATAATTGAATACAGATTCTCTGTTATCTTAATCATTGGCGAGTCTTGCGGTGTATCCAGGATGTATCTTTCTGTTTTTGTCCTGGGGATATCTGTGAGTAATGCCTAGCAAAGATAATGTTACTGTATTCGTTATACAGTTGATGTGCTGTTGAACAGTCTATCACACAATATCTCCATAACAACACAGATAATTTAGTTGTCCTATTCAATAACAAGAACGTGCTGTTAGTCAACCAATAAACTCATCTACTTTGATTGTTTGCCAATATTGCATCCGGTATCTTTCCTTTTTATCAATCCAACTAAAGCAAAAGGCTCAAATCTCTTACGGTCCTCATTTGTGGTTGAATTATCACTTTGAGATTGTTTGTTTGTTTTGAATTTCGCAGCTACTCGAGGGCTATCTGTGCTAGCCGTCCCTAATTTAGTAGTGTAAGACTAGAGAGAAGGCATCTAGTCATCACCACCCACCGCCAACTCTTGGGCCACTCTTTTACCAACGAATAGTGGAATTGACAGTCACTTTGAGCTTAGAAAGCTATAGAGACCAATACATATATTTTGGCAGTGAATTTATATTATATAAAATATAAAACATTTTTATATTGTAATAAACAACAAAGAAATAATTCTATCATTTCAAACCCAAAATTTCGAAAAGAAATTTTGAGTTTGATTCAAAGATTTTACAAAATACAAACTAACTAACAAAGAATAATGGATAGTTATTAGATCCCATTTTACAAGTCCCCCACTGGTACAGCGGTAAGTCTACGGATTTACAGCACTAAAATTAGTGGTTCTATTGTCCTCGGTGAACTCAGCAGATAGCCCGATGTAGCTTTGTCATAATAAAACTTTTTTTTTGCTAGGTAAGTTAATATTTTGAACCTCGCGATGCAATAATATTTGAAACACTACAACCCACTTCTCAATCACTGAAATAACTCAGCAAAATAGATAGACAAAAATACAGATGCCTTTCCCACTGCTTAACTATCTTTATTTTGTTTTTATTTCTAATTAAACACAAAGCAACACGATGGCTATCTGTGTTTTTCCATCAAGGGTGTCTAATTTCCAGCGCAAACTTACTGCTTTGCCACTGAGACCCGCACTGTTTAACATTGAACATTATAAATTTGTTTGTGATTATGACAATAACTTTGGAGCACTAGAGAGGAGGAAAAAATGTACCCCAACAGCGCCATCTCTCATCACATATGAATGGTAATTTTTGCATCATTAAATACAATTTGTGGAAAAACTCTGCTTTGTTTTTTAAATATCTACTGCATCAAACAGAATAAGAAAACTGGGAAACTCAGTTACACCTGTTATATAAGTGTGGGATTTAGTGTGGTTAAAATTTCACGCAAAGCTACATGAGAGCTATCGGTGTTAGTCGTCCTCAATATAACAGTGGTAGTATACAGGGAAAGCAACTGGTTAACAAAACCCACTGCCAACTCTTTTTATCATCGAATAGTGAGATTGACTATCACACTTACATGCTACCACAACTGAAAGGGCAAATATGTTTGGTTTGGTTTGCTTTGAATTTCGCGCAAAACTACTCGAGGGCTATCTGCGATAACCGTCCCTAATTTAGCAATGTAAGACTAGAGGGAAGGCAGCTCGTCATCACCACCCACCGCCAACGCTTGGGCTACTCTTTTAACGACGAATAGTGGGATTGACCGTAATTTATAACGCCCTCACGGCGTTATAGGATGAGTATGTTTGGTGTGAAGGGGATTCGAACCCGCGACCCTCAAATTACGAGTAAAGTGCCTTAACCACCTGGTCATGCCGGGCCAATATGTTCGGTGTGCCCGAGATTCGGACCCACAACCGTTATATTGAGAGTTGGGTGGTGTATGAATTCACCATGCATTTCTATCTGTTAGTAATATTATAATATGTATTCTGAATTTGTACTTTATTCTATATATGTACAGGTTTTACATAACAACTGGTCAAGAGAACAGTTAAGATAATGTCGTTCTAAGTGACCTTTGTTCCTTTAGTGTTACGAGGGCTATCTGAGCTAGCCGTCCCTAATTTATAAGTGTAAGACTAGAAAGAATGCAGCTAGTCATCGCCACCTATAGCCAAAGTCTAGGGCTACTCTTTTACCAACGAATAGTGGGATTGACCGTCACAATATAAACTCCCTCACGGCTGAAATGGCAAGCCTGTTCTTGTGATGCGAATTCGAACCCGCGACCTTCAGATTATGAGTCGAGTGAACTAACCTTATATCCACTCCATAATCGATATCTTTTTTGAATTTCTTGTTATCTGTCGGACCTGTCGGACACTTGAGATAAACATTAAAACTGGGACAGGCGCGATTTGACTTTCTTAATTTATATCCCTAAACTTAGAGAGAAGTTTTTATTTATTAATAACAATACTAGATTTACTTTCTCATAGTCTGCAAAAGCATTGTTTCAAGAGTGATATCTTCAGTAGGGTCCCTGAAAGTGTTCTGTTTCAAGATGAAATAAAACCAAAATTAAGAGTCACATATAATTTTATTTCTTACTTTTTGAAGTTCATACTTCATACCGTGTTGTAGCGTGCAAAGCACATAATTTTCTCGTGATTCATGGCATGCGCACGTTTTACTGACACCATAACAGTATAAATTGCAACGTTAAGCGTCCCTCATGTGATGTCATGACGCTTAAAATACGTTTCTCTGCAGGCTGGCTTTGACCCCCTTTCGGGAAAAGTATTGATTTTAAGTCACAAGTAGGTAATGGGCCATTGACTCATTACGTATATCATCACGTGATGAATAATAACTGGAGTCAGTGTTTATCAGATATTGCCAGCATTGTTTTAAAAAAATCTCACCAAATCCAAATGGATAGCCTTAACTTTGAAATTATACACAATATCTGTTAGTGTTAATCAGTATTTCAGTTGGTTGTATTACGCCTACACACAAACGTTTGTTCGCAAATATTATACATGTTCAAGATAGCCTGGTTAGCCGTGGCGAAAGGTAGACATTATGTGTTTCACATGCTCTATTACATTTATTACTTTCTTTAAGTCTTTAGCGTGTATTTTGATATTTTACATTAAAATACTTGTTTAATATTTAGGATGCCCCCAAGTGGGTCTCGTGATAAGTTTACAGGCTTGCAACGCTAAAATCCAGTCTATTGTGTAGCTTTGTACTATAATAAGCCTGGCATGGCCAGGTGGATTAAGGCGTTCGACTCGTAATCTGAGGGTCGCAGGTTCGAATCCCCGTCGCATCAAACATGCTCACCCTTTCAGCCGTGGGTTCGTTATAATGTTACGGTCAATCCCACTATTATTTGGTAAAAGAGAAATCTAAGAGTTGGCGGTGGGTGGTGATGACTAGTTGCCTTCCTTCTAGTCTTACACTGCTAAATTAGGGACGGCTAGTGCCGATAGCCCTCGAGTAGCTTTGCGCGAAATTAAACAAAAAAAAAACAATTGTACTATAATATCTATATATACTGTACAAATTAATCAAATTTAACACTTAACAAAAATTGAGTCCAGTTACAAACATGATTAGGCTTTAATTTACAAATAATGCGTAATATATATCTGGAATTTTTGGTACTGGTATTCTTTTACAACTGAAATCAGTTTACTTCAATGTTTGTAAAATTGTAATGACAGGGTGTATAATCATTCCTCGCAAAACATGCACCAATCACGCTCGTGTCACGTGAAATTACAAGGACAGGTGCACTGAACTGATACATGCTGTTTTGAATTACAGCACGCGTCGTTTTTAAAAAAACATTTACTGATCACGTGTAACTGGCGTGATCAGTATCACACAAGTCTCTGATTTCAGCGTGTTCCGATAACTAGCTGAGATACCCATTAAGGAAGCAAAAACTGTATAAAGGACAATGTTCTCCTCCATATTGTGATTAACTTCATTATGACGTTATTAAATGCTAATTGCACACCTTTCTTTGTGGAAGATAACAATTAACTAGTTTAACTGATTTAACTTAAGACTTTAAGTTCATATTCAAGTCTATCCAAAAAAGCGGACATGTGCCCCACTTCAGAGCCTATTATTATTATTACTCCCTCTTTAGGCCAGGTGGTTAAGGCACTCGATTCGTAAACCGAGGGTCGCGAGTTCGAATCCCCGTCGCACTAAACATGCCCGTCCTTTCAGCTGTGGGATCGTTATAATGTGACGGTCAATCCCATTAAGCTACACGAGAATTATCTGCGCTAGCCGTCCCTAACTTAGCAGTATAAGACTAGAGGGAAGGCAGCAAGTCATCACCACCCACCGCCAACTCTAGGGCTACTCTTTTATCAACGAAGTATGGGATTGACTGCCACATTGTAACACCCCCACGACTGAAAGGGCGAGCATGTTTGGTGCGACGGGGATTCGAACCCGCGACCCTCAAATTACGAGTCAAGTGCCTTAACCACCTGGCCATGCCAGGCCTAGAAATCAAATGCAATAATTACGTATTAATATGTTAAAAAAAAAAACAGTTAATAGGTTATCACTTAAACAACTGCTGAAAACACCAATTTTACTTGCCTGTTTAAATACCACGTAAGTAAACGGACATTATTAAGGTTTAAACAGTGTAAATCATAATTGTATTCCATATAGCCCAACACTGTGTGTGTGTTTCTTATAGCAAAGCCACATCGGGCTATCTGCTGAACCCACCGAGGAGAATCGAACTCCTGATTTTAGCGTTGTAAATCTGTAGACTTACCGTTGTACTAGCGGGGGAAGGGGGGGAGGCTAGCCCAACGGTGAATTAAATTTATCAGAGATATTTGGGGTTCATGAAATGCAGGGGACACGTTTTATTATTTTTAATAAACGAATAGGTGATACTCTAATTAGCAGCATAAATCTTACTGTTTCATTTCAATGTGTTGGAAAAATGTTCTGTTCCAGGAGACATTTTAGAAAGGAACGTATTTAGAAAATATTAAAATAAGTAACCGTATTTAACTTTCAGTATCAATACATTAGTATTCCTGTTAAATTAATTATATGATTAATTTTATGCAATAATATGTCGATTTTACCGAATTATAAGAAACATTGTGTTCTGTGAACGTTTTTTGTTAATTAATGACGTCAATAAATGCTCCGTTAGAACACACGTACACTCTTTACGGTTGAAGTCGGCACCAATGACTAGAAGGGAAGTGAACAAGTTGATATTACTACTACAAGTAGGGTAGTAGTAACTTCATTAGTGCAACTACAGGGTTGGGTAACGTTATGTTAAACTACGATACGTTAATTCATCTTACTGCTGGCGGGTAAGTTGTGTTGTAATTAAATTAGCGTATGTGTTATATACTTTCAACCTTGAGGTGTTGAAGAAGTGTTAGGTGTAACTTTTATAGGAAATGAAAGTGGTTAAGTCATATTAACTTTGTGTTGAAAAGGTAGAAGTTGTAATAACGTATTTCTACCGTAACTATCGATTGTAGTCGGCGAAAGATTTCCCTGTTTTATACCTATTTTATAAATTTCAATGTTCGTTATGTACTGTAGACTAAATAAATTTTAAACGTTTTATACATTATAAACGGCAAGGTTCGGAACTTTACTGCCTTCGGCCTCGGTCTGAAAGTAAATCGTTACTTTTATAATTTTCAATTGGGTCGATCGTAAATTAATGAAAACATGCAGGAATTGTTAGGCTGACTAATAATATTAAATTCTAATCGAAATAAGCTACTTACTTAAAATGGAACTACAATTACCTCACTAATAAAAAGCAAGGCTAATAAAATATAACGTTCTATTTCTTAAAATGATTAACTTTAGAATACATTGTTTTATGAATTAGTACCCTGGCTGCTGACGATATTTTCGGCCATAATAATATTATTTTAATTGCAAAACTGAGGATTATTATATTCACTGGTATAGGAAGAAATATAAGGAGTGGCTAAAAGCAGCTCAATCTAAAGATTGGGGGAAGGGGTCCTGGAGGAATGCCTCCCAGAAAATTAATACGTATAATCATTTATAATGTCTGTACATCTCAAATAGTAAAAGAGCTGGACCCGACGTCTTTAATGTATATTAGTGATACCATAGTGGCTTGTGTTGGGGATCTCAAAAATGTGTTATTGGGTAAAACTGCCCATTGTCTTTTTGAATGAGAGGTTTTGTATGATAATGCCCTGCCCCCGAAACCTTGTTATAATCACTAAACACGTTAGGAATGGTAATGTTAGTGTAGTTTTATATTTATTCTTACAAGTGCAGTCTTTTGAAATAGTTAATATTCTCTACAGATAGCAGAAATATTTTTTGAACGAGTAAATCTTAGAAATGACATAAGTTGGGTGTGCGGAAGATCTTTTGTCCTAAAGCGCTTTATTTCCAGTACATTTAATTTAACTTCGGTATTTGAAGGCTTAGCAGCAGTTGAGTTTTCTAATATTTTTCAGAACTATTTTATACTTTTCGTTTGAAAGTTATTGAATTTAGTTTTTGTATTATTCTGCAGGATTGGTGGAACAACAGGTGCTATTGTAACGTGCCCATTAGAAGTTGTAAAAACACGACTCCAGTCTTCTGTTGTAAACTTCAATTGTCACTATGCACCATTAACTCTGTGCAATGTCTCTCGTAAAATACATGGTCCTAATCACTGTTATCTCTATAATCTAACAACTTTATCAAACTCGTCGTCTGTGCTACCAAAAAGTTTCTTCTCACGGGTTTCCAGCTGTGGTTCTTCAGTTACTAGCCAACAAACGTATGGCATTTGGCAATGTCTCCGGTAAGGTTTTATTACTTGTAGGTTATCAGTGTTCATATGTCAGGTTTTACATTTTACATATAAAATTTAAAATATCTTTTAGCAGTATTGGTTTTTTTATATTAAAATCTGTACTGAAGGGAAATTGAGTCAAATATTTTATTGATGGAAACTTTTTAATTGAGTAATTGAAATTTGTATAATTCCAATAAAGCCATAATTCCAAATTATATAACATCAATTTAACGTCCCCCCCCCCTTAGCTACGCCACTGCTTAGCTTCCACATTTCTTGACCGATTTAAGATGGAATTACAATTTCGAACTTGGGAGATCAGACCTTTTCGATTGATGTATTTGATCGCCCCTAAACTCTCATAAGTTAATTTCCTCTAACTCTATCTAAAAGAATTTTAATATGAGGGTAGGCTAGTTCAAATCGTTATAAGTAATAAAAATGTATCGCGTATTCGAGCATCCCACGCTTGAACTGCTAGGGCACAAAAATATAGGTCGTAAAGGGAAAGGAATTTAGTACATTCATTTGCTATAATTTTGTCTGAAACAACTCTAAGTGTTGCGACTATTAAAGACTCCCTCTTGCTATTTTTGGGACATCTATCTACACCCATCCCATGCAGTGTTACTGTTAAATGTTTCATCATGGTGAAGCTGAATTTAAAAACAACCACGTTTCTTTTATCATTCATTTTATTAAATGGCCGAGAAATTCTTTTAGTTTTTCTCGGCCCTGCACATAATGGGTAGACTAAAGCGATCCTATTGTACTAGTATCGTTTTACATAGTCGTTCACAGATTTATATAACAGAAATATGCTAGGTCTGGTTTTATATCTTATGTACATTTTTGTGACAAGTATCATGTTTTGATCTTGAGGGACTGTAATTCATTGTAAAGATATAAATTAAGTGCTGATTTGAAAGTAAATAGTGAGTTTAAAAAATAGATATTTACTTTGCATTAAATTAGCCTGGAAAGCTCAGTGACACCTTTTATTACACAGTCCATTTGTATCCATTAAAATTGTGGGTTCATTTTAGGCCTATTAACCCACACAGGTTTTCTGTATTTGTAAAGATCTAAATTGCTTCTTAACAATGACTGAATTCCCCAGAGATTTTTTTCGTACTCGTGAAGCCCTACGCTAGTACAGCAGTAAGTCTTAGAATTCACAATGCTACAATAAGGGATTCGATGCCCCTCAGTGGGCTCAGCAGATAGCCCAATGTAGCTTTGCTATATAAAAAAAAAAAAAAACAAACACATATTAGTGACTAATATAAGCGGAAAACATTAAATTGTGTTTTTTTTGTAAGTATGTAGTTTTCCCAAATCTTAACTATCAAGGGTAAATCGCAGTACTAATGTATTTAACCTTTTTGAACGAAGTTTCTTGCACTTCATAAACCTCCTAATTTAATAAGGTAGTTAGTTTGAGATTTTATTACACAACCAATGTTAACAGCAGTATTTTAATGATATCTAATTTATTGATGTACATTATTTTCTCTACAATTGTTTTAAAATGCCATCAGTATCAGACTATTCCCAGTTGACCACGTTATACAGAATATGTACTAACTCTTTGAAGGACAGACAATTTTCAAGGTTATCTGTAATATCGGCAAGTTTTTTGTGCTTCACATGTGCGAAAGAATATTCCAATTTTTAAGGTGAAATCTGTAAATTTAAAACTGTACAGTGCCTGTATAATTATACAATGCAGAATACATCTAACTTTTTACCTTTAAACTATTGTTTTCGCTAAAGGACACTTTACAATAATCTAGTGTGGAGAGATTCGATTTAAAGTTGTTACAAATAACGGATGGCGCTTAAGTGCATTTTAGTGTATGTATTATATTATTTGTAGGTACTATTGGAATTTGCTTCCGTTGAGAGAAACTTGAATATTTAGGGTATACGTACGTACAAAGTACGGTAATATATATTAATGCATATGTTGAGTGGTTGATTTTTGTTTTCCAGACACATTGTTGAAAACGAAGGTGCTCGGGCACTTTTCAGAGGCTTGGGTCCAAATCTTTTTGGAGTGGCTCCCTCTAGGTATGTTAATTTTAATTTTGAGAAAATAGATACTAAAATATTACGATTATCTTATAAAACGTGTTTAATTATTAACTGCGGTCTGCTTATAAAAGATTATAATTAAGTACAAGTAATAAAATACAAGTACAAAGTTGAAAATGAAAGGCGCAAGACTTTCGAAACGTCGTCCTCTACACTTGTCTCCACAATAGGCAGTTGCCGTCCATTCTTCAAAGTTTCATCATGTTTACATACGTCTTCTTATGTCTTGTTTCTTTTTCTAACACTTGTAAACTCCAAAAATGAAAATGTGCCATTGGATTTCACACTGTATGAAAGTAATGTTTTTGAAAAAGCGTTGTTGTTAACAAATTCTCTCACCTTTTTATATAACACTTGTAATTCATTTGTAACCTCTACATGCTATGTAGCTAGCCTCTTTAACAAACCTTAACTTATTTAAGCTTGGGTTATTTATTTATTACTAATTTTTCATCATGTCTATGATCTTTACAGCATTTTTTTTTTTTTGACAAATGTTAACTTCTGGCCAAGGTAAAATATCTACATGGATCAGAACTAAAATTAACCTAGTCACAAATGCACCTGTTTTATCTACTGTTCTTAAATTCTTGTGTATAATAAGAAAGCATTGTTCTCTCAGTTGGGAACCTTATTGATAGATTTTATTTGATGCTATAAACCAAGCAATATATCATGAGATTCAACCCCTTTTAGAAAATGTAGTTTAGTTCTAGCTAATCCATAAACTTATCAGTGTAAAGTAATTTTTATAATACAAAAAAAGTGAAATGTTTAACATTCTAGCCATGTTGTCCATTAAATTAGCACAGAGTGAATATAATGCAACTTGCAGATGAGGCTGTCACTTCATGTTACCCAAATTTTGCATTGTTATTTAAATAAAAAATATACATAGGTGCAAAACGAATTATTAAAAAACATTTGACAGTTTGAATGTATGCTTCATTTGAAAATCTTATATAAAAGCAGTTTCTATTTATATATTAAAAAATAAAGTACTTAAAGACTACTTGTGACTTACTGAAGAGGGTACATAGCAAATGGTTACTTCGGCCAGGAAATTATGTACGTGAATAGTGATGGGAGGGAGCTGAATATTAGTTTTTAGTAGAAATATGTAAATCACATTTACATAAAATCAGCAGACCTTACAAAAAGATGGAATAATTTATCTGCTGCCTAAATGTTTATACTTTAATCCTGTAAAGTTTTTTTTATATTGTAACAGCCAGGATGGAGAGTAGTCACTTGGGTCTTGAATCCTGATAGCTTTTTTGGTAAAGCATTAATCTAGTATGTGCTAAGTATCCTGGACTTGAGACCTATTAGGCCAGATATTTTTAAAAGTTGTTTAGTCACCAAAAAAAGTAACTGATATCTGATTAGTAAATGTGGTTGAATGATTATTTTACCACTTGTAATTTTGTTACAAAATTCTTGTTGTGGAAAGACTAGCTTTGAAACCACATAACAAATTTACTTTGTATATCTGTAACACTAGTTTATGAAATGTTTTTCATTAAAATTTGCTGTGAAGGGTTCCAAAAAAGAGTATATCTGATAAAAAAAAAAAAAAAAAATGGTGTGGCTGATACTGCTGTATAAATATCAGATTTTGTGATTATTCGTAGTGTCCTAGAAATATGAATATTTTTGCCGTGAGTGTTTGAATTTATTTTGTACTTTCTCTGTTTGGTATAACATGTGAATTACATTTGTCACTTTTCTAGAGCTGTTTACTTCTGTGCATATTCTCAGACAAAGAGTTTTTGCAATGCTCATCTTGTC
Organism: Tachypleus tridentatus; assembly: GCF_004210375.1. NCBI lineage: Eukaryota > Metazoa > Arthropoda > Merostomata > Xiphosura > Limulidae > Tachypleus > Tachypleus tridentatus. Next base: position 192,935,886 of record NC_134834.1, read on the forward strand.
CCAGATACACCAAAAGTTCACATCTTATCTGCAGCTAGTGCTGGTAAGTTAATTATTTTAATGTATGGATCATTAACATTTGTTTTGACATTGTTTTTTTACAGATGTTACACTTAAAGCTAGACAAAGTGGAATTTGATATTGTTAAAAATCTGTAAAACAATAAATTCTTTGCAATAAATACTCGTTTTAATTTCTGCAAAATAACGTTACTGTAATCTCATTTTTAAATGTGTATATTTCTGTAAGATATTTACCAATCTTTATGTATACAAATTATCTGCTGATCTATTATAATTTCCAATCCTGTATATGTGCTACATTAGTTATTTTGAGCATGCGCACACACGCACGCACACTCCCCCATCAAACAATACAATTATGTTTAGAATTATTCAGAAAATAGAGATAAATTTAAATATGAAAATAAATTGTTCAGTATGTTTTGTGTGTGTTACAAAATGTGTGCAAAGGGCAGAGGCTTATTTTAATTATGGAATGATTAAGGAGTGATGAGCTTTTGCCATAAATTCAATAAAAATAAATTATTTTTATCAAGTCCATGTCAGTTTCCATGATCTGAGTAACTGCAGTTCATAGCAGTGTTTTAGTTGTTGTTTTTTTTAAATGAAAACCAATGTAAATTGTATTGTTACAATTAAGTTGTCACTCTTAAGAAAAATTTAATCATAATTTATATTAATTAAATTAACATTGTCAGAATAACCTTGGACTATAGTCCACCAGTGTGTAATTAATACTTTAATAAGAAAAGCTATCATAGACCTTGAAGTATTGCAGCTTTGCAGAAACACTTGAATAAAAATATTTATTTTCTTACAGGTTTTGTGTCCTGTTCATTGACTAACCCTATTTGGCTGGTAAAAACAAGACTTCAGCTTGATCAAAGGTACAATAACATTAACTTCCCATCAGACTACGAGTTTATGTAATTATTAGTTGCTGAAATGTGCAATATGGATATGAATTGATAATGTCTCTCACACCAATTAGATTTAAGTATTGAAACTAACTTTGTTCTAGACTGAAAATTGTAAGTTTTTAATTATGAACTTCATCATAATGTTCTTCGTATAGTTTTTGTAATTATAAATTTGATTTTAAAATTCTTGTATTTTATATAATTTCTGAGTGTTTGTATTAACATACTATGTATGACTGGCTCATTGTGGGTGGGGATAAACTATTAAATTAGAATAAGCCAGTATTTGCTGATAGTCCTTTTTGATAGGACATCTGGAACTGTCTCGGCAAGAACCTGTATTCAAGAGATTTACTGTTCTGAAGGTATAAGAGGATTTTACAAAGGGCTAAGTGCATCTTACTTTGGTATCTCCGAGACTGTAATTCACTTTGTAATATACGAGTTTGTTAAGAGAAAACTGCACGAGTGCTCCTTATGGAGGAAAAGAAACTGTTATGACCCAGGTGCTAAGTCAAGTAGAGATTTTGTTGAGTGTATGATTGCAGGGGCAATCTCTAAAACCTGTGCATCATCAATAGCATATCCTCATGGTATGTGTTTATTTTTCACAGCAAGATACTAGTTTCTAAGTATGTACATAACTAAAAACAGATTTATAAAGCCAGTTTTATACATAAGTGTAGATAACAAAGTCTGTCTAGTGATTTAATAAAGTGGATTATGATTACATAAATTGATGTGGTATAATAAACTGTTTATGACAAATTATTTAAAATTTTTTTTCTGATACTGAGTAAGTATTCAGTTTACATAATGCTTCAAATCTTATTTTTATCTGAAAGAAATATTTTTAAGCCTTGGTAAGTGTTCTTCAGTAGTTAACCAATTTGTCAGCATTGCATAATTTGTCTAGTTTTAAAATAATTACTGGGAATTAATATAGAATATTAATAATAGCCCTATAATTGTGAAGAGATCACAAAATAATTTTATGTAAAACTGACATTCCTGTCTAAGTTTGTAAGATAGTGCCTGAAAGTTCAACAGGAATGAATTTGTACCTTTCGTCATCTTTGTCATCAAATTTGATAAAATTGACTTAACAAGGAATTTGTGCTTTGTAGTATAATTGTGAACCTTGTTGTTTTTACAGAGGTAGTGAGAACACGACTTAGGCAAGAAGGAAACAAGTATAGATCCTTCTTACAGACTCTGCTCCTAGTTTTCAAAGAGGAGGGGCACTGTGCTTTATACAGGGGCTTGGCTGCCCAGTTAGTGCGGCAGATTCCAAACACCGCTGTAATGATGGCAACATATGAGGCTGTTGTTTACATTTTGTACAGGTATCCTCAGCATATGTTTATATCCATGAAGGCACTTGAAGAAGAAAAAGAACACTGAAGAATTTTTACATCTAGACATCAAGAAATTTACTCAATGCAAAGGATTTTAGTCTTGTTTATTATTGTATATTTGTACACTGATCTTTATGGTTGTGTATTGTATAAAGTAATAGTACAATGAATTGTTACTAATGCAGAAACAAAACTGGAAAACAATCATTACTTTGTTCATAGAAAGAGCAGACTAATTTTAAATAGTGCATTTTATCTGCCTTTCATTAAACACTTTCCTGACAAGCTGTCAAATGGATTCTTTATTTTTATTGGCTTGTCCTCTCAATTGTTGTGTAGTTCTTCAGCTTTTTGCATTGTGTATTACACTGGCTTGGATGGTTATTCATAAAATCAGTTGTCAGCTACTTGTTGATTTTATAAAGCAATCAGATTGCCTTCCCACTGTATATGCTTGTTTTTTTTATATAGAAGACTTGCAGGTTCATAATTTTACTTCTGAAAATATTCAGAAATTAAATTTTCATTGTCTTGCTGTTACTTTTATATTGGCACTTGCTTTTTTTCTTTTCATTTGAAACTAAAGATTAATTGTATTAATCTATCATAATTTTACTTTAAGAAGTATCTAATTAGAATTGCACACAAATATAAATTGTACAATTTGTAAATCTGTACATATTTGTTGTTTTTGGTACAATGCATGAAAACTGCAACCAACAGTTTTGCACTTTTTAAAATTTTCTGTGTATAAGAATTTAAATTGTGGTTTTAGGACTTAAAACAATTAAAATGGGACTCCTCTTTGTTATTGTACAGTAAATTATAATTAAATAGGAGCTTATAATTAATTTTTATTAAACTTGTAAATAAAGTAATCAATTTTTTGCAACCTGTAAGTCACTGGTCTAAATCCCCATTGCTAAATAAGCATCATAATGTTCAATGAATCCTGCTATTTGTTGATTTAAAAAAAAAAAAAAAAAAACCCCTGAGAACTGGTGTTGACTAGGTGCCTTTTCTATAATTTATCATTGCTAAATTAAGTATGATTAGTGCAAATAACCCTCTAGTGGCTTTGCACAAAGATCTCGACATTTACAGTTCTTCCATTCTTGTCCCTTATTAATGACCTTATAACTTCTAGTGTGAAAATTGTTATATAATGATAGAAAGGAAACTAACCTTTTAGGAATGTTGGGCATTTTTTAGACTTTCATCAAATCTTTGAAATTAAATTTTAGATTTAATTCAATTTGAAAATAAATCAATGTGTAGACATTTTTAAAATGTACAGGTTTTATAATTTGTGATTATTTTATATCGAATATAGAATAACAATCTTCCATTTGAGAATTACACAAGCATTGTATCAAGGTACTGTGCACAAGGTAGATTCCATGTAGCATTTTTTACCAGTTTTATAACAGTAATTTTGTGCATAGGTGGTGGTTTTTGATTTTTTTTAAGGAATGTCTTATAAAGGGCAAAAATAAAAAATTTTGTTGGGTCTGTAAATCCATTTTTGAGGGGGATGATTGTACTTGGTTAATCTGATACAGGATTTGATTACTCTAATTTTTTATTATTCAAGAACATGGAAAAACTGATTAAATGTGAATCATAATTATTAAAGGTAAAAAATATACATGTTTTTGAGGGTATGATAAAAATTGTTCTTCTTGAGGTCGTATTTTTTTAAAAGGTGAAGTAAGTTTATACAGAGAATTAATATTTTGTTAGTTTATGTGTGGGGAAAAAAACACCTTACCAGCTTTAAAAGAATCTCCAATTTATGAAAAGAACTTTGGTTTTTTATTGCAAGTTTTTCTTTGATATTTTATAAATGGTATATTGGCATGAGCATTTGTTCTTACTGCACAATTTCCTAGTCAGAGTAAATATTGAAAATTGCGTTCAAATAATGTACCCAGTAATCTGGGACATCAAATAGAATGAAAACATTTTGTTCATTGTAGATAATAAATAAAACTTCATTCTTTCAATATTAAAGCTGTCATTTTTAGTTAACTTATAAATAATAAATACGTGGGCTGGAAACGTTTATGGGCTGCATCAGTTTGTTGTGTAAAGGATAATATTTTGAACTGCTAGAGAAGAAATCGCAAACCTGGTTTATCAGTGCAAAACTTCATCTCTAGTTTAATGGACAGAATATAGATGCAGACCAAAAAAGTGTCCTATCCACTTTTTTTGTTTAAACATTCAATAGATGGATCAGTAAAAAAGCTGAGGTTGGGAAACTGTAAAATGTATTTTTTTAAAGTATCTAAAATAATAATAATTCGGAACTTTATAAACAAGAATCTCTTTTCATCAACCAGCGGTGTAACGAATTGGACATTAAAAAATATATAATTTATTTGATTTAGGGAAAATGTAATTGTAACATATGACGTTTACAGTTCCTCAATGGAACATTTAACTTACCATCTTCAAGTCATAAGTTCAAATCCACGTCACCTAACATGCTTACTTTTTCAGCCATAAGGCATTGTAATGTTATGATCAATCCTACTCTTTGAGTTGAGGGTGGGTGGCGATTCCCTCCCTTTCCTCTAATCTATTGCTACTAAACTAGGGGCAGGTAGTCTTCGAGTGACTTTGCACAAAATTCAAAAGAAGATCAAATTGGATAAAAATTGACAGTTACAACAGAAGCGCCATCGTTAATGACGCTATTTGTTCTACAGCTTCCTTTGGCTGTCGTTTCGTGTTTACAAACTGCAGCACAATCTGCAATAACGATGTTGTAAAAGCAGTTCCATGTGTCAACCCCTCGGTGTGGATTCCTGTATGTGGTGAGGGGACCTTCCAGGGAAGGTTCTGTTCTTTCAGTTTACCTCCTCTGGGATCTAAACATCCACCTACGTGTTTTCCGTGCGTGGCAACCCGTTAAGGGGAGGAGAGGATCCTGGTGGTTGAGGGGTCGAACCCTAACATACCACTTTGGCCTTGAATTCCTCTAGATGGGAGGCCCTTCTTGGGTCAATCAGATGGTCTACTTGGGCTCGGGTCAACTAAGTCCCAGTGTTGCATGTTCTCAACAGGTGTTGTGGATATTGTATCTTGTGCTAGTGTTTGGGTATAGTGCTCACGAAACACTGACGTTGCGGCAGTGTCCTTGTTTGACATTGTAGTGCGTCCCCTCGTAGGGCTCCATGGTTGGTGGGGGTGGTGGACACCGAAATTTCCCTTTCTTTATTATGGATACTCCAATTAAAAATCTTAAAATAGTGAAAAACAGTCTACCTGTTGTACCTCACTTTCTTATATTGCATTCACTTTCAGCCAAACCTTTAGGACAAATGTCACCTCTTTTATTCAGAAGGGACTTGTTGGCTCTCAAACATCAGTAAAGAAGCTTCAATCTCGTGACATATTGGTGGAAACATCCACATCTCAACTCCTCTTGAATTCAAAGGCAATTGGGAATATACTTAGAGGTTACACATCATGCTACTTTGAATTCATCATGAGGAGGAGTTGTTAAAAAGAATTTGAAGAACATCCCCGAGTCGGAGATTCTCGCTGGTTTCTCCACTCAAGAAGTTTCTGCAGTGAGGCGTATCTCCCCTTGCAAAGATGGAGGTACATTGCCGACCAATGTCCTCATTCTGATATTTACATCACCACGTCTACCTGCCACCATCAAGGCAGGTTATCTTAATTGCAGGGTACGACCATACATTCCAAACCCTCTGATATTTCCAGTGTCAGCAGTTCGGTCACTCGAAGACGACATCTCCTGGTTTCTTGGCATGTGCTTGTTGTGGTGGCAAGGACCATGGTGCCTACGAGTGTGAAACATACCCTCATTGTGTCAATTCCAATGGTTCTCACCCGTCCTACTTTCGTTTTTGCCCTAAATGGTTGGAAGAAAATAAGGTGCAGCGTTTGAAAACGATTCATAACATTACTTACCCTGAGGCTCGAAAGTTGCTGTCCACCACCTCATCTCAGACTTATGCTACTGCACTTCGTTCCACAACTAGAGTGAGAGTGCAGACAGATCTCTCTGTGCCTTCAAGAGAATCGTTCTCAAAACAAATGAAAAGTGTTTTTTTTACCTTTATGGTTAAAAAAGTTGATGAATCAACTTCAAAACCCATCTCTGTCCCTTACATACATTCCAACAAACCCCAAAATCCACTTCCTTTTGTTCCAGCTACAGGCACTTCCTCAGATGCATCTTCTCCCACTCCAAGATGCAAAACAATCATTCGTTCGCGTCCTCAGTCACAGGAATCCCCTTCCAACAGAAAAGACCTGCCCAATCAACCCAGGGCAGGGATCCATGGAGGTTGATAGACCTCCCTCGAATAAGAACAGTAAGGAAAAAAGACGTGATCGTAAACAGAAGGGTTCTCCATCCAATTCGCCTACGCGTAAATAAAAATGGCCACCTTGATACAATGGAACTGTCGAGGTTTACATTCTAATCTGGATGACATCAAAACACTGATTGCTTTCTGCCATCCTGTATGTCTTTCCTTACAGGAAACATTTCTGAAACCTGCCGATGCAGTCATCTTTCGGCAATTTTCTTTGTACAGAAATGACAGGCTGTGTGATGGATGAGTTCATGGAGGGTGGTACTGTTGGTTGTTCAGCACGTGTCCACCTTGTTTTTGCCACTCGACACACCCTTGGAGGCTGTAGCCATCCGTGTTTCCTTGGGTCTTACCATCACTGTTTGTCCTCTCTATCTGTCGCCTGGAGAGACGTGGTCAATCAGACCTTGATGCTGTCATTGAACAGTTGCCGTCTCCCTTTTTAATCCTGGGAGACTTTAATGGACATCCTCCACTCTGGAGAAGTGCTGATATTGATAGGAGGGGTTGCTTTGTGGATTGTATTCTCTCTGGTCACAACCTTTCTCTTTTTAATACTGGTTCTTCTACTTATTTCCATACACCTAGTCAGTCCTTTACTGCTATTGATCTCTCAATTTGCTCCCCTTCATTATTCTCCCATTTTTCCTAGAGGGTTGACAATAATCCATGAGGCAGTGATCATTTTCCTATATTTTCAACAGACACAGGCCGTGGTCAATGCCAACCAACCAGCATGCCCCGGTGGAAGCTGGATCAGGCAAACTGCCCCTCTTTCACTGCTCTTACAAAACTTGATCCTGCCATCGTCTGTTAGCCATCAATAGACAACTGTGTGGCAGCAGTAACTGACTGCATTATGCAAGCAGCTGCTCAATGTATTCCTAAACCCTCGACACGTTTTCCACTATGTCTTCGTCCGTGGTGGAATCCTGCCTGCCACGTGGCAGGGAAGGCTCAAAATCAGGCCTGGGATACTTTCAATAGATACTCCACACTCTCGAACCGCATTGTTTTTCCTTTCGCCCATGCACATGCTTGGTGGGTAAGACGTAAAAGCCAGAAGGAATCTTGGGTTAAGTTCACAACCGGCAAATCTTCTACCACCAGTACCAAAGTCATATGGGACAAGATTTAAAAGGTCAGTGGGCAATATAATTCTGTCCCCCTCTCGATCTTGCTCTCTGATGGCCAGGAAGTAGCTGATACCCGGAGCATCGCCGATAGTCCAGGTGAAAGCTCTTGTCGGGTATCTAGCACTTTTACTTCTTCCTTTACTTTCTTAGTCATCAAGACTCGGGCAGAACGATCACCTCTTTCCTTTCGAGCTGATTGTCTCTATGACTGTAATCGTCCCTTTACACTGGTGGAATTGAAACTGGCAATACATCGGTTGGATGATGATGTATACTATGACATGCTGCGCCATCTATCTCCTGTTTCTCTTGCTATTCTTCCGATTGTGTTTAACTGGATCTGGCAGGAAAATGTTTTTTCTGGTGCATGGCATCAGGTAATTGTTTTTTTTTTGTTTAAGCCTGTGAAGAATCCCAAGATTTCTTCAAACTACCAGTCACTTGTTTTGACAAGCTGTCTGTGTAAGACTTTAGATAGGATGGTTAATGCTCGTCTTGTTTAGTTCCTCAAATCAAACAACCTTCTCTCGCCCACCCAGTGTGGGTTCCGACGACAATTTTTCACCATGGACCACCTGATTCGACTTGAAACACCAATCAGAGAAGCCTTCCTCAAACAACAACAACATCTTGTATCAATATTCTTTGACATTGAGAAGGCTTATGATACAACATGGAGGTATGGCATTTTGCGAGACCTCCATATATATATGGGTTACGTGGCCATTTGCCCATGTTTATTAAAAAAAAATTAATGGACAGGAGATTCCAAGTTCGTGTGAGTTCGACACTTTCCCGTTCTTTTCAACAGGAACTTGGAGTCCCTCAGGGCTGTGTTCTGAGAGTCACACTTTTCAGTATAAAGATAAATACCATCACTGAACAACTCCCTCTCACTGTTGCAAACGGACTCTATGTTGACGACTTTCATATATCATGTCAGTCGTCGAACATGAAGTACAATGAGCGGCAGTTACAGACTGCCCTCAATCGTGTACTGAAGTGGATCACAGCAAACGGCTTTAATTTTTCTCTCTCTCTCTAAAACTGTTTTCATGCACTTTTGCCGCCAACGTGTTATTCACCCTGATCCTGAACTCTGTGTCGGTGAAGTTGTGCCGCCAAATCTGGTTGTGAATCTCACTTTGTTATCAAATTCACTTCTTATCTGAATACATTTAATACACAGTATTTTATATAGAAGACGTAAGTCAAATCATGCTGTACTTATGTATACATATAGTTGACTGGCTATCTATAAGTATTTTGTAACCTGAGTTTCAAATCATGCTGTACTTATGTATACATATAGTTGAATTGACTATCTATAAGTATTTTGTAACCTGAGTTTCGAAAAGCAAAGTGAACGAACGAGCTTAAATCACGACTCCCTAAAGTGAAAACATGAACTTTAAATTTCAATCTTTAACATGATATGACAGAGCTTTCAACTGACGTATTTATAGTTATTTTAAGCATCACACTTTGATAATTTGTCAAAAATAACGATTAACAATATATATATATACTTTTAACGAGAGAAGTTGATATTTTGGTATATTGATGTCGCGAAAGCTATTACATGTACATAGATAATTTAGTAAATAGCACTAGTGATATTTTCCATCAAGTGTCAGGCCCGGCATGGCCAGGTGGTTAAGGCACTCTACTCATAATCCGAGGGTCGCGGGTTCGAATCCCCATCGCACCAAATATGCTCCCCTTTTCAGCCATGGGGGCGTTATATAGTGGTGATCAATCCCACTATTCGTTGGTAAAAGAGTAACCAAATAGTTGGCGGTGGGTGATGATGACTAGCTGGCAGTAGCTGCCTTCACCCTGGTCTTACACTGCTAAATTAGGGACGACTAGCACGGATAGCTCTCGTGTAACTTTGCGCGAAATTCAAAGCAAACCAAACCAATAAGTGTCAGTGAGAAAAAACTCGTGATAACAACTGATTTGATTAAGAATATTACGTGATAAATGAATAGACTGATACATATAAAGAACGCTGAAACAAAACAAGAAAAGAAAATAGTGAGCATACATTTGTAGATAAACGAATAATCACTTTTACTAGATTGGTGTATAGATCGTCAGTTTTTCTCTTCGAAGGATGAATTTCTCTTGAAATAGTCACCACAATTACCAAGTACAACCCAATAAAATGCTCTCGAATGTTGAGTGTAAATTCGTTTCCTTTGTTCATTTGGCAGTGTAACGTCGTGACTTTTGTTTCTTCACGGCATTAGTTAACTATGCATTTAATTAATGTCATATCCGGCTAGTAGAGAATGTTCTCAGCGACGTATCCTTGCGAGAAGATAATACTTTAACGTTATTTACCAAGAAAATAATGCAACAAAAGCAAAAGAAACAGTTCTCAGGTCCATTGAAGAAAATAAATAATCGGGGGGGGGGAATCTTATATCAGTAGTATATTTTCTTATGCTTACTATTAAACATTAATATGAAATTAGAAATATTATGCCTAGAAAAATCTCATGGTTTTAAATGTTAGATTAATTAAACTACACTGATATCTCGAAAATGATAGGAACTTTATCAGTTTTCTGAACACCCGACAAGTTGGGGCCGACGGATTTTTCGGCAGTTCAAATAATTCTATCTAATAATAATATCAATCAGGGGAGTTGTAGTGGATTTTTATATAATGCAGAATATAATATGCGCGATATTATTATACAAACCAAAAATGTTAATTATCTAATGTTTCAAATTAATGAAGTATAAACAATAGCTTCCATACGTCTGGCAACCATTCAAGGGTTTGTTTGAGCGTTCGCACAAAGCTGCTCGTGGCTATCTGCTTTAGCTGTCCCTAATCTAGCAGTGATAGATTAGAGGGATGGCAGCTAGTCATCACCACCCACCACCAACTCTTAGACTACTTTTTGATCAACGAGTAGTGGGATTGACCCTTACATAATAACGCTCCCCACATCTGAAAGAGTGAATGCATTTTGTAAGATGGAAATTCGAGCCCACTACCCGCAAATTGCGAGTTGACCATTGAAGGAGAAACTGAACCGAAAGTTAAAAAGGGTAAAGGGCGAGTAGAGTTTTTTTTTTGGGGGGGGAGTGGGGGGCAGACATCTTCATTTCACACAATTTACCTTTAACATCACAAAATTTATTATCTAAATATGTCAGTGCTCCCCCGAGCGACAAATGGTATGTCTGGGTACTTACAACGCTAGAAAGCGGGTTTCGACACCTCTGGGTAGCTTTGTGCTTAACTACAAGCAAAGAAAGACCTTAGTACTTTTTAGTTTTAAAATAGAAAATTAAAACAAAATTGAGAATGTGTGTGTGTGTAGTAACAGTTCATTACACTTAAAGGGGTGAAAATATAATGTTACCCAGTGGTTTTTGCAACTTAGTAATTTATTGAAATATTCATATTATAGAGTACAACATAAATAATAAAAATGTATATTAAAATTTGATTATTACCATTCGATGATTATGTTTGCCATACGATTTTACACCCTCACACACACATACTTTTTTTTTCAAAATTAACCAAGGCGCGATTTATCACATTCAAAGAACGTGAATATAACCTTAAGCATTGATTACTGAGTTAGTGTTCATGTGAAATTGCGATGGGAGGTACTTGTATTCATGCATATTGCGTTTGGTGTGTTATATCGATGTCGAAAGCTGTTGTGGTTTTAATCTATTTCTGTTATTTTGCTATCCAGATAAATGAGACTAATAACAAATATATAGATGTAATAAGTAATGAAGATTATGAAATCAGTGTACATCATAACATGCCGTTACTGAATCAAGAAAGGGAAGAAAGATGCTCAAGGGTAAACACTTCAGAAGGTCAAGAGATAAGCACGTGTTGTACTTATCGCAGTGTAAGTTTTGTTTTTAAATAACAGATGACACCAGGTACGGTTTTATGACTTAGATACCTAATTTTTATTCTGCTTTTAATTAAAAACCTGAAACATAAAATAATGCACACGATAAAAAAAAAAAAAAAATTATTTCGACCTAGTTCATTAAATTAATATATAAAAGAATAATTATAGAGAACGTTATCAAGCTTTTGTTTTCGAAGGACTATATATTGTCTTGCGTCGACGATTCATTGCATTATTAACGGTAAAATGGCTAAATTTGTTTAACCGTTAAACAGTAGCTATCGTCTATAGATGATGCTAGATTCTCGTTGTTTAAGGGTTAATAATTGTAGTAGAAATACTGCTAATAATATCTCAGTCACGTGTCTTATCTTTAGATTGTTTAACCATATTTTAGTGACACTGTAGTACAACTTTGTACTGATTGTTAATAATTATTATTAATATGTTTTCCTTTTAATGAATTCGTGCATGTATCTTTTATTCTAAATCCAAGCATATTGTGGAAATACGGTTCTCCTTTAATTAATTATCCATTGCATATATTTGGTTTGATATTTCTTCTTTGTCGAAACACTAAACCATTCATTATCTGATTTGGGAGATACAGGAAGAATGCTTATTAATTCAGTCAACTTGTTAAAAGGCTAACTATACTGCGATATTAATACTATTTATATTAGTATTGCTGTTCAGGGGTTAGCTTAAAACCATCAGATTTCTTATACTGACCATATGTGCACGAATAAAAAAATTAAATTTGTGTAAGTAGATACTTCTGATTTAATAAAGTGACTTTGCAATATGTAACATTACAAACGTAACAATTATAGTTATCTGCGTTCTGTTCATAATATCCACAAACATTAGAATGATGGTTATTGTTTTAATTAATATCTTATCTTTATAAAAATCACTAGAGTATGCCTATTTTGCAGCCAAAACAACAACAAATAAGCTAAAATAACGATATTGTTTATTGTACACATTTGTATTATAATATACTTTATCTTGTACATTTATTGAAGTACTGTAATAAAAGAAATTGGTTTAAACCACTGGTATGTTTTAACATTTATTCTGACAACTCCACATAAAAGACAAAAAAATAATTACCTTATAATCTTCCACTGTTCCAGCCAATATCTGATTGTTGTAACCATTTGAATGTGGTTGATGGAGATACTTCAAAAGAGAAATCTTCTAAACTTTCAGCAAGTTCAAACTCTACACCTCAACAAAGAATAAACTTTCGACTGCCTGGTTCTCTCTATAGAATACAATTTCGATTTCAAAGGTGGAGAGATGTAGCAGTACGTGGAATAAGAGGTAAAAATGTTCTGTAGTAGAATTGCAATCCTATATCATAACTCAAACTTGGAATAACACATTAGAAATGTTATTAAATTACTGAATACAGAAAATATGGATTAGGTTCATTTAATTTGTATTGAAGCAGGTTTTATTTAAGAATGCAAATATTTCAATTAGATGCAAATTTACCATATCTGATGCAGTGTTCATTTTCCCAGTGTGAAATTATTGTGGCTTTTTTCAACCTTTGATTCCAGAAGGTCAAATGTTCGGTTTTCCTAGATATGTGACATTGTATTTACAATGTACTCTCCTGTTGATGTATTAAAATCAAAAACAAGTTTTGACAAATGGCTTTATCTGAAGTTTTGTAAGTGATGGAAACAGTAGAATATAAATAGTAAACTACAGACGTAGGAAACTTGTGTTTCGATAGGTGTGAGAGCCCAAACTCCTGGACCCTACCATGATATTAAAGCGGGAGATCGAAGAACAGTCATTGTGCACCTGTTTGAATGGACGTGGTCAGCTGTTGCAAATGAATGTGAAATGTTCTTAGGGCCTGCTGGTTATGCAGGTGTTCAGGTAAAAGAGTAAGTCTTTTTTTGTTTTTTGTCAATTTATATATTTTGTGTAGTTTTATAGGTGTAGTGCTGATTTTTATTGACATAGAACTGACTTTTGTGTATCTAAAGTAACATTGAAACTTGTTTGAAAATTCAAGATAAGTACTCTGCTCAAAAGTCTAAGTGGTATATGACTTTGATTTTTATCTTGTTAGATTTGCCTCTTTAATTATGTCACTTATTGTTTGAATTATTTCACATATCACAGAGTTAACACAGTTAGTGTTAACTAACTTCTGAAAGATTGTTGCTTTGTGTTGGTTACCTGTCAGAGAAATCATGTTGTATAATCTTTTTTTTTGTGTGTGGAATGACTGTCTTTTTAGAACTGGCTCCAAATAATGTGAATTAGATGTGTGATGAAACATTCTACCTACACTAAAATTTACAAGATGCCATAAACTTTTAAATCTTATCACAAGATGGTTCCAAGTAGCAGTTTATAAAATCTAATTAGGATGGTCAACTTTGCATAAAAATGCACTCAATTTGATATACTGAAAAGCACATAGCAAGATTTTTAAGTCTGAATCGTCCAGAATCGGAACTTTTATTGAAACTTTTACAAAATCTAATCCTTAATTACTAAAACATGTTTTATTCTGTGGGATTATCATATTTGATAGGTGATGCCACAAGTGAAGACAAGTCTTATGAATTGTGTTAACATCTTGGAGCCCCAACTTTTTTATTTTTGATAATGTTTCCAGTGCATGTGCACACACTTGCACTCTTCTCTCTCTCACAAGTGTCAAATATGTATTTTGACAATGTGAAACTGAATAGCAAAACACCTTTGGTTTGTAATGTGTTTTTTGTGTTGTTTCTTTTTAAATTACTTTTGTAAAAATATAATTTTACAGTTGATTTGTATATGTTTCATTTCATCTACTTTTATCTATCAATGTATAATTAGTTTTTCTGCTATATTTCTAAAGTTTCTGTAAAATTTCAAATCTTTCTTTATATGATGATTATATTCAGAATTCTGGATGATATGTCAAAGGATAGACAGTAGTATCAAAGTATGCAGTCAAGAAATGTACCTGTCTGTTAACTCATAAGTTTATAATTTTCAATGTTTCTTATAGATATCTCCACCAAATGAGCATGCCATTGTAATGAGTCCCTACTGGAATGTGAAAGTGAAACGTCCTTGGTATGAAAGATATCGTCCAGTAAGTTATCAGATTGTAACTCGAAGTGGCGAAGACGACCAATTTGCTGACATGGTTCATCGTTGTAACATAGCTGGTGTTAGGTATAGTCCCTTAAAACTTTTTATAAATGTTAAAATTTTTAATAGAGCTTTGTCTACTATTCTGCTTTTTGTTATTCAAATGTCCTTACAAATTTCTGATACAATGTTTAAACATTGTATATAACTTAGAGCTATTTAGTGGAATGTTTTAAAGTTTAATGAAATACTACTTAAAATCTGGTTTGAAGTTTGGATACTGTGTGAAAAATTTTTTTTGCTACTTACACATTTGTAGAATTAATATGGTTGTATTCACTTTCACTTGGTAATTAATGATGCTTAAAAATACTAAGCATGCAAACAGCTCTGAGTACAAGTATTTGCAGATAATTTGTTAGCATACTGTTCTTTATCATTTGCTAAAGGCATGACTGAAACATTTTATGCTTTACATGAACTTTGATACAATGGTTTGCTGGTGTACACAAAAATTATATTTGAACAAAATGCAGATTCTGAAAATGTTATATAGAATATATTGAACATGGATAGCAAAGGAAACCTCCAAATACAGCTGAACAAACTTTCAAAAAACCTTTATTTACAGTAATGAAGGTTTTTAACCAAACTGGCTAGCCTTGATATTTTTTAGATTGATTACAACTTGTTGCTGCGATGAAGAGTAGGATTAGACAAATGTTGGCTGAAGACGGGATCAAAGTAACGGATGCTTGGAGTTGTGAAAATATCTCATTTTTATGTCAACCTGAGGTCCCAGTGCAGTATCCTACAATCCTTTAAATTACCTCTATCATTGATCGTTCCAAATAAACATATAAAAGGCTTTGAAAGAGTTTTGGCTCATACTAACTTTTACAAGTATGTGTGTCACCCATTGAAATATGCTTATCCATCTCTAAGGAGTAAATATATGGTCCAAATAGTATAAGCTTCTGTGGAATAAACTATATAATATGTTATCTTTACCTAAACAAGAAGATTAATGTTTATTATCTTTGTGTATCTGGATTACCAGATGGACTTTTTTTTTTTGTACATATCTTTATCTGTTCATCAATTGTCAAACAGTAGAACTCTTGTTACTAATATTCTGTTGTTTGTGCCTAATTATGATAATAAATTACTCAAATATCTTAATGTGTACATGAGAATACCTGAATAAAAATAATAATAATAAAAAAATTATAGCTAAGAACAAAAAATTAGCACATATTATCTTCTGGTAATATCACATTTAGTTAGATTTAGTTGAATTATTTGTAAAAAGATAGCTTTTAAAATAAATTTACTTTCTGTCAGTTTTGATGGGAGGGGGGGATAGAATGTTGCATCAGAAGGCTTTCCTTATGTTCTTAAGTGTTATTGATTCTATATTGTATTAATAACATTTGGTAACAGCTATTCTATTATGACAATAGTTAGCATTAACAGCTAAGTTAGACTGGTTAAAATTATTTATTCACATGAAAACAAAATATTTATTCCAAATTTATTGAGTGATTAACATTTCATTCTAATGTTTCATTTTAGTGCATGAAACAAGAATAATTAATATTACAATTAATCCATGTATTACAAAACAAAGTTACTTGTGTAGGAGAAAACTCGCTCTGTCAAACTAAAGACTTCATTGGTTTTCTGGTTTACAGAATCTATGTTGATGTTGTCCTCAATCACATGTCTAGTTATATGGATGAACAGATCAGTTCAGGAGGGAGTTCTTTTGACCCTAAAGTTCCTTGGTATGAAAGTGTTCCTTATGGTCCTCGTCATTTCAATTCCAGGCGGAAGTGTGGTACTCGCAGTGGAAATATTGAAAACTTTCAAGATGTTTGTCAGGTCTTTGTAATAATTTAATGTTTTATACAGTTGTAAAAAGTATGTTTGTAATTTCATTTGGTATACTGAAATGTGAAATTTGTTTGGAGAATTATTTCTGCATTTATTGAAAGCTAGAACAAAACTGTTTAGTTAGTAAAAAATAAACCTGGCTAAATTCGGATGGTACCCCTGTGTACTGTAATGCATCTACTGGTTTATTAAAAACTATGAATTAATAGTAAATTAACAATCGGTAACATAATGATCTTTACTGTGGAAAAACGTATGTATGTTAAACGTATATTTTCTACAACAAATATTGCTACACTTAAGAATTGTTGTTTTCTGTATTGATGCAGTTATGAATTAGTTTATTCCTCTTTTAATGAGAATTTTTTTGACATCTAAGATTTTATAGCTTACATACATTGCCCTCCAATGGAGTAAGACTTCAGAATTTTCATAACTGTATCGATGCTAATTGAACCACCCACCCACCCCCAGTAAATGCAGTATTTCAGTATTTATATAAGTAGGTATCAAGTATTTTATTGGGCATTAAAAAATCTTATGAGGAGAATGGTGAGGTAATATTTGTGTAATTATTAAGTTGTGTTTTTTTTATGTGTTTGTTTTGTAATAAAGGTGTTACTGTATGTAGGCATATTTCGTTGGAAAACAGGGGAAAAAAATGCTCATTCCATGAAAAGATAAAGTTGTATATTTAAGTGTATTAAATCATTATTGTAAGTTTTTCTGATGTGTTAAAGAAATATATGTTTAGATTGTGCACACTCTATGAAAAACAAATTGGAAAATTAAAACTGTTGACTTGTCAACAGAGAAGTTTGTGAGATAATGTTTCTGTTAGGCTAATGTGGAAACGAAAAATTACAATTTAAGAAGGAAAAAAAACATTTTTAAATGTGTTGCGACACTTCAGATGTTTTACAATAACAAAATATCTCTGACTGACACTGTACAAATGGTCTGGCAAGGATTTAAAACTGACCTTTGTAAAGTGATCTGTCTTGATTGTGTTTTAGTGGACTAGAATCTTGTAAAATACAGTCAGATTTCATTTATAATACATTATTTACATATATAAATTATTACTATTTACAAGGCCCAGCATGACCAGGAGGTTAGGGCACTTGAATCCTAATCTGAGGGTCATGAGTTCAAATCCCTGTTGCACCAAACGTGATTTGCATATCAGCCATGGGACTGTTATTATGTCAGTCAATCCCACTATTTGTCTGTCAAAGAGTAGCCCAAGAGTTGGCAGTGGGTGGTGATTACTAGCTGCCTTCCCTCTAGTCTTGCACTGTTAAATTAGGGGTGACTAGTGCAGATAGCCCTCGAGTAGCTTTGTGCAAAATTCAAAACAAACATTATACAAATACTTCAACTCTTTTTGTTTTTTTTTCCTTCCTAACATTGGTAAACCAAATTACTACAACAGATGATTACAAATAATTTATTAATTACTAAACATTAATGTCAAAATTACATTAATGTGTACCTTTTAACAGTATAACCTATATAAATCTATGAAAACATTATACAAACAAGGTTAAAAAGGAATACAAAGCACTTACTCAAATGTGAAATATGAATAATTTGAATGTTATAAACCTGCCTCTTTAAGTAGTTTTTACTTTGAATCTTTTGTTTCATTATACTTTGTTTTGAAAGTCAACAGATATATTTATTTTATTTATTTTCTAATTGCACCATCATCTTGTTGTTCCAAAGCTTCGAAACTGTCGTCTGTTAACACTAAATGACCTCGACCAGAGTGAAGAGTATGTTCGAGCCAAAATGGTGGGGTATATGAACCACTTGATTGAGTTAGGAGTAGCAGGTTTTCGGATTGATGCTGCTAAACACATGTGGCCAAGAGACCTTCACATTATTTTTGACAGACTGAACAACTTGACCACTGAATTCTTTCTTCCATCTACTCGACCTTTTATTTATCAGGAAGTTATCGACACAGGAGATGATCCTATATCAGCAGGAGAATACACGAGGCTTGGTCGAGTCACAGAGTTTAACTATGGCATTCTTGTAGGTATGTTATTTCTGTAAGAATTAATAAGATATTTAAAATATTTTCCACTTTGAGAATCTAAAGAGAATCTTAAAATTTGAATCATCTATTATGGTTAAGTGTTATGAAACAGTAAAACAAAAATAGACCTAGTTGTGTGAGAGGCAAGTGTAATTTTATAAAGCTGTAGGTTTTATGACTCTTAATATCAAGTGAGCTCAAAACAATGCAACTGCCAAGAAAATATTGCTACACGTGTTATGATGTCTTAGAAATGTGAAAGGTGTTGAAAATAGAGCAGTCAAATATAAATCAAATAAACAAAAAGTTTTCATTCTATACTAGTGTGATAACAAAATTAGAATTAATTTGGTGATTTTTTTCCGTAAGATGTGTAATTTTGCTATTGTTTTTTTTCAAATGGTTGCTCAAAAAATTGATACATTAGTTGTACTTGCTTTTATCTTATTCTTTTGAGATCTAATTAACTCTAACTGTTTAGTAACTCAATTTTGAATTGCTTGTGTAATATGTAGTAACATTAAAAAAGCAATTCTTACCTAGAAAATCTTTATCTTCTTTTAGGTCAGGCTATCCCAAAGTTCAGTGAACTAAATTTGACCCCAATCTTCTTTCAGGTCAAGTTTTGTTGAAGCAGAGAGGATTAAAATTATCTCATCTAAAGACTTTTGGCCAAAGATGGGGACTTCTACCTTCTCATCATGCTCTAGCATTTGTAGATAATCATGACAACCAACGTGGTCATGGATCCGGACAGCAGTACCACGTGCTGACCTTTCGAGATGGACGGCTATATAAGATGGGGGTGATCTTTATGTTAGCTTGGCCCTATGGTGTTACCCGTGTAATGAGCAGCTATTGGTGGGATCAAGATATTAGAGAGGGTCAAGATCAAAATGACTGGATAGGTCCTCCACATGATACAGCATGGAATATCAATCCTCCAGAGATAAACCCTGATGGAACATGTACAAATGGATGGATCTGTGAGCATAGGTATATGACTGTTGTAATGTACTATTTTTAGGTTGAAAAAATTTATAAAGTGCTTTTGTATAATTTTGTTATTTTTATTTTTTAGTGAAGTGTGAAACTTTTTTGTTTTGTTCTTAACACAAGGTTTAGTAATTGGTGCTACAAATTTACTGGGATAGTCTTTAGAATGGTATACCACCAGATGGAAAAAAAAAAAAAGGAATATTGTAGATGAGGAAGATGTTAAGTTTAAAATATAAGAAATGAACATTTAAGGTTAAATACAGACAGCACAAAGAAGCCAGTGGTTCACTCTGATTTTGGTAGAATAATATATGAGAATGGTGAGAGAATGTTGTACCACAGCAGCTTAAGTTAACTCTCAGTCATTGGTTGATACCAATTTTACAATTCGGTAGGTTGTAGCAATTAAAGTACAGTGTGTCCAAGGACACCACAGCAAGATTTGAATAAGCCTCAAACCTGCAACCTTTGAACTACAAGCCAAAAGCCCTATAACAAGGCCATAGTAATTTATTAGATTTTACACTTGGTTGTAATTTAAGCAAGAGGCACTTTAGAATAGTTTTCTTATTGTTTTGTTAGTTCAAAAACTGCTTTGTCATTTTTTAAAATACAGCCTCTAGATGAGGGGTTGGCAACCTACTGCTTGAATGATGGATTTGGCCCACCAGCCAAAATCATCCGGCCCTCAGTCCCCCAAACGAAATATCACATCCACTCAGCTTATGGTGGTCCTAAAAAAAGAATTGAAGTTTGTAACTTAATGTGGCCCTCCATCTGCTCACAAGTATGACCTCTGATCCCTGTGCATAAAGAGGTTGCCAACCCCTGCTCTAGATGATCAACATATATTTCAATAAAGATTGAATTGGCTGTATTTTTCTTAGTAACTTAGTTTACATTTATTTCAGCCAATGACTTAATTACTTATTGTAGATTTAGATGAAATGCAGCTTCCTGCAAATGTCTGTAAAAAAATATTTTAATTCAGTGTTTTTTTGCTTTTGTTTCACAGATAATTCTGAGTTGTAGAGACAGTAAATTTGTACTTTTTTAATTTGATTCAAAATCATTATTTAATCATTATTGCAAAATAAGATGAATTTTAATTAAGAAGGAAACTCTTACAGAATTCAAACAATAATGAAAATGTTATCTTTTTTAACTTGTAGTTAAAAATTGGAGATTATTTTGTCAACTGAATGAGACAGATTTCTGTTTTTGAATACTAGTGTTTGTTTTCTTACTGTAGATGGATGGAGATATCAAATATGGTTATTTTTAGAAATGTTGTTGCAAATGAACCTGTTTTGAATTGGTGGGATAATGGAAATCATCAAATAGCATTTAGTCGTGGTAGCAGTGGCTTTATAATCATAAACAATGATTCTAATGATTTAGACAGAACGTTTTTTACTGGACTACCACCAGGGATATACTGTGATGTGATTTCTGGAAAAATCACTGCAGCAGGATGCTCTGGTCAAACAGTTGAGGTAAATGAATCTGGAATGTCTCGTATAGTGGTGTCTGTGGCCAACGATGTTTCTGTGGTTGCTATACATCTACAGGTATGTTTCTGTTTATTTAATTAGAAAATATAACTTGTATAATACTTGTATAAATTATTAATTTGATTACATATACACAGGTATCTTTTAAAGTATTTCCTATTTATGGATTAAAACTTGGCTTTAAAAAATCTACTCTTTGATTAAATCGTACATAAATAAAACAATTTTTAAAACGACTTCACAGAAAAAGGTTATTTTTTTAATTTATTGTATAACTACAAGTTCTATATGAAATGTAGATATTAACATTTAATATACTTTAATGCTCAGGTGTGCCAGTTAGTGATTATATTTTAACATATTCTTCATCAATTACTATTACACCATTTTATCTGGTGTTAATTAGATGCAGTGACTGACCAGTGTTATGCATTATATATTTTCATAAACTGAAGTGAATTATTTTATTGTAACTAACTTTCAACCTGAAGCAATGTTAATTGGGTAACATTATGAAGAAAAGTTCACTTTGTGCATAATGTGCAGAACTAGTAAATTTGAAGGTTGAGGGGAAAACACTTGAAAATAAACTAACAAACCTGGCTAGTCTAATGTACATATTGCACTAAAAACTAATCTAGTATTACATTTGATATAAAATTTGACGTTCATCATGCAAAACATTGCATGTTGTGGGCAGAGATTTGTTGGCAGTGACAAAGTGTGTGCTCTTTGTATATGCACAGGCTGATCCATTGGAACACAGTAAAATTGGAGTGAGACCCCTGAAAAAGTAGATTAGAAAATGAATTAATGACCTGTCAGTATAATGGGGAAAATATGTGTGTATGTTGTCATCACCTTAATGTTTAAAATTAACAGGTGTGTTAATATTGTACATGGAAATGGATTACTCAACAGTATTTTTATAGTAAACATTATCTCCTGTCTTATGAAGGGCTCATCTTTGTTTACAAAATTACTTGTAATTTAAACTGTGTGACTGGTGTTTTAACATTTAAGTTATACATACTCCTTAAGGATAATGTATTTTGTTATTTTTATAACAGATTCGTCCCATCTAGCTTTTTAAAGGATTTTAAGGGTCCAATCTGATCCTTTGTATAGTCTTACGTAACTTACACGTACTTAAAGTTTTTTATATTTATATTTATTCTTCTATGCAGGCAAAACTTGTATGAGGTCATGATGAGGTGAAAACTTTGTGTTCAACAACAGAAGAAAATATGTAAAAAATCGTTTATTGTTTCTCCTTCATGGTTCGTTATACCAGTAATCTACAGTGAATTTTCACATGGTATAAACAGGAATATACCAATGTACTTTCCATGCAGATACTGTGGTTTTGTTGGACATCCATTTCTCCTGCTGTATCAGTTATTTTTGTACCATGATGATGTTAGAAGTTTTAAGAGGTTCGGGTTTACTCACTATGACATGAATTTGTGTATTCATATAATATTATGTATATAATAAAAAAAATGTTTGCTATTATTTGCTTCAATGTCTTAATTTCTTAATCCAACTATTGGATATGTTTCATTTTATGATGGCCATTTGAAATCGTATAACGATCCCTAAATATGGTTTTATACACAATTTATAAAATGTTAACAATGCTACAACTGTACTGAGTTTGAGGAAAGTAATTGAGAAAACACTAGGTTTCAGTTTATCACTCTGATAGTTGAAATACATTACTCTGTTATATCTGTAGAAAGAACAATATTGTATACGATTCTATATATGCAAAAAACGGCTCGTTTGGGTTGAGAAGATATTTTACATAAAGAGCGAACAACATTTCGACCTTCTTCTGTCATCGTCAGGTTCACAAAGAAAGAGGTAACTGACCGGAAGCTGACCACATGTTTGAAAGGGGTTGCGTAACTGAGTGTCGGAATGTAGAGGGCGGTGTTAGATGTTTGAATATATAATTTTATTTATTTTATTATATTAATATAGGTATAATGGCGTTCCTTTATATTGGTTTATTTTGGGTTTAAGTTGTTGTATAAGTGAGGCTTCTTTAATTGTGCATTTGTTTATGTTTGTTTCTTTATTTAGTATTTGGTTATGTTGTGTTTATTTGACTTGCAGTGTTCGGAAACGTGTGAAGGTGACTTTTTATGTTCTTTGAATCTGGTTTCCATTTTTTTACTTGTTTCTCCAATATAGAAGTCGTGGCAGTTATCACATTGTATTTTATAAATAATGTTGGTGTGGTGTTTGTCAGTGTAGTTTTTACATAGTATAGACCTCAGTTTTGTGCCTGGTTTTTGAATAATTTTGGTATTAACTGGAATGTCATATTTTGTTACTAGTTTTTGGCAAATGTTGGTTATTTGTCTGCTGATGTCAGGAATATATGATATACAGCAGTATATGGTTTTGTGATTTTTTGATTCGCGAGATATATTTACTTTAGTTGGTTGATTTTGCTTTCTGTCTAGGTGTGTGCGTATAATGTTTTCTACGGTTTGTGGAGGAAACTTATTGATGTTGATGAAGTATTGTTTTATTTTGTCTAATTCATCATTAATTTTATCTGGTGAGCATAGTTTTATGGCTTTGTTTATTTGGTTTCTTAGTATGTTGAGTTTTTGTTTTGTTTCATGTGCTGAGTCCCAAGGAATGTATAGTCCAGTATGGGTGATTTTTCGGTGGATTTCTGTTTTGAATTGTGTGTCGGTTCTTGTAATTTTGAGATTAAGAAATGATATTTGATTGCTTTCTTCCTGTTCACATGTGAAGTTAATGTTGGGATGTATAGAGTTAATGCGATTGAAAAAATTAAGTATGTGTTCTGTAGATTTGAATCCCGCAACTGTGTCATCTACATATCTGTACCAGTATAGTGGTGGATGTAATGCTGTGTTAATTGCTTGTGTTTCAACTTGTATCATAAAAATATTGGCTAAAACTGGTGATACTGGGCTGTCCATGCTTAGGCCATTTGTTTGTATATAGTTTTGGTTGTTGAACATGAAGTTTGTCTTTATCGTGGTGAATTCTATGAGGGTTGCTAACTGGTTACTTACTGGGAATGTCTATTGTTGGGTTAGGGTCTCGGATATAGAGTTCTAAGGCTATCTTGCAGGCTTCAGTGGTTGGAACTTCTGTAAAGAGGGATATAACATCGAAACTGGCCATTAAGGCTTTATGATTAAGTTGATTTAGATTAGACTTGAAATTAAAAGATTCTTTGATGAATGAACTGGCTGATGTTACATATTTGGAGAACCTGGGTAAACATTCATGTGTGTTGTCTATACTTACACGAGTAACAGCTCCCTATGGACCATACCCATTACATTTGTGATGACGAGAAACCTACTTGAAGTGTTAATACCCATACCAGCCATCATAAGATACACATACCCATTACAATTTTTAAGAGTCTTCTCCAGTGTCACACAGAAATTTCAGGACCTCCATGCGTGGCTGTCATGGGAGCCTTCTTGTATGACAAAACTAGCAGTTTATTGTTTCTTGCTGCTTTTCTTTGTTACAGAAGTAGGCCTCTTGAGCTGACATTCCTGAGCACATTGCCCCTTCCACACACCCTCTTGATATTACCCTGCTCGTCTCCTTTTTAGGGCCCGTCATGCCAAAGTGGTAAAGGTGCTTGTCTTGTAATTCAAGAGTCGTGGGTTCAAATCTTCATCACACCATACATGCTTGCCCTTTTTAGCCATGAGGGCATTACAGTCTTACAGTCAATCCCACTATTCATTGGTAAAAAAGTAGCCCAAAAGTTGGCTGTGAGTGGTGATGACTAGGTCTTCCCTCTAGTCTTACACTGCTAAATTACGAACGGCTAGTGCAGGTAGCCCTCGTGTAGATTTGCGTGAAATTACAAAACAAACCATTCTTCTTTATAAATTTCCACACATTTATTTTGAATTTTTTCCTGTACCTAAAACATTTATGAAGGTACTTACAAGAAGCAATGTACACTATCTTTAATGTGTTTGTCAATGACCACTTATTGTGTCTGTTCTTGAGATTTAAAATCTTCATGTTTTCTGTTTCTTTGTATTCCAAACTGTGCAGTTTTATTAGTTTGTATGCCGTATCATATTAAGTATCTTGTCCTAAAATTTCTTGTAGAGATGCATCAGTACTGTATGACTTGTAAAACTTTAATGGTTTATTTATATAAATTATTTTACTTCAGTCATGACACTATCAAATAAAGTGACAGAATTCAGTTTAATTCACCATCGGTTATACTAGAATCCCTTGAACATTAAGTGCCAATTTTAATCATTTTACAAAAATGAAAAAAAAAAGACTTAACTTACGCTTGTATATATTATAATCCATCAGACTGCTTCAATTTTTTGGTTGTATGTGTTAGGCTGAAAGTACCAGATTTTTCATATGCATCAAATTTTATCTGTTGGAGTATGGACCTAACTAAAGTTTTCAAAATGGCCATCATTTTCAACATGACTGCCATGCGATCTCGAGGTAGACTTTTATTGGTTTAGTTTGTGATATTCAAATTAACCACTGTTGTTGTTCTTGTTTAAGTATGACGGCAGATACATACATTCTGAAATGTTGTTTACTGTCAGATATTATTTTTTTTAAATGGTCAATAGTTTCGAGATAGCCATCACAGATTTGGAAAAATAACGTTTATTGTTAATAATCGGCAGACAATAACGATATTTCATATAATTATTGCTCATTAATTATACAAAGAATGAATAAAAAAGCTAAATCGTATCTTTCTGCCTTTTTTAGTCTTATTTGTAAATGTAATGATGATTATCCTCGGGACTCTTACCTATTACTCCTTAACA